>NC_086444.1:123021139-123326973 GCF_028390025.1 Pseudophryne corroboree | reverse complement strand
TAGTTTTGCAGTTTGCTGACAGTGACCACCAGTATATATAGCAGTATGGTACGGAAGGCCACTGCTCTACCTACCTCTGTGTCGTCAAGTATACTATCCATCTAGATTCTATACCTGTGGTGCATTTTAGTTTTGCAGTTTGCTGACAGTGACCACCAGTATATATAGCAGTACGGTAGGGAAGGCCACTGCTCTACCTACCTCTGTGTCGTCAAGTATACTATCCATCTAGATTCTATACCTGTGGTGCATTTTAGTTTTGCAATTTGCTGACAGTGACCACCAGTATATATAGCAGTACGGTACGGAAGGCCACTGCTCTACCTACCTCTGTGTCATCAAGTATACTATCCATCCATACCTGTGGTGCATTTCAGTTGTGCGCAGTATATATAGTAGTAGGCCATTGCTATTGATACTGGCATATAATTCCACACATTAAAAAATGGAGAACAAAAATGTGGAGGTTAAAATAGGGAAAGATCAAGATCCACTTCCACCTCGTGCTGAAGCTGCTGCCACTAGTCATGGCCGAGACGATGAAATGTCATCAACGTCATCTGCCAAGGCCGATGCCCAATGTCATAGTAGAGAGCATGTAAAATCAAAAAAACAAAAGTTCAGTAAAATGACCCAAAAATCAAAATTGAAAGCGTCTGATGAGAAGCGTAAACTTGCCAATATGCCATTTACGACACTGAGTGGCAAGGAACGGCTAAGGCCCTGGCCTATGTTCATGGCTAGTGGTTCAGATTCACATGAGGATGGAAGCACTCATCCTCTCGCTAGAAAAATGAAAAGACTTAAGCTGGCAAAAGCACAGCAAAGAACTGTGCGTTCTTCTAAATCACAAATCCCCAAGGAGAGTCCAATTGTGTCGGTTGCGATGCCTGACCTTCCCAACACTGGACGGGAAGAGCTTGCGCCTTCCACCATTTGCACGCCCCCTGCAAGTGCTGGAAGGAGCACCCGCAGTCCAGTTCCTGATAGTCAAATTGAATATGTCACTGTTGAAGTACACCAGGATGAGGATATGGGTGTTGCTGGCGCTGGGGAGGAAATTGACAAGGAGGATTCTGATGGTGAGGTGGTTTGTTTTAGTCAGGCTCCCGGGGAGACACCTGTTGTCCGTGGGACGAATATGGCCATTGACATGAATGGAGACATTCACCAGCAATTGCCTCCAGAAAGTACACAGGAATCTGAGATGGTGGATTCCAGTGGGGACGAATTAATAATCTGTGAGGATGGGGATGTACACAGTGAAAGGGGTGAGGAATCGGAGGATGATGATGAGGTGGACATCTTGCCTCTGTAGAGCCAGTTTGTGCAAGGAGAGATTGATTGCTTCTTTTTTGGTGGGGGCCCAAACCAACCAGTCATTTCAGTCACAGTCGTGTGGCAGACCCTGTCGCTGAAATGATGGGTTCGTTAAAGTGTGCATGTCCTGTTTATACAACATAAGGGTGGGTGGGAGGGCCCAAGGACAATTCCATCTTGCACCTCTTTTTTCTTTCATTTTTCTTTGCATTATGTGCTGTTTGGGGACTATTCTTTTAAGTGCCATCCTGTCTGACACTGCAGTGCCACTCCTAGATGGGCCATGTGTTTGTGTCGGCCACTTGTGTCGCTTAGCTTAGTCACACAGCGACCTTGGTGCGCCTCTTTTTTTCTTTGCATCATGTGCTGTTTGGGGACTATTTTTTTGAAGTGCCATCCTGTCTGACACTGCAGTGCCAGTCCTAGATGGGCCAGGTGTTTGTGTCGGCCACTTGTGTTGCTTAGCTTAGTCACACAGCGACCTTGGTGCGCCTCTTTTTTTCTTTGCATCATGTGCTGTTTGGGGACTATTTTTTTGAAGTGGCATCCTGCCTGACACTGCAGTGCTACACCAAGATGGGCCAGGTGTTTGTGTCGGCCACTTGTGTCGCTTAGCTTAGCCATCCAGCGACCTCGGTGCAAATTTTAGGACTAAAAATAATATTGTGTGGTGTGAGGTGTTCAGAATAGACTGAAAATGAGTGTAAATTATGGTTATTGAGGTTAATAATACTATGGGATCAAAATGACCCCCAAATTCTATGATTTAAGCTGTTTTTGAGGGTTTTTTAAAAAAAACACCCGAATCCAAAACACACTCGAATCCGACAAAAAAATTTCAGGGAGGTTTTGGCAAAACGCGTCCGAATCCAAAACACGGCCGCGGAACCGAATCCAAAACCAAAACACAAATCTCGAAAAATTTCCGGTGCACATCTCTAAATAAAATACACAAACATAATAGAACCATTACTGCAATTTCTAAGCACACATTCTCCCACCTTCTGGTAAGGCTCCTGTCTCTTCTTCCTGTTAGCTACTCTCTGGTTCAGTGTACTGATTGAGGACTCAGAAGCACACACACACAGCAAACTTGGTAGAAGAAGCTGCTACCACTGGGCATGTGCAGCAGCTCAGCTCTAAATTGCATGATGAGGCGGCAGTTCTAGTAATTTCATTGTATACAGTTGCTATTGTTGTCATAATTTGAGCCACTTGACAAGAGGAGGGGGGTTTCTGGGTAACGTACCTCCCCTGCCCCCGTGTTTGCCTATTGCCCCCTTTCTGTTCTTCTGTTCGTGTTACAGGGTGTACAGCAGCTATAGGCCCCTGCTGCTCATCTACGGGCCCTGTATCTTTTTTTTTCTTTTTTCTTTTTAATTTTTTATTTATGGGATCACAAATACAATCAGATATCAACAGGTAATGGTTTCAACAAATTACATTGGAGGTATAACAGAACATTTGGTGGTTATACAGATGATTGGGAAAAAAAACACCAGTGACCCATTTTTAACCCAGAGAGTGGGTAGTGTAAAATAGAGAAAAGGGCCAGTCAGTAGCGCCGCTATCCGACTAGCGTTAGGAAGTAAGAGTAGAAGAAGGTCAAAGAGAAAAAAGACATGGAAGAAGAGAAAAAAGAAGAGAAATGGATAGAATAGAATAGGGTAGAATCTCCGGGAGGGTCTCTTCAAATACGGTGCAGGGTATCACAGAGTAAAGGGTGAAGGGGCATGCTGGGTAGCCAGCCATGGGCTCCAAATTTTCTCGAATGACTTAGGGGAGCAGTTCATGATGCTAGTCATGTAGTCCATGCGATAAACGTACCAAATTCGGGCAATTATAGATTGCATGGAGGGCGGGACAGGGTTTTTCCAATCTGCAGCTAGTTGACATGTAGTTGCGGACACTATATGCCGCAACAATTTATTTTGAAATTTGGTTAATGTTGGTAAATTTAAGGGGAGGAGAATGTATTTGGGGTCAGAAGGAACAGAAATCTGCAGCAAACTAGATATAAAGTTAATCACTTCCCTCCACATATGCACTATTTTAGGACATGACCGCCAGATGTGTAGGAAAGAGCCCTCTGCGCCACATCCTCTCCAGCATCTATCCGACGTATCCGAGTACATTTTGCTCAAACGAGATGGTACATAGTACCATCTATATAGTAATTTATAGACATTCTCTTTAATTCTAACGCAGATAGAACTAGACGCCGCGTTGCTCCAGGCTTCAGACCACTCATCATCATCCAAGGCCGAGCCTAGGTCTGCTTCCCATGCTCTCTCATGAGGATCTCGCTGAGAGGGAGCATCCCCAGTGAGAGTAGTATATAAGAGGGAAATTAGGCCTTTGGTCGAGTGACGTCTGAAACATATAGTCTCAAACGTGGTTAGGGGTCTACTAGAGAGGACGCGGCCCATGGAGGAGTGAAAATGTCTGAGTTGTAAAAATTTATAAAAATATCTAGAGGGAATATCAATAGTTTCTTCAATCTGAGAAAACCGTGGAAAACTAGTATCCCTGGTAATATCATTCAGATATAAAATACCTCTATCTTGCCAAGGAGCAAACAGTGATTTATTTGTACCAGGGGGGAATGCAGGGTTGTGTAATATTGGGATGATAGGGGATGGGGTTGGGGCTAGGCTATATTTCCTATTAGCAAAGTCCCAAATCGTAAGTGAGTGGGAGACCACGGGACGGGATGCTATGGTCCTGGGGCGGCAGGATTTCGAAAGCCAGAGAAGAGAGAGTAGAGAGACCCACCTCAGCGGTTTCTATAGCCACCCAGACCCTGTTTGATTCGGGGTTGCACCATTGTACACAGTGTGAGAGCTGTGTAGCGAAATAATATCTTCTAAAATCTGGGATGCCTAGGCCTCCACTAAATGTGGGGCATTGTAAATGTTTCAATCGGACACGGGGACGCTTATTCGCCCATATGAATTGTGACGTATGGAATTTAAAAACAGATGGAGGGATAAATATCGGGAGGGTCTGGAACAGGTAAAGTATCCGAGGGAGCACGTTCATCTTCACTGAGTTTACCCTACCTATCCAGGAGATAAAGAGGCTAGACCAAGAAGACAAGTCTGATTTAATTTGATCTAGAAGCCTAGGGAAATTAGCTTGGTAAAGTTGATGACGGCTATGGTCAGAAAAATACCTAGGTATTTTTTCTTTCGCTTGTGCCATTGAAATGGAAAGGAGTTTTCCAAAGAGAGCTTAATCTGGCCGGGGATATAAAAGTTCAATACTTCAGTCTTACTCGTATTAAGTTTATAACCTGAGTGTTTAGAATAGAGGTCTATCTCAGAAAGGAGTGGCTGTAACGACTGAGATGGGGATCCCAGAGATATTAGAACATCGTCTGCGTATAACTCAATTTTATGTTCAGTAAGGCCCACCCGCACTCCAGCTATATCTACATTAGCCCGGATCCGTGCCGCCAGCGGTTCCATAACCAGGGCAAATAGCAATGGGGAAAGCGGGCATCCCTGTCTGGTGCCGTTAGTGATGTTGAATGCGGAAGAGGTGAGGCGATTAACAGAAACCGTGGCCGTAGGGGACCTGTAAAGCGCCGAGACACCTTCAAGGAATTTGCCAGAAAAACCCATCCTCCGGAGCACTGAGAAAGCAAAGGGCTAGGAAATTCTGTCAAAAGCCTTCTCGGCATCTAATGCTAGCAACAACTAAGGTAATTTCTGTTTATGGATAGAGTGGATCAAATCTATGGCTCTCCTGGTATTATCGGAGACCTGGCGGCCAGAAATGAACCCCACTTGGTCCGGGTGTATCAGTTGTGTAAGTAGGGGAGCTAAGCGGTTAGCTAAGATTTTAGCATATATCTTAAGATCTACGTTTAGCAAAGAAATTGGGCGATAGTTGGAACAATGTGTGGAATCCCTTCCTGGCTTTGGAATCACAATAATGTCAGCTTGTACAGTTGCTGGCGCAAATGATGCTCCCTCTACAACACTATTAAAGAGCGAGGTGAGATATGGAGCCAATTCCGTATGGAATGTTTTGTAATACTGAGCAGTAAAGCCATCTGGACCAGGGGCAGCTGACGATCGCATAGATTTGATAGCGGCAACCGTCTCTTCCAGCTAAATATCCGCATTAAGAAGAGAAATCTGTTGCTCTGTCAAACCTGGCAAGGGGGCACCCAACAAATATGAACATGCTCCCCCCCCCCCCCCCCCGGACCATCGGAGGGAAGAGGGGGGGTAGGAAGATTATATAAGGAGCTATAATAGTTTCGAAATTCCTCCACCATCAGTTTAGGATCATAAGTGAGAGCGTCTAGCGTAGAAGAATGTAGTTTATCTATCAATCCCATAGCTCGCTTACTTCGTAACTTATTAGCTAAAAGGCTATCTATTTTATCCGCTTTATCATAAAATTTTTGACGAAGCTTCTGTAGTATAGCTGCTGCTCTCCGCGATAAAAGGGTGTTCAACTGACCTCGGAGGTTATTTATCTGGGAGAGTAGGGAGTCACACGGGGCAATTTTGTGCTGGGCTAGAAGCGCAGTAATTTGAGATTCCAATGAGGAAACTTCCTGTGCTGCTTTCTTACGTATGGCTGAGGCCTTAGACATAAATTGGCCGCGAATAGTGGCTTTGTGTGCTTCCCAAACTAGGCTAGGAGAGATTTCTGGGGAGGCGTTTTCCTCCAAAAAAAATTTCAGGTTCAGTTTAGTGTCTGAAAGAGTGGAGGGGTGCGAAAGGAGAGTATCATCAAGACGCCATTTACGGGACTTATTAGGAGTTCTATAAAGATCGATCAGGATATACACTCCTGCATGGTCCGTCCAGGAACAGGGAGTGATGCCTGAATCAGATATCAGCGTCGAGATTGAGCGAGAGACATGTAGCATATCTATTCGAGAGTAGTGCTGATGAGGTGCAGAGAAGTGGGTGTAGTCTCTAGCGCTGGAGTGTTTAAGACGCCAAGTGTCCTGTAAATCAAGGTGTGTGAGGGAGGATGTCAATGTAAGGGCCGCATCAGACAGAGACGCTTCCTTCTTAGTTTTAGTGGATTTATCTAAGAAGGGGTCATGCACAGTGTTAAAGTCCCCACCTAGAATAATGTGGCCTTGCGCTACTCTATTGAGATGCAAAAAGAGCGTGCGAAAAAAACGGGATTGGTCCTGATTAGGGGCGTATACAGACACTAGTGTTAGAATATCAGTGCGGATCGTACCTATCACTATCAGGTACCGGCCGTCAGGGTCAGCTATGGTTGTAGTGTGGACAAATGGGATATTGCGATGGATCAGTATAGCTACCCCCCTTTTTTTACAAGCAGCAGAGGCAAAAAAGGTCTGGGTAAATTGCTTACCGTGAAGTTGAGAGTGTGTACTGGTGAAATGGGTCTCTTGGAGGAAAACTATATCAGCCTTCTCTCTCCGACAGGAGGATAACATCACTGTACGTTTCTTGGGAGAATTAAGCCCGTTAACATTTATAGAATACAGTTTAAGTGCCATGTGACACCAAAGAACAAAAGAGGAGCAGTGGAAACCCGTCCTGGGGAAGAAAGAAAAGGAAAGAAGAACAACAAAGCACAAGAATTAGAAACATAGAAGAAAAGAAAGAGAGAGAAAACCCATACGGGAGAAAACCCTGAATTATAGGGTCCCAAACAAGGACCGCTACACAGATATAAAACAACATACTTCGAAATAACAAATAAAGGGAGCACGGGCGTAGTGGGAACAGTAAACTAACGCAGGAGAACCGGGTCCCTCTGGACCGTAACAGTTGAGTCGGCTAGAGCCGAATATACAATAATGTAACCCATAATATGAAAAACAATGAACAAACAAAAACGTACTGTGTCATAACCAAACAATAAGAGAAAAAAAATAAGGGGGGGGAGGGGGAGAAAGGGGGCGGAGAGGGGGGGTGGAACAAGGGAAACAAGGGAAGCAAGTGGGGACAAGGCAAACGGGATAAGCCCAGCGTAGTATTATCAGGCTAGGCGTAACACATGTTAAACTTTAAACCTTGGTGTACAATATCAAAGCTCATGGTAAACGCCTGAAAAGATGGAAGGTGATAGTAAGAGTCTCCTCTTATCAGGAGACACATTTCAATGGAGTTGAGCGTTATTCAAATGTATTCAGATAAAAGTTCGCCAAAATCAAGGGGGGTCATCTGCATCATTGCGGTGACGAGTTACCCTCGTCCATTCAGGCGTGGGGATCTGGGAGCGTCGTGGCCCAGAGGAAGAGGCAGTCCCCCCATCAGATGGTGGTGCAGGGAGGAGACCAAGTTTGGCCAACAGATCCTGTCCTTGATGGAGGGTTTTGACAGAGTGAGTAGAATTGTTCGCTGTAACTTGTAACATGAAAGGAAATCCCCATCTATATCGTATTTGTTGTTGGCGCAGTATACGAGTAACAGGCTGCAAGTCCCGTCTCTTTTGATTGGTGGAGGGGGCCAGATCTTGAAAAACTTGCAGTTGCATATCCCTGAAGTTGATCACCGGAGAGTCTCGTAGTGACATCAGAATACGTTCCTTTGAGCGAAAATAGTGTAGCCGAACTATAACATCCCTAGGTGGCTGTGTCGTGGTCGGTTTTGCTCTGAGCGCTATGTGGGCCCTATCACAAAGGCAATCAGCATCTGAAAGGCCAGATACGACGTGTTGAAAGAAGTCTTTCAGGAAGGGTGGTAGTGCAGAGCTAAGGACTGATTCCGACACGTTACGGATGCGTAGATTGTTGCGACGGGAGCGATTCTCTTGATCTTCTTGACGTTCTTTGAGGTCCTCCAGCTCGTCGTGAAGTCTGGAGAGCTCCGAATCAAGACGTTTCTGAGAGCGGCAAAGGTCGTCTGTCTTTGATTCAAGAGCGTCTGTACGATTACCAAGGGTCGTGAGATCAGATTTGAACTCGGCGATAGCTGTGGAAAGTTCTTGCTTAAAGGCGGACTGCACCCCTTCAAGTAAACGGGTCATAACTGCTTGGATCTGTTGGTCAATACCCGCCTCCGATGAGCAGGGGAAGGAAGGAGAATCCGTGATCAATGCAGGAGTCGGGGGACGCTTAGATTTTTGTCCAAAGAAATTTGTGGGGGCCTGGGCGTTTTTCTTGTTTCTCTGCGCCATCATGGGGAAGTGAAGAGGGTAGACGGGGGATCACATATATAAAAAAAGACACAGACGTTGTTTGTCGGAGGTATGTTTAAGTAGAGAAGGGGAAGGTATAAAGAAAACTATCACGGTCCAGGTGGGACAAATTGTGTTGCTAGGCCAGCATCTCAGACAGCACAGTGGGTGAGATAAGGGCCAGTGACCCCATCATTATCTTCGTAGGGCAGCCGACGATTGATAAGCGGCACGTGTAGCAATGGATAGCAGCGTGACCCCAGAAGCGGGGAGAGTAAGGACCCGGCAGCGTCAGAGGGAGAGACTAGGATAGGCGGTCCCACACTCTTACCCGGTCATCTGTATGTGAACGTCTCCAGGAGCAGTATATTGCAATGTGGCACCGGAGCTTGTCTGCCGACCGGTCCGCCGGCAGGTACAGCACGACCCCACAGATCCTCTTCCCTCAAAGCGGCTGGCAGAGGTGCAGTGGTAGAAGCAGGAGGCTGCACTGTGGTTCCGGGGAGAGAGAGCAGGGGCTATATAGCATCAGTGGTGAAAGAAGGCTCGTCTTCCACCTCCAAGATGGCCACCGCAACCGAGCTCCAGCAGAGCTGCAGCGACGAGAGGAAAAGCAAACCAGCCCAGGAGCCCCCCGGGCCGATGCACTCCACCAGCTCCCCCCGGCAGCAACCGCGACGGGAGAGTCCCGGCCCGCACGAGCCGCTCAGGCGCGCACCTCGTCCGTGCGGTTCACTCTGCCTCCTCCAAGATGGCCACCGGCGCCAGGCGCATCCAGCCTCCTCGCGGCTCCGGTGAGTGCTTTGTTCCCGGCTCCAGGGGCCCACATCCACCATCCCGACTGTCGGTAAGGGTCCACAGGGGGGAGGGAGAGCACAGGCAGTTAGGACCACCGCAATCCTCGTCTCCCGCGGGTCCGCGCCTCCCGGCCGGAGCGGGCACCGAAAATTTAGGTCCCGGCTTCTATAGGGAGGAAAGGCCGCAACCTGCAGGAACAGGAAAAACCTGTTCCCCGGCTCTGCAGCACTTCCACACCAATTGCCCTGGCTCAAGGGCAATATAAGAGGACTCCTGGGGCAATTCAAATGCAGCTAGCTCGGGTATAATAAGGTAAATAGGAGGCTTTTTTCAGGAGCTCTCTGGGGACACTCCTGCTCAGTCAGGCTGCAAGCCACTCCCCCGGGCCCTGTATCTTATGTTTTTTTTACTGAACACACTGAGAAACATAAAGTAAAATAAGCCATGCCTATAAATAGAGTGCATTTCCTTTTTGTCAAATAAAGAACAAAGAGTTATATGGTTCATTTACTTCTTTCGGAAGTTAAAATACCATTTAGTACTATACTTGTGCTAGACAATAATTAATATTTACAGCTCATAGGAATTCTAATCGTAGAAGTAATACAGCAACAGTAACTAGAGCAAATCATGTATTTATAGTTCTTATTGTGCGCCAGTGAGCATATAAAGACTTGTATGACGCCACAGGTAGGATCAAATTTCATACTATATTGCCTAAAGAATGGATTCAAGCTCAGATGGATAGTTTAGTTCTATTCATACTGCAAGTTGCATGCGATTGTTTCTCCCAATAGGTTCTTATTTTATTTTATTGCATTGCATTGTCCGTCACATTGAAAGAACATGGATACGGTCAAGATTTTAAAAGCAGCATACAATTACAATGGTATGAGAAAATCATCTTTTGGGCAATGAACACTTCAAAACTATTCAGTTGTGCGAACATCGGCTTTTTATGTCTTACAACAAAAGCAACTAGACAACTGAAATATCTCTGAGGATGGAAATATGTTGTGATGTCAGAGATAAGGTATTCCGTTGTTCAGAAACTTTAAATAGATATGTGTGGAAGACAAGTAAATGTAGACTCACTGAACTGCTTTTTCTTAGATATGTGTGCACAATTGGTGGTATGGCACAATAATGGTACACAATTGCAGATGCCCTGAAGTCAGTGAACAGCCCAGTACATAACAGAGACGTGGTTTATTCAGTAGTAATCTGGATGTACAGCCATACTCACAGTTATGCATGTAACAGACTCTCAGCATAGAGCAGAGTATACAGGTCACCAGTACATGACTGTATGTGGGTATGGTGCAGTATCCAAGTGGCACCAGCAGTTATAGCATTGAGGATCAAGTGGTAAATAGTATACAGGTCTCACCGAACTAAGTGTAAGACATTTGTGTCCCACTGTAGCACTAGATAGTGTCACGCATGTACAGAAGTACAGATGATGGCCATCTTGGTTAGGGCTTGAAGTCTCTATAAGGGAGCCAACATGGAGACTGTGTAGTAGCGTTCTCCTGGTCCAACACTCCCTGTTGCTACAAGCTTCTCCAAGTTACATAAACATTTATTTTATTGTAGCAACCTGAAAAAATTAAGGTTAATCAAGAAGGAAAATATCAACATTTTAAATAATTCTAGTCAACACCTCTTGGTAGAAACATCAGCAGGACTGCCCAATGACTGTGCAGACCATTTCAACAGTCTCTTTCTTCACTAACAAGACTGCTGCTACTTTCAAGAAGTGCTGTTTCTAGACAATTTGACACCCAGTGCGAGCATTAAAAAAATGCGCCCCCCTCCCAGACATTAAAAATTGGGGCCCCCCCACAGACATAAGAAAAATTATTTTGCTCCCGGTGAGTGGCGTGGCCTCGCTAAAATGGGCATGGCCTCACTAAAATAGGCGTGTCATCTCAGGAAAAGATGACCTTACACCCCAGTTTTTGACCTGCAAAAACAGACCTCGGCCACCACTGGAAAAATAAACATTCCACCATATTAAGCCCCACACAGTAATGCCCCTTGCACCATATTATGCCATACACCGCAATGCCTGTGATACATTATGCCCTACAGTAAAGCTTCTAATTACTTTTAAATGACCTGCTTGTTGCCAGGGGTTTCATGCACTGGGTGTCACGCTCGTTGCCAGGGGAATTATGAGCTGGGTGTCATGCTTGTTGCCAGGAGTTTCACATGCTGGGTGTCACGCTCGTTGCCAGGGGTTTCACGCGCTTGGTGTCATGCTCGTTGCCAGGAGTTTCATGTGCTGTGTGTCATGCTCATTTCCATGGGTTTAATGCTCTGGCATCCATTTCATTTCCAAGGGGAATGCTTGTTGCCACGGGGATGTGACCGCTCCCCCTCCTCCCTAAAACTACTCCGCTCCGGGGACGGAGTTTTTTTCGCAGAATAAAGCAGTATGCTAGAGGGAGGAGGGGGAGCCACAAAGTGCAGCGCCAATCGCACGACTCACCAGCCACAAGACACGGCACTGCTCTCAAGGTTTTTGATGTCTTCAACATTTGCGAAATTTGATTTATGTAACGTACAGTATCTTTGCCTATTTTGGACTTTCACTCACACCAGTCAGTTCTTCACTTTGGTTTCTGGATATCTTGAGATCCACTGAGCACAATATTTGCAAACTGCTCATCTAATCTTTTTGGTGGTTTTCCGGAATTTGATCTTACAAAAGTTCTTTACTGTAGTTGGATGTCCACACAAGTAGTAACATAGTAACATAGTTGTTGAGGTTGAAAAAAGACATTTGTCCATCGAGTTCAACCTATATTTTTATTTAATGCTAAACACTGGATTATCTTTTATTGAGCCAGATCAGGGCCGGATTAAGGGCCATAGGGGCCTGGAGCTGAAAATATTCAAGGGCCTACTGTGAGATGCGGAGAAGCTGTGATCAGTGTGGGTGGGGGCGGAGCTAGTGCCACATGGGTGTGTACACCCCTGAACTACTCCACTGTTTCCCTAAGTACATAAAAATACAAAAATTGCATACATGTCTGAGAAAACTAGAAAAACTATTTAATACTTATGATTTATGGCTGACTGTGTTGCCAGCTGGGTGGCTGGTCATCATCATGTTGCCATTATGATGGGCCTATTTTTATGTGGAGGCCTGGGGCTACAGCTCCATCCACACCATTGTTAATCTGGCCCTGAGCTAGATACATTATTATTATTACAGATTATATCCGTGGATGCCGTTTTCGGCTTAAAAATTGTCTAACTCTTTCTTAAACACATCGAGTCAGACATTACAACCTTCTCTGGCAGTGAATTACATATCCTTACTGCCCGCACTGTGAAGAAACCCTTCCTTCGCTTGGTGTTAAACTTCCTCTCCTCTAACTTTAGAGGGTGCCCGATGTCCTGTATACAGATCTTTCGAAAAAGCAAATCGTCAGATCCTTAATGTATTTGTAAATATTAATCATGTCTCCTCTTAGGTGCCTTTTTTCTAGTGTAAACATATCTAACCTAGATAACCTTAGATATCCTGGTTAGTAGCTTCTGGTTCAGGTATATCTCCAGCTGCTGACATATCCAGTGACACATACTTGTTCTGCATTTCAAATTCCACCTCTTCTTTCGTTTGCTTTGTTTCTTTAAATATGACATCTGTTGACGTACTCTTTACATTCATGACAATAGTCAAGCTTGATACACTTCATAGACTTTGAATCTAGCATGTGTCTTCTATCTTGTTCTATGTGTACAGAGGCTGTATTGCCAAAAGTTCTGAGATGCTTTACATTTGGTTTTCTTCCTGACCACACTTAAATAGATGTTTTGAATGTTAAGGCAACTGTGGGAGAACAATTTTTTAGCTAAACTGCTGTGGGCACTGCTTCCAACCAAAATAGCTTGTTTAGGCTTGCATCCTTCAGTATAAATCTGGCTTTCTCCACTAATGTGTGTTTTGCTTGTTCACTTACTGTACACAGTGTTGTCAGTAACGGATCTTGCCACGGGCAAGCAGGACTTTTGCCCGGGGCGCCGCCTCCCGGAGGGCGCAGGGCGCCATCCGGAGGGCGCCGCACCAGGGCAAAATCCACTGCTGCTGTGTGCCCCCCGCTGCCCGCTGCCCCCCTGCTGCCGCTGGCCGCTGCCCCCCGCTGCCGCTGCCCCCCGCTGCCGCTGTGAAGGGAAAGTAGACGCGTACGCGTCTAGTTTCCCTTCGTGGAGAGGTCCTTTACTGTGCGGTGCGCGATGACGTCATCGCGCACCGCACATCATTTCAGTCTGTACAGGGGGGCGTAAATGACCACGCCCCCTGCACGAAGCCACGCCCCTTATTGCCGCCCGGGGCACACAGAGCCCCAGAACCGGCCCTGAGTGTTGTTCTAGACAGTGTATGTAATGGTCAATTGATGCTGTATTCAATATGTCTCTAAGAAGAACTCCACATCTTTGGTTAGATATTCTTCATCATTGACAGATTTGAAGATCTTTAGTTTGTAACCTGTTTGATTTTCTACAAGTCTTTAGTTGTTTGTGATTTTTCAGTTTCTTTCTTTAAAGAAGTATATGTGCGTCATCTTGTGAAGTCAAAGTCATCAATGACCATTATGAAGTTTCTTCACTTCCATCTAACCGCACACATCTGTATGCACTAACTCTAGTAGTGCTTCAACTCTTCTTACTGACTTTCACAATGGCTGATTTTTTGGTTTTGCTTACCTATTATACATCTTTTATATATGGATCTCTCTGTATTAGGCATGGATATTCCTGTAACCATCCCGTGTAGTAATTTTTGGACACTGTCATAGCTAAAGTGACCAAATCTTCTCCTCTCGTTTTGCTAGGATACTACAACTACCATTGAGGGGATTACTGTTGGTATAACATCAACCACCAAAGGCACCAAGAGGGTGGGTGTCGGTACTTATTAACCGAGCCGATCAGTTACTGAGGGAGACAACTGTTTGCAGTATGTGGCGTATAGGATCTTACATATTTTTTTGGATGGGGCATAGTCATTCCCCCACAGTATTACAGTACCTGGGTACCGCAGGTATCTCAATAGCTGTGATAATACCTGGTATAATACTGGTAATTATGCAAGCTTTACATAAGGACCTATCAACCCTGTGCTGCAGCAGGTTCTATTTTTCTTTTTCGGTTGCAGTCTAGCGCAATACAGATAGTCAAGCAGTATCTATTCTTTAAATTGACAGCAAACAGGTTGACTTGTCAATAGATCGACCGCTATTGGTCGACATGCATTAGGTTGACATGGTCAAAAGGTCAACATGACAATGGATGACACAGCATATGGTCAACATGAGTTTTTGACGATTTTTTCATTCATATCTTTTTCATAGGCAGAATACAATGGTAGGTAAAAAATGGCGCTATTCAGTTGCTAACATGTAAAATTGAATGAAAAAAATTTAATAAAAGCATAATAACATGCATAAAATAAGGAGTCCTACCAGAAGAATAGTGCAGGTCACAAAATCTCAACGCGTTTCGGAACTTGCTGTTCCTTTTTCAAGGCATGCCTTGAAAAAGGAACATCAAGTTCCGAAACGCGTTGGTGCCAGCACTTCCTGGGACAGTGGAGATTTTGCCAGAGAGGACTTTTAGATCTGGGAGCTTGTGCAGGGTAAGTCCGGACTGCTCTGCACTACTTTGTGACCTGCAGCTCCCCCACCATCCTTCCGGTAGGACTCCTTATTTTATGCATGTTATCACGATATCGTTCATCGTTCATGTTGTCCAGGGTGGCACTGCCTTTAAACTTACCTTAAACAAACATTGTCAACATTCTGACCATGATGGTTTCAACACTGTCGGCATGTTTGCTGCTGACATTATTACCATGGCGGCATTCTCATGTCGCCACTGTCAACGTCAACAAAAAAATGCTGAACCACGTGCGTAAGGTCCAGAACGAGGTAGTAGAGTTTGGGGTGGAGATGTTTCAAAGCTTCTGAAGAGAAGAAGAGATGGTGTTGCCCATAGCTACCAATCAGCTTTTAGCTATCATTTTATTCAGCACATTACATAAAATAATAGAGATCTAATTTTTTGTTATGGGCAACTTCTCCACATATCCTCTGTAGGGGATGTAGTCACCAAGCCGGCATTTGTGATGCTGGTGGTCAGGATGCTGACGCCGGAATCCTGACCTCCAGGATCACGAACTTAAGTATGCCAGGGAGGGTTAGGGTTTGGCTGCGGAAAAGGAGGGTTAGGTTTAGGCTGTGGGGAGGGAGTATTAGGTTTAGGCTGTGGTGAGGGAGGGTTGGGATTAGTGTTCCTTTAGTACGGAAACCCCTTTCGGGATTTAGAGCAGTCGGGATGCCAGGGTCTGTATTTAGTCTGCCGGCATCTGAACTGCCGGTCTCCCGAACCCAAACCCCTCTGTAGAAGGTTTCATATGTCTCCTCTTCGTGAAAGAATGATAACGAGGGGTGAGGAATTAGCATACAGAGGGCATGTAGCTGGATAAGAAGAAGGAAAGGGAAGCAGGAACGTTTACTCAGTCTCATAGTCAAAGAGAGATGGCGAATGGAGGATTAAAGAGTGAGCATGGGAAAAGATTATGGAGCCATATTAGCAATACCAGGTATTTAGCAACACCAAGAATCCACATTTTTCTGTCTATAATGTGCCTAACCTGATCATATACGAGTATCTCATTGCTCCCAATATACTTCCACTTTAATTTAACACAATTACTCAGAATCTATGTATAATATAAAATGTGTAAGATAGTGTATATCCTACATTACTATGTATTATTAAAATGAATGAGGTCGAGTTATACAGATGCATGATACCATTCTATACAGATGTGGCCAGATGAATATTTGGAGCCTAAATTGTACGTAACTGTGAAACAAACCTATGTAGAAAAAATGCTTCCCCCCCCCCCCCCAAAAAAAAAGCACACTTTCATGTGTATCTTAAGTTGGATGTTTCAACATTCTTGCAACTTAGGGCCCAATTCAGACCTGATTGCAAAAGCAAAATCATTCTCTAATGGGCAAAACCATGTGCACTGCAGGCGGGGCAGATGTAACATGTGCAGAGAGAGTTAGATTTGTGTGGGTTATATTGTTTCTGTGCAGGGTAAATACTGGCTGTTTTATTTTTACACTGCAATTTAGAGTGTTGTTTGAACACACCCCACCCAAATCTAACTCTCTCTGCACATGTTATATCTGCCCCACATGCAGCGCACATGGTTTTGCCCATTAGAGAAAAAGTTTGCTGTTGCTATCAGGTCTGAATTAGGCCCTTACAACATTACTATTTGCATCAGATATATTAATGTACATACTTATGACAAATAAAAGATTAGAGATGCATCTTGACTGTGTCAGTAGTAAATTCTGAAGTTGCATTACCCTATTCGTATACAATATAAGGTAAAGAAGTATCATACACACAAAAAAGAATACTGCATTGACAGTTATTAATTGTTAAGAAAGTTGCACAAAAAAATTAATCTAAAAGAAAAACACCTCCACAACTGGTATATATTATTTTAAAAATTGAGGCATTTTTTGTTTGCATACACAATATGGATTATTTTTCACAGAAAATTATCTTAAGTCCAACTTTAAATAAGCCCCTTATTCAGCAGGCATATATGCAGACGCTAAGAAAGTGTAAGGTGCATGCTATAAGAAATACTGTATACATGTATAAGTAACTTCATTTAGTGATTCAAAATAACTAGAAAAGAGGAAGTGTGGGGTTTGCCATGCATTTCGTTTGCTTACCCTATTATTTTGATTTGTAAGGTTCACTATTGTAATTCTGGACCAGTCTAGACAGGTTCATGTAGGATAAAGATGTCAATGGTAACGCTTGCTGATCCAGCAGGTCATAAACTGAGTAGAGAGCTGCCATTAATCACTAGATTCCTGCAGAATAAATGTGTCTTTGTAATTAGTCCTGTACACTGCAGACATGGGGACTTCAAAATCCATATATTATATTATTAGCAAATGATGACATGCAGCAGTTGATGGAGGTGCATAAAAAATAGTTTTTTATTTCCTACAATAAATTTTTGTAGGTTCTCAGTTTACAAGATTCTTTGATTTGCACTAATAATAAGATAATAGTCTAGTGATGTGCACCGGAAATTTTTCGGGTTTTGTGTTTTGGTTTTGGGTTCGGTTCCGCGGCCGTGTTTTGGGTTCGAACTAGAGATGTGCACCGGAAATTTTTCGGGTTTTGTGTTTTGGTTTTGGGTTCGGTTCCGTGGCCGTGTTTTGGGTTCGAACGCGTTTTGGCAAAACCTCACCGAATTTTTTTTGTCGGATTCGGGTGTGTTTTGGATTCGGGTGTTTTTTTCAAAAAACCCTAAAAAACAGCTTAAATCATAGTATTTGGGGGTCATTTTGATCCCAAAGTATTATTAACCTCAATAACCATAATTTCCACTCATTTTCAGTCTATTCTGAACACCTCACACCTCACAATATTATTTTTAGTCCTAAAATTTGCACCGAGGTCGCTGGATGACTAAGCTCAGCGACCCAAGTGGCCGACACAAACACCTGGCCCATCTAGGAGTGGCACTGCAGTGTCACGCAGGATGGCCCTTCCAAAAAACACTCCCCAAACAGCACATGACGCAAAGAAAAAAAGAGGCGCAATGAGGTAGCTGTGTGACTAAGCTCTGCGACCCTAGTGGCCGACACAAACACCTGGCCCATCTAGGAGTGGCACTGCAGTGTCACGCAGGATGGCCCTTCCAAAAAACACTCCCCAAACAGCACATGACGCAAAGAAAAAAAGAGGCGCAATGAGGTAGCTGTGTGAGTAAGCTAAGCGACCCTAGTGGCCGACACAAACACCTGGCCCATCTAGGAGTGGCACTGCAGTGTCAGGCCGGATGGCCCTTCCAAAAAATACTCCCCAAACAGCACATGACGCAAAGAAGGAAAAAAAGAGGCGCAATGAGGTAGCTGTGTGACTAAGCTCAGCGACCCTAGTGGCCGACACAAACACCTGGCCCATCTAGGAGTGGCACTGCAGTGTCACGCAGGATGGCCCTTCCAAAAAACACTCCCCAAACAGCACATGACGCAAAGAAAAAAAGAGGCGCAATGAGGTAGCTGTGTGAGTAAGCTAAGCGACCCTAGTGGCCGACACAAACACCTGGCCCATCTAGGAGTGGCACTGCAGTGTCACGCAGGATGGCCCTTCCAAAAAACACTCCCCAAACAGCACATGACGCAAAGAAAAAAAGAGGCGCAATGAGGTAGCTGTGTGAGTAAGCTAAGCGACCCTAGTGGCCGACACAAACACCTGGCCCATCTAGGAGTGGCACTGCAGTGTCACGCAGGATGGCCCTTCCAAAAAACACTCCCCAAACAGCACATGACGCAAAGAAAAAAAGAGGCGCAATGAGGTAGCTGTGTGAGTAAGCTAAGCGACCCTAGTGGCCGACACAAACACCTGGCCCATCTAGGAGTGGCACTGCAGTGTCAGGCCGGATGGCCCTTCCAAAAAATACTCCCCAAACAGCACATGACGCAAAGAAGAAAAAAATGAGGCGCAATGAGGTAGCTGTGTGACTAAGATAAGTGACCCTAGTGGCCGACACAAACACCTGGCCCATCTAGGAGTGGCACTGCAGTGTCACGCAGGCTGGCCCTTCCAAAAAACACTCCCCAAACAGCACATGACGCAAAGAAAAATGAAAGAAAAAAGAGGTGCAAGATGGAATTGTCCTTGGGCCCTCCCACCCACCCTTATGTTGTATAAACAGGACATGCACACTTTAACCAACCCATCATTTCAGTGACAGGGTCTGCCACACGACTGTGACTGAAATGACGGGTTGGTTTGGACCCCCACCAAAAAAGAAGCAATTAATCTCTCCTTGCACAAACTGGCTCTACAGAGGCAAGATGTCCACCTCATCATCATCCTCCGATTCATCACCGTGTACATCCCCCTCCTCACAGATTATCAATTCATCCCCACTGGAATCCACCATCACAGCTCACTGTGTACTTTTTTTGTGGAGGCAATTGCTGCTGGTGAATGTCTCCATGGAGGAATTGATTATAATTCATTTTAATGAACATCATCTTCTCCACATTTTCTGGAAGTAACCTCGTACGCCGATTGCTGACAAGGTGAGCGGCGGCACTAAACACTCTTTCGGAGTACACATTTGTGGGAGGGCAACTTAGGTAGAATAAAGCCAGTTTGTGCAAGGGCCTCCAAATTGCCTCTTTTTCCTGCCAGTGTACGTACGGACTGTCTGACGTGCCTACTTGGATGCGTTCACTCATATAATCCTCCACCATTCTTTCAATGGTGAGAGAATCATATGCAGTGACAGTAGACGACATGTCCGTAATCGTTGTCAGGTCCTTCAGTCCGGACCAGATGTCAGCATCAGCAGTCGCTCCAGACTGCCCTGCATCACCGCCAGCGGGTGGGCTCGGAATTCTGAGCCTTTTCCTCGCACCCCCAGTTGCGGGAGAATGTGAAGGAGGAGATGTTGACAGGTCGCGTTCCGCTTGACTTGACAATTTTCTCACCAGCAGTTCTTTGAACCCCTGCAGACTTGTGTCTGCCGGAAAGAGAGATACAACGTAGGTTTTAAATCTAGGATCGAGCACGGTGGCCAAAATGTAGTGCTCTGATTTCAACAGATTGACCACCCGTGAATCCTTGTTAAGCGAATTAAGGGCTCCATCCACAAGTCCCACATGCCTAGCGGAATCGCTCAGTGTTAGCTCCTCCTTCAATGTCTCCAGCTTCTTCTGCAAAAGCCTGATGAGGGGAATGACCTGACTCAGGCTGGCAGTGTCTGAACTGACTTCACGTGTGGCAAGTTCAAAAGGTTGCAGAACCTTGCACAACGTTGAAATCATTCTCCACTGCGCTTGAGACAGGTGCATTCCACCTCCTATATCGTGGTCAGTTGTATAGGCTTGAATGGCCTTTTGCTGCTCCTCCAACCTCTGAAGCATATAGAGGGTTGAATTCCACCTCGTTACCACTTCTTGCTTCAGATGATGGCAGGGCAGGTTCAGGCGTTTATGGTGTTGCTCCAGTCTTCTGTACGTGGTGCCTGTACGCCGAAAGTGTCCCGCAATTCTTCTGGCCACCGACAGCATCTCTTGCACGCCCCTCTCGTTTTTTAAATAATTCTGCACCACCAAATTCAAGGTATGTGCAAAACATGGGACGTGCTGGAATTTGCCCATATTTAATGCACACACAATATTGCTGGCGTTGTCCGATGCCACAAATCCACAGGAGAGTCCAATTGGGGTAAGCCATTCTGCGATGATCTTCCTCAGTTGCCGTAAGAGGTTTTTAGCTGTGTGCGTATTCTGGAAATCGGTGATACAAAGCGTAGCCTGCCTAGGAAAGAGTTGGCGTTTGTGAGATGCTGCTACTGGTGCCGCCGCTGCTGTTCTTGCGGCGGGAGTCCATACATCTACCCAGTGGGCTGTCACAGTCATATAGTCCTCAATCTGCCCTGCTCCACTTGTCCACATGTCCGTGGTTAAGTGGACATTGGGTACAACTGCATTTTTTAGGACACTGGTGAGTCTTTTTCTGAGGTCTGTGTACATTTTCGGTATCGCCTGCCTAGAGAAATGGAACCTAGATGGTATTTGGTACCGGGGACACAGTACCTCAATCAAGTCTATAGTTGGCTCTGCAGTAATGATGGATACCGGAACCACGTTTCTCACAGCCCAGGATGCCAAGGCCTCAGTTATCCGCTTTGCAGCAGGATGACTGCTGTGATATTTCATCTTCCTCGCAAAGGACTGTTGGACAGTCAATTGCTTGGTGGAAGTAGTAAAAGTGGTCTTACGACTTCCCCTCTGGGATGACCATCGACTCCCAGCAGCAACAACAGCAGCGCCAGCAGCAGTAGGCGTTACACTCAAGGATGCATCGGAGGAATCCCAGGCAGGAGAGGACTCGTCAGAATTGCCAGTGACATGGCCTGCAGGACTATTGGCATTCCTGGGGAAGGAGGAAATTGACACTGAGGGAGTTGGTGGGGTGGTTTGCGTGAGCTTGGTTACAAGAGGAAGGGATTTACTGGTCAGTGGACTGCTTCCGCTGTCGCCCAAAGTTTTTGAACTTGTCACTGACTTATGATGAATGCGCTGCAGGTGACGTATAAGAGAGGATGTTCCGAGGTGGTTAACGTCCTTACCCCTACTCATTACAGCTTGACAAAGGCAACACACGGCTTGACACCAGTTGTCCGCATTTCTGTTGAAATACTTCCACACCGAAGAGCTGATTTTTTTTGGTATTTTCACCAGGCATGTCAATGGCCATATTCCTCCCACGGACAACAGGTGTCTCCCCGGGTGCCTGACTTAAACAAACCACCTCACCATCAGAATCCTCCTTGTCAATTTCCTCCCCAGCGCCAGCAACACCCATATCCTCCTCATCCTGGTGTACTTCAACACTGACATCTTCAATCTGACTATCAGGAACTGGACTGCGGGTGCTCCTTCCAGCACTTGCAGGGGGCGTGCAAATGGTGGAAGGCGCATGCTCTTCACGTCCAGTGTTGGGAAGGTCAGGCATCGCAACCGACACAATTGGACTCTCCTTGTGGATTTGTGATTTCGAAGAACGCACAGTTCTTTGCTGTGCTTTTGCCAGCTTAAGTCTTTTCATTTTTCTAGCGAGAGGCTGAGTGCTTCCATCCTCATGTGAAGCTGAACCACTAGCCATGAACATAGGCCAGGGCCTCAGCCGTTCCTTGCCACTCCGTGTGGTAAATGGCATATTGGCAAGTTTACGCTTCTCCTCCGACGATTTTATTTTAGATTTTTGAGTCCTTTTTTTACTGATATTTTGTGTTTTGGATTTTACATGCTCTGTACTATGACATTGGGCATCGGCCTTGGCAGACGACGTTGATGGAATTTCATCGTCTCGGCCATGACTAGTGGCAGCAGCTTCAGCACGAGGTGGAAGTGGATCTTGATCTTTCCCTATTTTTGGAACCTCAACATTTTTGTTCTCCATATTTTAATAGGCACAACTAAAAGGCACCTCAGGTAAACAATGGAGATGGATGGATACTAGTATACTTATGGATGACGAGTGACTGACGACACAGAGGTAGCTACAGCCGTGGACTACCGTACTGCGTCTGCTAGTAAAGAGATGATAATGATATAAAAAATATATATATATCACTACTGCAGGTATATATAATATAATGACGGACCTGCTGGACACTGTCAGCAGACTCCTAAACTACTAGTATGAAGAAGATAGAAAAAAAACCCCCACCACAGGTAGGTATACAATTATGGACGAGCACTGACGACACAGAGGTAGCCACAGCCGTGGACTGCCGTACTGCGTCTGCTAGTATAGAGATGATAATGATATAAAAAATATATATATATCACTACTGCAGGTATATATAATATAATGACGGACCTGCTGGACACTGTCAGCAGACTCCTAAACTACTAGTATGAAGAAGATAGAAAAAAAAACCCACCACAGGTAGGTATACAATTATGGACGAGCACTGACGACACAGAGGTAGCTACAGCCGTGGACTACCGTACTGCGTCTGCTAGTATAGAGATGATAATGATATAAAAAATATATATATATCACTACTGCAGGTATATATAATATAATGACGGACCTGCTGGACACTGTCAGCAGACTCCTAAACTACTAGTATGAAGAAGATAGAAAAAAAAACCCCACCACAGGTAGGTATACAATTATGGACGAGCACTGACGACACAGAGGTAGCTACAGCCGTGGACTACCGTACTGCGTCTGCTAGTATAGAGATGATAATGATATAAAAAAAAATATATATCACTACTGCAGGTATATATAATATAATGACGGACCTGCTGGACACTGTCAGCAGACTCCTAAACTACTAGTATGAAGAAGATAGAAAAAAAAAACCCACCACAGGTAGGTATACAATTATGGACGAGCACTGACGACACAGAGGTAGCTACAGCCGTGGACTACCGTACTGCGTCTGCTAGTATAGAGATGATAATGATATAAAAATATATATATACACTACTGCAGGTATATATAATATAATGACGGACCTGCTGGACACTGTCAGCAGACTCCTAAACTACTAGTATGAAGAAGATAGAAAAAAAAACCCCACCACAGGTAGGTATACAATTATGGACGAGCACTGACGACACAGAGGTAGCCACAGCCGTGGACTACCGTACTGCGTCTGCTAGTATAGAGATGATAATGATATAAAAAATATATATATATATCACTACTGCAGGTATATATAATATAATGACGGACCTGCTGGACACTGTCAGCAGACTCCTAAACTACTAGTATGAAGAAGATAGGAAAAAAAAACCCACCACAGGTAGGTATACAATTATGGACGAGCACTGACGACACAGAGGTAGCCACAGCCGTGGACTACCGTACTGCGTCTGCTAGTATAGAGATGATAATGATATAAAAAAAATATATATATCACTACTGCAGGTATATATAATATAATGACGGACCTGCTGGACACTGTCAGCAGACTCCTAAACTACTAGTATGAAGAAGATAGAAAAAAAAAACCCACCACAGGTAGGTATACAATTATGGACGAGCTCTGACGACACAGAGGTAGCTACAGCGTGGACTACCGTACTGCGTCTGCTAGTATAGAGATGATAATGATATAAAATATATATATATATCACTACTGCAGGTATATATAATATAATGACGGACCTGCTGGACACTGTCAGCAGACTCCTAAACTACTAGTATGAAGAAGATAGAAAAAAAAACCCACCACAGGTAGGTATACAATTATGGATGAGCACTGACGACACAGAGGTAGCCACAGCCGTGGACTACCGTACTGCGTCTGCTAATATAGAGATGATAAAGATGATAGAGATGAACAAAAAAATATAACACTACTGCAGGTAAATATTTATATAATATAATGAATGACGGACCTGCTGGACACTGTCAGCAGAATGCGTTTATTGAATACAAAAAAAAACCACCACAGGAGTGTTTAACTTTTTCAGGCAGACAATATACTGGTGGTCACTGGTCAGTCACACTGGCAGCAAAAGTGTGCACTGTACTCCTGCTATAACTGCACCCCAGTCTCCCCCACAATTCAGCTGAGTGAGCACTCAGCACAGTCAGATATACATAGATGATATTATCATGCAGCACACTGAGGCTGAGCACAGATATGGTATGTGACTGTGTATCGTTTTTTTTCAGGCAGAGAACGGATTATATTAAATAATAAATAAAACTGGTGGTGGTCAGTCACTAGTAACTAACTATCAGCAAAACTCTGCACTCTGAGTACTCCTAATGCTCCCCAAAATTACTAAGTAATCAACTCAAGTGTCTCTATCTATTCTAACGGAGAGGACGCCAGCCACGTCCTCTCCCTATCAATCTCAATGCACGTGTGAAAATGGCGGCGACGCGCGGCTCCTTATATAGAATCCGAGTCTCGCGATAGAATACGAGCCTCGCGAGAATCCGACAGCGGGATGATGACGTTCGGGCGCGCTCGGGTTAGCCGAGCAAGGCTGGAAGATCCGAGTCTGCCTCGGACCCGTGTAAAAAGGCTGAAGTTCGGGGGGGTTCGGATTCCGAGGAACCGAACCCGCTCATCCCTAGTTCGAACGCGTTTTGGCAAAACCTCACAGAATTTTTTTTGTCGGATTCGGGTGTGTTTTGGATTCGGGTGTTTTTTTCAAAAAACCCTAAAAAACAGCTTAAATCATAGAATGTGGGGGTCATTTTGATCCCATAGTATTATTAACCTCAATAACCATAATTTCCACTCATTTTCAGTCTATTCTGAACACCTCACACCTCACAATATTATTTTTAGTCCTAAAATTTGCACCGAGGTCGCTGGATGGCTAAGCTAAGCGACACAAGTGGCCGACACAAACACCTGGCCCATCTAGGAGTGGCACTGCAGTGTCAGGCAGGATGGCCCTTCAAAAAAATACTCCCCAAACAGCACATGACGCAAAGAAAAAAAGAGGTGCAATGAGGTAGCTGTGTAACTAAGCTCAGCGACCCAAGTGGCCGACACAAACACCTGGCCCATCTAGGAGTGGCACTGCAGTGTCAGACAGGATGGCCCTTCAAAAAAATACTCCCCAAACAGCACATGACGCAAAGAAAAAAAGAGGCGCAATGAGGTAGCTGTGTGACTAAGCTAAGTGACCCTAGTGGCCGACACAAACACCTGGCCCATCTAGGAGTGGCACTGCAGTGTCACGCAGGATGGCCCTTCAAAAAAATACTCCCCAAACAGCACATGACGCAAAGAAAAAAAGAGGCGCAATGAGGTAGCTGTGTGACTAAGCTAAGCGACCCTAGTGGCCGACACAAACACCTGGCCCATCTAGGAGTGGCACTGCAGTGTCACGCAGGATGGCCCTTCAAAAAAATACTCCCCAAACAGCACATGACGCAAAGAAAAAAAGAGGCGCAATGAGGTAGCTGTGTGACTAAGCTAAGTGACCCTAGTGGCCGACACAAACACCTGGCCCATCTAGGAGTGGCACTGCAGTGTCACGCAGGATGGCCCTTCAAAAAAATACTCCCCAAAAAGCACATGACGCAAAGAAAAATGAAAGAAAAAAGAGGTGCAAGATGGAATTGTCCTTGGGCCCTCCCACCCACCCTTATGTTGTATAAACAGGACATGCACACTTTAACGAACCCATAATTTCAGCGACAGGGTCTGCCACACGACTGTGACTGAAATGACTGGTTGGTTTGGGCCCCCACCAAAAAAGAAGCAATCAATCTCTCCTTGCACAAACTGGCTCTACAGAGGCAAGATGTCCACCTCATCATCATCGTCCGATTCATCACCCCTTTCACTGTGTACATCCCCCTCCTCACAGATTATTAATTCGTCCCCACTGGAATCCACCATCTCAGGTCCCCGTGTACTTTCTGGAGGCAATTGCTGCTGGTGAATGTCTCCACGGAGGAATTGAATCTTATATATTATATATATTGAATTAAGTCTTTTCATTTTTCTAGCGAGAGGATGAGTGCTTCCATCCTCATGTGAAGCTGAACCACTAGCCATGAACATAGGCCAGGGCCTCAGCCGTTCCTTGCCACTCCGTGTCGTAAATGGCATATTGGCAAGTTTACGCTTCTCCTCAGACGCTTATAATTTTGATTTTTGGGTCATTTTACTGATCTATTGTGTTTTGGATTTTACATGCTCTGTACTATGACATTGGGCATCGGCCTTGGCAGACGACGTTGATGGCATTTCATCGTCTCGGCCATGACTAGTGGCAGCAGCTTCAGCACGAGGTGGAAGTGGAACTTGATCTTTCCCTATTTTTTTAACCTCCACATTTTTGTTCTCCATATTTTCATGGGCACAACTAAAAGCCACCACAGGTATACAATGTAGATGGATGGATAGTATAGTATTATATTACTTATGTACGACGAGTGCACTGACGACACAGAGGTAGGTACAGCCGTGGCCTACCGTACTGCTATATATATATATATAATATACTGTATAATAATAATAACGGACCTGGTGGACACTGTCAGCAGACTGCTAAACTAGTATGAAGAAAAAAAAACCCACCACAGGTATACAATGTAGATGGATGGATAGTATAGTATTCTATTACTTATGGACGACGAGTGCACTGACGACACAGAGGTAGGTACAGCCGTGGCCTACCGTACTGCTATATATATATATATATATATATATATATATATATATATATATAATATACTGTATAATAATAATAACGGACCTGGTGGACACTGTCAGCAGACTGCTAAACTAGTATGAAGAAAAAAAAGCCACCACAGGTATACAATGTAGATGGATGGATACTATAGTATAGTATTATATTACTTATGGACGACGAGTGCACTGATGACACAGAGGTAGGTACAGCCGTGGCCTACCGTACTGCTATATATATATATATATATATATAATATACTGTATAATAATAATAACGGACCTGGTGGACACTGTCAGCAGACTGCTAAACTAGTATGAAGAAAAAAAAAACCACCACAGGTATACAATGTAGATGGATGGATAGTATAGTATTATATTACTTATGGACGATGAGTGCACTGACGACACAGAGGTAGGTACAGCCGTGGCCTACCGTACTGCTATATATATAATATACTGTATAATAATAACGGACCTGGTGGACACTGTCAGCAGACTGCTAAACTAGTATGAAGAAAAAAAAAGCCACCACAGGTATACAATGTAGATGGATGGATACTATAGTATAGTATTATATTACTTATGGACGACGAGTGCACTGACGACACAGAGGTTCGTACAGCCGTGGCCTACCGTACTGCTATATATATATATCTAATATACTGTATAATAATAATAACGGACCTGGTGGACACTGTCAGCAGACTGCTAAACTAGTATGAAGAAAAAAAAAACCACCACAGGTATACAATATAGATGGATGGATAGTATAATATTATATTACTTATGGACGATGAGTGCACTGACGACACAGAGGTAGGTACAGCCGTGGCCTACCGTACTGCTATATATATATATATATATATATAATATACTGTATAATAATAATAACGGACCTGGTGGACACTGTCAGCAGACTGCTAAACTAGTATGAACAAAAAAAAAGCCACCACAGGTATACAATGTAGATGGATGGATACTATAGTATAGTATTATATTACTTATGGACGACGAGTGCACTGACGACACAGAGGTAGGTACAGCCGTGGCCTACCGTACTGCTATATATATATATAATATACTGTATAATAATAACGGACCTGGTGGACACTGTCAGCAGACTGCTAAACTAGTATGAAGAAAAAAAAAGCCACCACAGGAGTGTTTTTCAGGCAGACAAACGTATACTGGACTGGTGGTCACTGTCAACAAAACTGTGCACTGTACTCCTGCTATAACTGCTCCCCAGTCCCCACAATTAGGCAGTGTGAGCAGTGCACTCAGCACAGATATATGCAGCAGTGCAGCACACTGAGTGAGCACAGATATGGTGGAGCGTTTTTTTCAGGCAGAGAAACAACGGATTAAACTCACTGGTGGTATTATAATCAAAACCCTGCACTGTACTCCCTAACAGCTGCTCCCCGTCCCCAATCCTCCCCACAATTATAACTAAGTCACTCAGGGCCAGATGTACTAAGCCTGAAAAGTGATAAATATCACAGTGATAAAGTACCAGCCAATCGGCTCCTAACTGTCATTTTTCAAACATAGCCTGTAACATGGCAGTTAGGAGCCGATTAGCTGGTGCTTTATCACAGTGATATTTATCCCTTTTCAGGCTTAGTACATCTCCCCCTCAGTCTTTTCTACTATAACGGAGAGGACGCCAGCCACGTCCTCTCCCTATCAATCTCAATGCACGTGTGAAAATGGCGGCGACGCGCGGCTCCTTATATAGAATCCGAATCTCGCGAGAATCCGACAGCAGGATGATGACGTTCGGGCGCGCTCGGGTTAACTGAGCAAGGCGGGAGGATCCGAGTCGCTCGGACCCGTATAAAAAAAGGTGAAGTTCGGGCGAGTTCGGATCCCGAGGATCCGAACCCGCTCATCACTATGAGAAACTATAACGAACAACTACATTTTAAAAATTACATTTGTGCATACCTAGGGGCAGTGGTGGACCTACATTTTTGGGGCCCTGAAGCTTGAACTGTTATGGGGGCCCCTTTTCAACCAGCAACAATAGGGCAACATCCAACAAGGGTCCTAATTAAGACCTGATCGCAGCAGCAAAAGTTTTCTCTAATGGGCAAAACCATGTGCACTGCAGGGGGGTAGATATAATATGTGAGAGTTAGATTTGGGTGGGTTATTTTGTTTTTGTGCAGGGTAAATACTGGCTGCTTTATTTTTACACCGCAATTTAGATTTCAGTTTGAACACACCCCACCCAAATCTAACTCTCACTGCACATGTTATATCTGCCCCACCTGCACTGCATATGGTTTTGCCTATTAGAGGAAAATTTTGCTGTTGCGATCAGGTCTGAATTAGGGCCAAGGTCCAAATGACTTTGCTGCCCTTGCAAGGACAGCACACACGGCTCAGCGCCAGCAGAATTAACTGATTAGAACTGTGTCCTTGTCCCAGGCACCTTACCTTTAATTGCTCCCAACCCCCTTCCTAGGATGGGCCCTCTCAGGCTCCACCATTCCTGGGAATGTCACAAAGATAAGTTCTCAGGCTGTCGGGAATTGTCATTTGAAAACATTACACGTTTCACACTATGTAGAGAGCGCAAATCACAGAAGTAGACTACAACTGCCAGCAGCTCCGGCGGTACTAAGCGACAGGCAAACAAGCTGTACTAGCAGCTATGCTGTACCAGAAACCTGGTTATCATGGTATTATTAGTGACGAGCTATAACCATCCTATATAATAAAAGGCTAACACTGCTCATCACCTCTTTGGGGGGAATTCAAGTGTTTTGTGCACTGGCAGCCACCCGGAGGAGCAATTCAATCGTTGCTCCATTTGGGCGCACAGCCGCCAGCGCTGTCATTACTGTTATATTGTTACGTCATTTTGACAGACTGGTAACTAGTACAGTACATAAAGACCAGACATGAAAATCTTATTTTTGGTGTTAAAATGGGCAAGTGAAACAAGTGATGATTCTATCATTAAAATAACCTTTTCTTTAATAATACACTGTTAAACAACTCCACCGATTTTGTTGAAAAATGTAAAAAGGTTACTTCAGGGCCCCTCTGGGATTAGGGACCCTGAAGCTTAAATTTAATTTCATACAATATGAGCAGAGCCCCTACTGCATGCATATAATTGCTTTAATGCCTCAGACTGACAATCTGTAATTACCCACAACATACTGATGTTAAAAACTGTGGGTTGTTTTTTTTTTCTTTTTTGGGAGGGGGGGGGGGGGGGTTGGTGGATCTAACTGATTTGACTCATTTAAGAAATGTTAACTTGAGTCACTGATGGAGTGATGTCTTCTCCAGTCTGGTATAATGTTGAAATCAGCAGCAGTAATATCAGCTCCAGAGATCTGAATTGCTCGTCAATAAATAATCAGACACTTTAGAAGTATCAAGCATAGCCTACTGTGTTAGACAGACTGGAACTGTGCGATGTTCTGTAGAAATTTGAATTACCCAACAGATGCAATCACCTATGTACACAAATATTTTTAGTATTTTTGTTACAAAGAAATTGTCTATTTAACCCTGAAAGGTGAATTATTCGCACACAGAAGCAGCATGAATTGCCGACCCCAGTATACAGGGTACCCATATATTGTACTTTTGTTGCATTTGTGATGCAAAAAATATTCATATTTTGTGAAAAAGTCTCTGGCTGTATGCAGGATGCAGCTATGTCACAAAGTATATGATGTGCCAGATGCGGGTCTATTTGCTGAGATCAGGTCCAACCTATATTTGCCCTTTCCAGTTGCATATTTACAGGAAATTACATTTAAACACGCACTTCAAGCAGTATATGAAATCCTTCAAGTACACAGAAGGGACAAAAAAAAACAAAAAACCTAACTGAGCAAATCAGATTTTTAGGATAAAGATATAAAAGTTTAAATTTATAAAAGGGGTAGTGAGATGGACTTTAAAGTGAATTTTCACTCTTTCCACTCTGCATATTTATTTTGAGATGTGTTTGCTAAAAGGCTTCATGCTACATTTCTGGGGCAATTTCCAAGAAGTGGGCATATACCTTTAAGTGTGCTAGACGGGCAAGTTTACAGAATTACACATGTAAATCAGCATTGCAGGGCAGCATTTTGTATGGTTCAATACACTGGTGGATATGTTGTTCTTATTAAGCAATTGTTATTGCGCTACCTTTACATTAAAAGCTCATTTGGTCAGGGAAATATTTAAATTCTGCTTTATGTTTTCCATTTACATGTGTAAAGTACAGTTCTACATATGTCAGCATTTTAAAAGTATCAAAATAATAATTGATATACGTACCATATTTAGTTTAAGAACTTTACATTACGAGCAGCCCCAATATTATGGGAAGCATAGATTTCATAGTAAACATAACTATTTTTGGTATAAAGAACTATTTTTTTTACCACATCCAAGGAACAGCTATGGGCACCTACTTTGCACAAATCCTTGTTAATCTCTTCATGTCAGAATCGGAAGACTATAGTATATTAAGTCAACATACATTTGCCAAGAGCTTTATGTTTTGATTTAAAAAAAAAAGCTAAGGGATAGAGTTATCAAAGCTTGGCAAGAGATTAAGTGGAGAGAGATAAAGTACTAACCAATCAGCTTTTGGCGTGTTACAGGCAGTGAGGCAGATGTATTAATCTGGAAAAGGGATAAAGAAGTGATAAACCAATGGTAAGTGCAAGGTGATAACGCATCAGCCAGTCAGCTCCTGTCAGTTTTCAAATCCGTAATGATTGGCTGGTGCGTTATCACCTTGCGTTTATCATTGGTGTATCACTTCTTCATCCCTTCTCCAGGTTAATACATCTGCCCCGGTGTTTGAAATATGTCAGTTAGAAGCTGGTTGTTGGTAATTTCACTCCCCACTTTATCTGTACAAGCCTTGCTATATATCCCCCTTTAGCTGGGTACACACTAGATGATATATTGGCCGTTCGACTGAATGGACGACATATCACTAGTGGATCAGCAAGAGTATGCAAACGTTCACAGACATATTGCATCAGCTGTGCAGCACAGCCAATGGCTGATATATATTCAGATATACAGTATAGGTGCTCCTGGGTGTGTGCACGGGCGGCCCTCTGCCATAGTCTACTGTGCATGAGCCAATCTCAGATCTCAGTAGTACGCATACGTAGATCTCTGAACACATGGTGCCTGCGACATGTTTCCAGTGATATCTGCGGTTGCAGGATTTGCAGTGTGAGCCTCACTGGATCCAGGGGCTTGTGCACACCCAGAACCCATTGTAGATAAACACAAGATCTTATTATATCAGTTTGCCACTAATGCAAGCAAAGAGAAGGTGGTACGCCGTGATGTAGAGATATTTACAGTATGAGACACAACAACATTCATACTGCTTTTTACCAGTAGAATGCAACATCTTTTTACCAGCCAACAGTAATAAGCATCATAATTGGATTAGTATTATACCAGGAGATCAATTTAAACATATTAGAATAAATTGCAGAAGAATAGAGCCGTATGAAGAAGAAGGTCAAATAAAAGTTAATTATTATAGAGAAGAAGTACAATGAGGAAAAATACATAAAGGCTTCTTCGAGACAAAGGCAATCAGTAGAGATTCATTGTTACAACAGAAACAAGAATATGCCAAATTATACCTTTCTCTAATTACACAGCTTGACAGTGATGTTACCTCAATCAGATCAATACTGAACAAACAAAGGCATGTGATGAAACTAATTCAACTTTCTGATAAAAGAACTTATAAAAAGGCAAAGAATCTCTGAATTATACTATGTAGTAGCTACATCACTCTGGACAGAACATAAAAACTAAATTGGTTGAGGCAATCAGCAGGCTATTCGCTATGTACCTTGTGCATCAGATGCAAATGGAGATCAACATATTCAGGCAAAACTGTCAAATAAAAGCAAGAATTACATGTCAAATATTCTTGATAAAAAGTGCAATTAGGAAATATTCATATACTTGCTGAATTGTCCTTCAGGTAATCTGAAGTTCTGAACACACACAATTACAAGAAAGGCTCGAAGTACACTGTTTATGACCACTTTCTTGAAAGCCATAATAGAGACCTCGCAGGATTAAAAAAGCATGACGGTAGAAAACTACAAGGCATCCATCATTAAGGTGAAAAGAAAGTGCATTTTTATGCTTGACATTCTCCTTTATTAGATAATGCATGCCTAACATATCACAGTTCATAACAATAACACCTTAATTAATAACTTTTTACTTTTTGATTGATACATTTTTTATAGACCTATATGATAGGGTTCGGTATACCAACATTGGCATCCCAAGTGGTGGAATGACGGCAGGGGGGCGAGTGCAACTAAGACCCTGGCGGGCTCGGTGGCTAGCACACTTGCCACAGGTTCTATTCTCCCTCTATGGGTGTCGTGGACAACCATAGAGGGGGAATCACCTACCTTGCTGGTATTCCGGAGGCAGTATGGTGCCTATGTCGGATCCCGGCGTCTGTATTGTGACCGCCGGAATCCCGGCGATCAGTATGCTAACCGCATGCCATATGATATGGTAATTTTCAAAATCCACATTTGATTAATACACTTTATTAAATTACTGCCCCTATGTATATAAGGCCAACAAAAAGAGTGGCAATCTGTGATTGGCTGAGCAGAGTAAGATACTGCTTCTGATTGGCTGACAAGATATTGACAAGTCAGAGCGGTCCTTATCAACCAAATTAGTATTTAATTTATTTATTAATTTCTTCTCACATACCATTTTAACATGTGGTTTGACCTGTAGCACATGTGGTAAAGGCCCGTTGTAAACTCACTTGTGGGTTGAGGTTTCAGCTTCTAATCTGCAAGTTGATAAATCCTGCACCTTGGCTCTGAAAACTGTATCTGATGTATGGCGTTTGAAATCTACATAGTAATCCGAACTTTACTAAATCCCCCTCTACGTCTGCAAACTGGACTTTGGACTTTGAATCAGTGAAAATCATGTGGTCTCAAAACTGATTAATGGCTTTGCTAATTTCTAACTTTATCAAGCAACTATATTTCAGCAATACATGTCTCAGGCATGGGAGTTACTATGTTCTTAGATTTAATTTTTTAAATGTAACTGCAATACTAAGTGATTTTCATGAATAACACATTCAGTGATCGTTCTGTCCTTCATTAAATCTTCCTTGTGTGAACAGCCGATCGGGCATGCTCCAGGCGGAAGGGAATTCAGCCAGACCATCAGGACGATTGATCGTTGTTCTGAGTAGTTCTGGTGTGTAGCCGCCTTAAGACTTGGAGAGAGATAAAGTGGACTTGAGATGAAGTACCAACCAACCAGCTCCTAACTGTTATTTTTCAAATACAGCCTGTAAAATGTCAGTAAAGAGCTGATTGGACGGCACTTTATCCCCATCCACTTTATCTCTCTCCAAGGCTTAGGCAGGTACACACTAGAACGATAGTGGCCCGATTTGCAGTTTCCAGGCAACTTGGAATAACAAATCAGGCATATCGCTAAGTGTGTGTGCCTGATTTGCACGATTCTGCAGTCGGAGGCGACATCTTCTGGTTGGCTCTGCTGCAGGGTCAACCAGAAGACCTCATTAATGATGCCTTGCTGCTGAATGCATGTTAGATCGCGCCGTCGTCCCCTGCATCATGCAAGGGATAGGCCTTCTACACATAGTTCTGATGTCTAGCCGGCCTTAGTACATTAGCACCGAAATCCCTAAATTCCCAGCTAAAGTCAAAAATAGTAGGGGGTATATTTACTAAGCGGTGGCTTTTTAATGTTACTGCTTGCGATGGTTTTGGCCATGGGATTTAAAAGGAAAATAATATTAATGGCAAAACCAGTTGTTTTGGGTGGTTCGGTTTCATGCCACTATTGAAAGACATAATGGTAGATGAACTGACTTCTGAAAAAATTAACCCTAGAAAGCGTGTTTATGTGGTAGAAAGGTCCATTGTATGGTCCACGGGGGTCAAAGCTGATGGGAAAGATTAGATATTGTCTGTAAAGAGCTGTGTTTACCAAAACTAGTAGTGTTTCTACCAAAACACTAGAAACCAGTACTCATAACATGCAACCTGCGAGCTCCTTAGCAAAATGTATGGAGTGTCCAGGAATGGATTTCCATTTCTTAACCCCAACATTGGGCCGGATTTAATGATGCCTAAATTCGGCGACTGTGCGGGTTGCCGGCCGAACTCAGACGTTTTTTTAAAGGGGCAATCATTTACAAGGCAAAATCATTAATCATTTAACTTCCTGGGGTATATTCAATTGAGGTCGGATCCATTTCGACATGCATTTGTCGGAATGGATCCGACAAGAGCTAATCAATGCCCATCTCAACTCAACGTTAAAAAAGTCGAATTGAGATGAGGGACTGGAGAAGGGGGAGACCAGCGGGGAGACAGGGGACAGCCGCGTGCAGACGGGGGACAGCAGCGCCGCAAGAGTATGTGGCACAGCCGCCAGACCTCACGGCAGCATCCACCCGGCTCCAGCAAGCGGGACCTTACTTGCCAGAGCCGGGTGGACGCTGCCGTGAGTGGCTGTGCTGTAGCGCTGCTGTCCCCCGTCTACCCACGGCTCTCCCTCGTCTGCCTGCGGCTCTCCCCCCTCTCCTCCTCTCAGGTCCCTCATCGCAGTCCGACTTTTTTTTAAGTCGGACTGAGATGGTCGGAAACGGGGCCAAAACCTGTCGAATTTGGCCCCGTTGTCCTCAGAAGCACGTGGATCGGTAGCTATACCGCCGATTTCCGTACTATTCGACAAGTTGAATTCCCCGACTTATCGAATAAAAAAGCTGGGGACTGAATAGGTCGGAACCCCTTCCGACCTGAAAAAGTCAAAAACTGTCGTCTTTTCAACAAGACGGCAGTTTCAACCTTAATTGAATATACCCCTCTGTCTGGTAACATATTTGGAGGTATCAGCTTTTTTTGGGACAGTGAATGAAATTGTCATATATTTGAAATTTGCCTTTTATTTACAGTTTTATTGATGCAACTTTTTTTTAACATGTATCACATGAAGAAAATATACAGTACCATCTTCAAAAACACATAGGCCATTCAAAGACAATGCATAGGTAAGATACTATTGGGTATACGCAATTGCGGTCGAATTCCGGCTGGAATTCGACCGTTTTTAAATTCGACACAATTCGACAGTCAGACACCCTCCCGCCAGGACCCGAATTCGACATATTCAATAAAAAACGGATTCGACAGTCCCACTGTCGAAAAATGGACCAATTGACGATAGTGTGCGTCCTGGATTCGACTTCATGGATGGCACAAAAGTGTGTAAAAAATCGTGAAAAAAAATGCGTGGGGTCCCCCCTCCTAAGCATAACCAGCCTCGGGCTCTTTGAGCCGGTCCTGGTTGTAAAAATACGGTGGGGAAATGACAGGGGATCCCCCGTATTTTCATAACCAGCACCGGGCTCTGCGTCCGGTCCTGGTGCAAAAAATACGGGGCACAAAAGACGTAGGGGTCCCCCGTATTTTTCACACCAGCACCGAGGCTGGTTATGCTTAGGAGGGGGGACCCCACGCATTTTTTTTCACGATTTTTAACCCATTCCCACCCCTTCCCACTGAAAAACATGCACTGATCTCTCCATATTATTTTGGTCAGTAAAAAATAAAAAATACTCTTTTAAAAAATATATAAATAATACTTGTGGCTCCTAATAGACAAACCAAGTACATAATCCCTTCTAATATAAATAGATATGCTATTAGCAATAAAAAAAACACAAAAAAAAGTTTTACATTTTTTTTATTAGATCCCGCCAGCAAAATGAGGCGGACTGAAATTGACGAAATGACTGTCGAAAAGCACTGTTGTCGAATCGACATTCTTCAATAGAATATACTTTTGTCGAAAAGCCGCATTTTTACCATTGCAGACATGCCGAATTTGAGTAAATGTCGAATTGCAAAAAGTCGAATCTGAAACGGCAGTTTTTTTGTCGAAAAGTACCGTATTGCATTGTCGAATCATTTTTTGTGTCGAAAATGCCCCGTTTTTCGACATTTGCGGCAATTCGACCGCAATTGCATATACCCATATATAACCATTTTATTGCACAAAGCCATTTCTCATGTCATCTGAATACCCCATCATTATGATGAGCAGTGTACATATTGTCCAGAGTTCAGTCAACCATTGTTATGAATCAGTTTATAAGCTCAGTAGCTTGGTAGCAATTAAAAGCACTCCAGTGAGCATGCAAATTGCAATTAGTAATGCAGCAAGAATGTGAATGCTGATTAGATGGTATAAAGTCACTTACTTGTTAATTCCTGTGCATGCAAAGCAACAGCCAGGCGGATAAAATGCTCACTTAGCTATGCAAGATTATATATAATGAAGCCACAACAAAGTAGAAAACTGATGGAATAACAAGACCATAACTCTATTACCTTTTGTTTTTCTAAAAGTTATAATTAAAGATTATGTACAGTTATATAGATGTGTTATTTTAACTGTACTAAATTATTACATTTACTACATTTTTTTTTTTTTAAGCCATCATTTTTCAACGCTTTGAAAAGCTGCAGGCCACATTTGTAACTGGTGAAAACACTCAAAGAGTGTAATGAACCTCAATAACTTCAGTAAATTATATCAAGCATTTATTATTTCACATAACATACTACAGATGGAGCCAGACTAATCGTGGCTACGTCTGTGCCGGGGTGCGCCCACCTAGGCGTGCCTATCACAGCGTCTGGGCTGCGTGCGCGTCCGTGACACTCACGCGCCCCATACGCTGTAATGGGAGCATCTCAGTGCACTCCCGTAGCAGGGCTAGGCACCGGATCACCTGGTCACGTCAGGAGTGCACGTTTGTGATGGAGCCGCTATAGATGAGGGCGACTCCATCTGTATATAATCAATAATTAATACTAAAAGGCAGGAATGCGATTTAATTCCACAGTGCAAATGCTGATGATTGCTTCAATTGGAAGCAACTTACACGTTTCGCCGCTACTTTCCCATGGCATTTTCTTCAGAGGATAGCAGTACATTAGAGGGTAGCAGTACTGTATAAGGCTTAAGTGTCCAAAGGGTCATAGCATATAAGCATAATAAGAACTTTTTAAAGCTGTATTTTACATTTGAATGAACCCAAAAATACATATTGCTACAAATGCAAGAGTTATATATTTGTTGATACGAGGAGTCCTCCAGAATTAATCAGATTGCTATTGTGAGCTTTGTGGAAATATGAAATAAACCTCTTGGGACATAACCCTTAATGTGCACTTAATCCATCTACTTGCAAAATTATAGGGCCCTACACCTGTGCGATTTGGACGATTTGAGCAATGAACGATCTGAACAATGGGGGTAATTCTGAGTTGATCGCAGCAGGAATTCTGTTAGCAGTTGGGCAAAACCATGTGCACTGCAGGGGAGGCAGATATAACATGTGCAGAGAGAGTTAGATTTGGGTGTGGTGTATTCAATCTGCAATCTAAATTGCAGTGTAAAAATAAAGCAGCCAGTATTTACCCTGCACAGAAACAAAATAACTCACCCAAATCTAACTCTCTCTGCACATGTTATATCTGCCTCCCCTACAGTGCACATGGTTTTGCCCAACTGCTAACAAAGTTCCTGCTGCGATCAACTCAGAATTACCCCCAATGGACGATTTTTCAGTAATTATTTTTTGCATACACTCTGAACGATTTCTATGAACGATTTGACATTGGAAACATTGATATCGTCCAAATTGGCTTGCAATGATAAACGAAGATAGACCAACGATGAACGACTGCGGGGACACACATCGTTCATCGTCAGTGCCTCCACACTGAACTATATGAATGCTATAATGTTCATTTTTGAACGATATCGTCCATATCGTTCTAAAATATCTACCAGTGTGTAGGGCCCTTAAGTCTTTATTGCTATGTGTTTTGGAATCCACTTACATATATTTTATATGATTTTGATCTTTTAGTATTAATTGTTCTTTAAATTGTATGTTATATCAAATAATAGATGCAGAATATAATTTATTTATGTAACTGACATTCATTGCGCTCTTTTCACCAGGTATTAACCCCATTATATCCGATCCTAAGTAAATCAAGCAGCCCGCAATTGGAGATGCTCATCATTAACTGCAACCCATTCTACTCCCCCCGGGAATTTTCCTCAACAGTACTGGTGGGGGTGTATATCCCCCCCCAAACAGACACAAACGATGCCCTGCAACAGCTGGCCACCAGGATAGCAGATACAGAACTCAAATATCCGGACTCACTGCTTATAGTACTGGGAGACTTCAACAACACCAACCTGAGCCAGGAGCTACCTGAGTACAAGCAGCAAATCAAGTGCCATACCAAGGAGGGGCAAACCCTGGACCACCGCTATTCCTCCATCAAGACAGCTTACCAGTCCATCACCCACGCAACCCTAGGCCCCTCCAACCACTGCATAGTCCATCTGCTCTCCACATACATCCAGAAGCTAAGGATGGAAAAGCCCGTAGTCAGGTCCATCAAACGCTGGACAAGTAAAGCTAAGCTGTAGCTTCAGGCCTGTTTTGACTGCACAGATTGGAGAATTTTGAAACTTCTGCTACCGACCTGGATGACCTGGCTGATGTAGTGACATCCTACATCAGTTTCTGTGAGAACACGTGTGTGCCAACAAAAACAGTCCACACCTTCGATAACAACAACTCCCAGCTCAGGAAGCTTCATCGGGCCAAGGAGGAGGCATACAGCAGTGGGGACAGGGCCCTGTACAAACAGGCCAGGAACTCCCTGACATGCGAAATCAAGCTAAAAACCGATTCTCCAAAAAACTGACTAACAACCTTTTGGCCAACGACCCCGCGTCAGTTTGGAGAGGTATGCAAGCCATAACCAGCTACAAGAAAACCCGAAAACACACTATCATGCACAAGGAACTGGCGGACAAGCTGAACAACTTTTTACTGCAGATTTGAGAAGTATTATTGGAACAGAACAAGTTAAATATATCATGCTTAGTGTCAAAAGGATCAGGAGAATGTGTGGAGTAATTTGATAGCTATGGGTAGATTGTAGCACATTGTAATAATTAGTTATGACCAAATGTATGAATACAAAGGACTTTCTGAGACTGGAAACTGGATTCACAGTCATGGCCCTGGGGGGCAGACACATGTGTTTGCAACATAGGACAAAAGCCCTCACACTGACCTATGAACCGTCGAGTTCTTGAGAGGTCTAGCCTCTGGACCTATGGAAGAAGATGAAACCCACTGTTGTATACACCCATTATTTTACTGTATAAAAATATGGACCCAGAAGCAGGCAGCTCTCTGCTACATTATCATTCACTCTCTCACACATATACACTCTCACACACACACTCTCTCTCACACACACACACACACACACACACACACACACACACACACACACACACACACACACACACCCGTATCAGAAGTCTCCTGCCTGATGACTGGCTGCCTGATTCCAGTGAAACTAAGTGTATGTATATTGGCTGTAAGTAACTAATTCTTATGTAACTGTAATTGCTTCTTTTCTAACTGTAACTCTGTAACCATATTTATACATGTTATACTTAATGATGTACTGTACATATGGTACTTTGTATGCATAACCTTTAATATCAAATATATATATATATATATATATATATCTGAACGTTTGACCTCAGCATACAATGTGTGCGACTGCTTACTTTCTCTTAGGGGATATGGTGCTGCAACGTTCAGCGCACTTTTATCGTATATGGTAATAAGATGCGCCTTGTGTCCCCAGTATATATTAACGCTGGCATTGAAATGTTTATTTAAAATAATTAGAAATTCACAGTACACCTGGCCAATAAAGCTGATTCTGATTCTATGTTTGTTTCTTTTGAGTTATTCAGATGTATTAATTTATAGGAGCAGCATTGATAGTAAAGTCAGGCTTTCGTGCCCAACACTCCACAGAGACGGCCCTGACCAAAGTAGTGAATAATTTAGTCACTGCTAGATCGAAAGGCCATTACACACTACTTATTCTTCTAGATCTCTCTGCTGCTTTTGACACTGTTGACCACTCTCTTCTCATACAAACACTACAATCCCCAGGTCTTCAGGACACAGCCCTTACTTGGTTCTCATCCTATCTAATCGCTCTTTCAGTGTTCACTTCTCTGATTCCACCTCTTCTTCTCTATCAGTTGGAGTATCGCAAGACTAAGTCTTGGATCCTCTGCTGTTCTCAGTCTATACCTCATCTCTTGGTAAACTAATCAGCTCCTTCGGATTTCAGTATCATTTGTACACTGATGATACTCAAATCTACCTATCCTCTCCAGATTTATCACCATCTGTACTGGTTCGTGTCACTGGATGCCTGTCTGCCATTTCATCTTGGATGTCATCTCGCCACCTCAAACTGAACATTTCCAAAATAGAATTAATAATTTTCCCACCAGCCAAAAGTAGTTACCAACCTGATATCTCCATAACTGTTGACAATGCGACTATCCACCCTACCCCACAAGCTCGCTGCCTAGGTGTCACCCTTGACTCTGAACTGTCCTTAATTCCACACATTCAATCTGTTTCTAAATCATTTTACATGCACCTAAAAACATATCCAAAATATGCCCTTATTGTTGGGTAGATAATATATTGGCCAGTCAATTGATCGGACAATATATCTTTTGCTGATCTGCAGATGTGTACAAGCAATATAATCTAAATTGCAGTGTAAAAATAAAGCAGCCAGTATTTACCCTGCACAGAAACAAAATAACTCTCTCTGCAAATCTGTCTGTGAAAGACGTCTTTCACAGATATATTGCATCTGTTGTGCAACACAGCAGATGGGCAATATATCTGCAGATATATTGGTGCATCTTTCTGTGTGTATGAACAGCCACCATCGGCAGATGTAGCTGCACATCGATTGAACTGCAGATATATCTGCCAGTGTGTACCCAGCTTTATTAGCCATATAATTACACTATTTATACCACCCCAACACTAATGAATCTCTCACCATATTGTAATAGCTTTTCTCTCTATTGTTAAGACCTGAGAAAGAAATAGGCCGGGATGTAATGGGAGGCGCATTTGAGTCGAATTTGTAAAATGTTCAATTTTGCCTCAAAAGTCGGACACTTTGCAATCCCGGCCAATGTAGAGCGCCCGGTAAAAAGTTGGATCCAGATGTTTTCCCCATGTTAAACATACAACTCGGCTGATGTAATGGAAATCTCACACAAAACAGCTCTAAAAAGTCGGACATATATTGAGCTGTTTTTATTAGGTGAGTTGTATTTGTCAGTGCTGAAAATCAAGTACACAATTACAGCACATTTACAGCAAATAAATATTTTTTAAATAATTTTTATATTTAAACACTGTATCATGATCGGTTATGCATAATTACATACAGAATATAGTCATACCACGTATCATTTAAATCAGCATAAGCTGCTAATGCACCATGGAGGACTGGGGTTTATTTAGGGGGACTTTTGGGTGCCAATGGGGGACTTTCTATTACTGTGCAACTGTTAAAAGACGCATTCCGGTTGGTTTGAAAAAACAGGACGCTTCGTGGTCTAAAAATCTCATCAGAAGTCAGAAAGAATTTGCACTGGGAGTGTAAAAAAGACGCACACTATTTCATTGGCTGAGTTCCGTGAAAAAGTTGCGCATTATAATGCCCAAGTTTGTCCGACTTTTTCCCCGGACGCAAAACTCGGCTCTCATTGCATACCGGCCATGAAGATGAAGTACCAACACTTTTCTCATCCTGCTACTCTAGTACTGCTCCTCTTGATCCTATACCCTCACAAATAAGTAAATCTCTGTCTCCTGTGCTCATCCAAACCTTAACTAACATCTGTAATCTCTCTCTCTCTCTCTCTACTGCAAGGGTTGGGAACCTGTGGCCCTCCAGCTGTTGTTGAACTATACATCCCAGCATACCTTGCAACATTTTTAGTATGGCCAAATAGCAAAACTGTAGAAAGGCATTGTGGTATGTGTAGTTCAACAACAGCTGGAGGGCCAAAGGTTTCCCACCCCTGCTCTACTGGTATCTTCGCTTCACTGCTCAAGCATGCAGTGATTACACCCATTCTGAAAAAAAACTAAATTCTGACCCTAATGCTCTCTCAAACTACCATCCCATATCTCACTTGCCTCTCCAAGCTACTTGAACGACATGCCTACACTCGCCTCACACACTTTCTTAACTCGCAGAACTTACTGGACCCACTTCAGTCAGGCTTTCATTTCTAACACTCCACAGAGACAGCAATGACTGAAGTAGTGAATGATCTGGTCACTGCGATGTCTAAAGGCCATTACTCATTTCTCATTCTTCTAGATCTCTCTGCTGCTTTTGACACTGTTGACCATTCTCTTCTCATACAAACACTACAACCCCTAGGTCTTCAAGACACAGCCCTTTCTTGGTTCCTGTCCTACCTATCTAATTGCTCCTTCAGTGTCCGCTTTTATGAATCCACCTCCTCTTCGCTACCTCTTTCAGTTGGAGTACTGCAGGCTTAGGTCCTCTGCTTTTCTAATTCTCTAACTCATCTCTTGATAAACTAATCAGCTCTTTTTTATTTCAGTATCATGCAGATGATACTCAAATCTATCTACCCTCCCCAGATTTGTCTCTATCTCTATTAATCTGTGTCACTGAATGCCTTTCTGCTGTTTCCTCTTGGTTGTAATCTCGCCCTCTCAAATGTAATATTTCCATAACAGAATTAATTATATTTCCGCCGACCAATAGTAGTTACCAACCTGATATCTCTATCACTGTTGAGAACTCGACAATCCTACCCCACAAACTCACTGCCTATGTGTCATCCTTAACTCTGAACTGTTCTTTGTTCCCACATCCAGTCTGTCTCTAATTCAGGCTACATGCATCTAAAAAACATATCCAAAATATGACCATACCTTACACAAGTCATTGCAAAAACTCAAATTCATGCTCTCATTATCTACCGCTTTGATTATTGCAATAGTCATCTTACTTGTCTTACCAAAAAGAGACTCTCACCACTACAATCCATTCTGAATTCAGCTTTACTTATCTCAAAATATCTCCCAACCTGACCTCTTTGCTCTTTAAAAGAGCTACGTGTCTGCCATTTGCCCTGCAGCCAGATTTTGGGAGGGGGGATTAATTTCCTACCTGGCTCTGGCAAGTGTGATCCTCCTCCTCAGTGGCGCCATCTTCCCAGTGATATTCGAGAAGATGGCACATATGCACTAGAAAACTAAGTCTCTGACACAGGGACAGAGTCTTTCCATGCACAGTGCGATTCATCTTCTCGTATATGTCCTGGGAGATTGTGCTGGGGAGGAGACATACTTGCCGGAGCCAGGTAAGCATACTCGGAGGTTGGGGGAGCGGACCCAGGTCCCTCCAACAAGCCTGTGCCCAGGTAATTGTCTACCACCCACCCTCTCGGCGACACTGCATGCGCATCAACCTGGGTCTTGACTATGTGTGAACAGAAACGACCCGGGTTGGAGTCCCGGATCTGTGACCCTGCTCAGTACCAGTGTTATTCCCGGGACCAAACCCGGTCACCTATAGTGTAAAAGGAATAACCCGAATGACCCGGATTGTACCTAAAAGGATCCGAGTGGCAGGCATAGTAGCGCTTGGAGATGACATAATCTCCAAGGGCCCACTGTCAGTCGGAAGACCTGGGTTACTGGAAAATCCAGCTATGGGTTGAACAGCGATGACCTTGGAATAACCCTGGCCCAGCTGCCTCGTTTGAAAGGGGGGGGGGGTAAGGAATGAAACCCCGGCTTCAACCCGTGTTCATTAACCCGGGTCTGAGCCAGGGTTTATGTGTGAAAGGGGTATAAAAGTTATCACAAAGTCTCCTGAGTACTGCACAGCAGAGAGATGTACCTCTGAGGACTCAACAGCAGAGGACTAGGCCTGTGAGTACTGCACAGCAGAGAGATGTACCTCTGTGGACTGTACAGCAGAGAGATTTACCACTGAGGACTGCACAGCAGAGGAATGTACCTCTGGGGACTGCATAACAGAAGAATGTACCTGCCCAAAAATGTCACATGGGGTTTGGATTAGAGATGAGCGGTTCGGATTCCTTGGTATCCAAGACCGCTCAAACTACTGGTATCCGAGTCAATCCAAGCCGCGGCTCGGGTTTTCTCGCAAGACTCGGATTCCAAAACATTATCATTCGAGCATATATCATATGCCGGGATGATGATATATATATCATATGTATCCCGTTTCATAGATAAACTGCTGTGTGATTGTGCCGCTGCTCTGTCGCTTAGTAACCAGCCAGCTTGCTGTCGCCTTTGGCCTAAAGGATGAAAACAATATTCAAAATTGACAGCAAATGAGTGGAAATGAATGTTATTAAGGTTAATGTTACTCTAGGAACAAAAAAAGGCCCATTTTATGTGCTTTTAGCTGTTTTTGTCACTTTAAAAAAAAAAATTCAAAACCAAAACCAATCACAACATTTTTGTAAAACCAAAACCAGATAACAAATTAGGTGCACATCTCTAGTTTGGATGTAAATGTTCCATAAGTGACCTTGGGTCATTCTCAGTTTGTCCTACTGCGACACTGTCCTGCGGCAGTAGTGTGATAAATGTTGCGATGAAGCCAGCAGTTTCATAGAACTTTAAAAACTTTTCCTCCACGACTACACACTCCCTGTACTTGTTAAGATCATCTGATACTTCAGGGTATATTTATTAAACTATTTTTATGGGAAATCGTACAGTTTTGGGTATACCCACAAAATTGAAGAATCTCCAGGATAAACGTACGGGGTACCGCCGCAGATATCAGAAATATGTACCCAGGTTCCCCCATTTCCGATCACAGTATTGTGGGATTTACCAAGCACCGATCATGTGCTGTAGCATGCCGGAGTCCCAATGCAGAAAATAAAGTGATCACATTAACATACTTTTACATACAGCACCATGGGGACGGACTCCTGATGGTTTCTTATTACGTCCTGGTGGTATATAAATTCTTGTTCCCACAAGAAATTATAATTATCTGGTCTAAAACCAAATAATAAATAGGACCCTCCTTTGTTTTTACCCACTTATTTCCCTGAAACCCTCTCTGTGCCGAATGGGTGCCTTCTCTGACTGAGCTATACTACCGTTATAATCTTCCCCCCTCCTGCCAACCCTGCACCAATTTCACGGAAAGGCAGACCTGCCCAAGTTCTGTAAATTTGCATCTGCGCAAGTGCTGTATGCAAAAACTCACCATTTGCATCTGCGCAAAGAGATCTGTCCGACTCAGAACCAACCCCTGTATGTCCAACTCAGTCTCACTCCCCCAGTCTTTGAATGAATGCTGTGTATAGACAGCAATTGCTAAAGTGCCACCTACAGTGCAAATGTAGGTACTGCATAGACTGTACTAACTCAGGATTTGTAATGTTTAATGGACATCTGTGAATCCAGTATTGTTTTAACATGTCATAGAGGGCAGTGAGTTTCCTCTCAGACTCAGGAGTGTGCTGAGTGATGTTTTCAATCACAATTATCTTTACATCTCTCTCTCTCTCTCTCTCTGCAGATCTCCTGATAAGCAATCAGAACCTGTGTGTGAAAGGAAGGGAAGCAGGAATTCCTTTCGGAAGGGCGACAAATCAATCTTATCCAGCATCAAACTAGCTTAAGGCAGATGTTCTTGGCAGCACCCTATTAGAGAACATTTTAAAACGTGAACGGCTGCCAAAAGCACAATTGAAATTATTTTTTGGCCTGGCTTTCTTGTGTTAATGTTTTTGTTAAAAAATAAAAAAGTGCATTGTCTGGTTTTAACACCTTTGGCAGGGCGTTAGTCGTCACTGGAAACCATTAAACAGCTTGGTGGTGGTGCTTCCCGAGATGTACAGATTTCCTTGCTGTCAGACCCACTCCCTCCTTATGTTATCAGTTATAGCACTGAAGAGGTTTTATCCCTAATGACAGCACAAATTAAGAGGGGCGTAGCGAAAGTATAACATTAACATGATTAGAGTAAAACTTCCAGGGTTAAATACACAAAATATCACAGGCATTAGGGTGTGTTCTTAAATTCTTCTCATTTCTTAGTCTGAAAAACTAAAAGCCCTACAGGGAAAAAGTCACTTACAAGGAGTTCAGTATTTGTACACCCTGTTTAGTTAATTATACCCATTCCGCCACTAGTTTAATACAGTATATCCCCACTGGAGTGGTTACTTACTTCATACAAATGGCCTACAGTCAGTGGCGTCGAGACAGGGACGGATCTAAACTTTTCTTTAGGGGGGGGGGGCGGATTACTGTTTAATCTTGACTCCTCCCTCTACAGTCCCAACTCCTCCCATCTGCAATCCTAACTCCTCCTCTCTCAATTCTGACTGAACTTTTTGAGTGAGACTGAGATAGAGCTTTGTTATTGTTCTATGTACATGTGACTGTGCTATGGGGTAATTGTAATTATTAGCCCTAGTACCCACACACCAGCAAGTGAGGGGCAAATGCTCTGTAACCCTTGCTCTCCTGGCTCCTCTGTGCTGCTGTGGTATAAGCTGCAGCACATCGTTCTGCCTCAGGCTCTCCCAGGAGAGCTCTCTTCTGCTCAAAAGTGGGTGTGGCTATGACTGTGTTAGGGGGGGCAGTCGCCCCCTTCGCTCCCCCCCTAGATCCAGCCCTGCGTCGAGAGAGGGGGACAGAGGGTACAAATTACCTGGGCCCAGGTCTGATAGAGGGGCCCAGTGGGGACCCAGGGCATGCCTTCTTTGATTAGGCCATGCCCACTGAAAAGTACCTGGGCCCAGCCAGGCTCTTTACTGCCCTGGCTGGGAGGCATGCCATGCTTCTGTCAGTGGGTGCTTCTCATGTGCTAGACATGCACCCAAAGAGGAGTGGCCATGCCCCCAGCATGCTGTGGTCACACCCCCTCCAGTGGGGGCAGGGGGGCCCAGGAAGTTGTTGTACCGGGGCCCAGGATTTCTCTTGGCAGCCCTGCCTACAGTAATTCAGTTTTTCACAAAATTGAGTATCAGAATCTTTTACGCGGTACCCCTAGGCCAAGGTTTCTTATTGAGAAATTTAGAAACAAATATTACTTCAGTTATGTGGTAAGGGACAAGAGTCTCTTCTGTTTGTCCACTTATTTTATGATTGGAAGCCACAGTTTTGTATATTACATTGACCAAAAATAATTTCAAATGGTCATGGACCACTAATCCAGGGCACACCTGCAAGTGTTCCGATGCAACGCCGGGTGCCACGGCATACAGTTTGGGAACCACTGAGCTAAATCTACAGTAAGTCGGGTACAAGTTCAAAAGCAGATTATCAGCAAACTGCGAATTCACCGTACAGAGCATGTGAAACACGGAGGCTCATTCAGGTGTGGATGTTCTTGCCGCTGCTGTTGCTTTCTTTTGCCGTACGCAATTGTGATTATATACTAATAGGGGCAGAAATAACCTGCGCATAGGGACGCCCACTGCAGTTGCATCATTTCCGTCTGACAGCTAAAATTGCTGATACATCGGTACCATCGTCACAAATCGGGTCATGTCGCAGAGTCTAAGTGACTCTGTAGAGCGCAAGCTGAGCTGCTCTCCTAGGATGCAGAGTGCTTTCCAGTAGGCAGTGTGATCACAACTGCTATTTTATGCTCGCCCAGAAGACGGCGTTTGAATGGCTATGACACACCTGCGTTTACCCGACCACTCCCCGTTCCCACCCCCACACGCTATCTTCCTGTCGCTCACTTTGCAACTAATTCCTTGCTGAAACCGCAGTTCACTGCGGCTCAGACACATGCGCAGTATGAAAACATCAACCGATATGCATATGCATACAATGGGGGGAATTCAATTGTTTGAAAAGTCGGTTGGGTGTCTGTTTTTTCCTGTCTATTAGATAGGAAAAACCAGACCCCCAACTGAGTTTTCAAACAATTGAATACCCCCCAATAGCTGCTTTGCAACTTCACCTGAAAGAGTCTGGCAAAACGTCCACAGTGGCAAGGACCTCGGAACGTGTCGGATCTCAAGTGGACAGAGCCTTCCATAAAATGTCCTTTTCTGGATGGCAACTGGGTGGATGCACATGACCATTCCAGAGGCAGGACTGCATTCTACATGTTACTAGGCCCGATCACCATCACAGCATACTGCAAAGAATCGCAGGTCCGTAGGTAGGGACGGGCTAAAATTATACAAATCACATCATATTGGCCAATCCGCTTTGCCTGCGAACCCACAATTCCCTGTATTATTCTCACAATGCTGCCAAATTCACTATGAAGTATGCGGAATGTGGGAGATTCCCCCACTTTTATGGGGGTGCAGAGGGCTACCTGATATATCGTTAGTCTCCTGTACATGCCAGAAGAGTAGGTAAGTATGGGTTTTGGTGCCTGAGCAGGTGTCTCTGGACAAAATACCTTTAATGGTTTGTAGCCAATAAGTCAATCATACTAGTGCCTAATAATCCAAACCATACTAGTGCTCAATGTCAGCTGCCTAAACTGTAGCCATCTTTCCACTGCAATAAAGCAGAAAAAAATGGACACCTTTTTATACTGAATGGACTCTAACAAATTGTTCAGTAGCAATTCTATCACCTGATAGTTACTCAGTGAAGTGGCAAAGTAATGGGAGTGCATTGGCTCAGAGCTTCAAGTCACAGGCAGAAGACTGTTCACGGAAAATCTAAAATAGGGAGCAAGAAACAGGCAAACTAAGACCACACAGAACTAATTAAACATGATCAGGAGCAACCCTGGCAGAAGTACAGATGCATATGGAATAATAAAAGAAAATTATAAAAAGATGTTTAATTACATAAAAGAAATCTAAGCAAAATAATGAAGAACTAGGGGCAGGCTGCAGCTCCAGAAATGTTGCTGCTTAGGCCTCCAAGGTGGTTACTACATACCTCCCAACATGGCCCTCTCCAGGAGGGACACAATGCTCTGCTCCTGGACTTCCCTCTTAATGTATGATTGCCGGCACCTGTGCTGAAACACCTTTCTTATCCAAGACAACCGATACTAAATCCAGCGCTCTGTCACTCCAATCAATATGCTGCCAGTAACATAGGGCTACTCACCCCTATTAGATTAAAAAATCAAACAAGCAACAAAGAAACTAGTGTTACAGCGCATATGGATTAGAACTAAAAAGATTTTTTATTAAAACACATATATATATATATATATAATATGCAATTTGTACCAACGGCTTTTAAGCTGTCCCATTTATATAGCCAAAGTCTGTTAATAAAGTGAATCAATGCTTCCTCTAAAAGCGTGTCTGGCCAGACAATTAAGCAGTACGATCTCACCACTCCTATTTGTGGATTCTTTCACCAAGAAAATCCTCCCCGGCTGCTGGTGCTTTTAACCTTTATCATGCAGTCATCTCTGGGGGATCATAAATAGAGGTGAAGGATCCCTGGAGCGTTACAGCTGGCTATCGAGATCTCCGAATGCAGTGGTACGAACAGCAGTTAGATGAGTAAATGACGCATTTCCCCGCCTCCCTACGGGTTCAGCGGCTTCATCAGAATTAATGAAATGCCTCCCTTCACTCTATTTAAGCTGGCGCTTAATTGTCGGGCTCCCGTCATGCTGCCGTCTCAGTCTCCTGGGCGCTTCAAGCCTCGTTCTGGCTATGGAGCGCATACCGGCTTAAATAGAGTGAAGGGAGGCATTTCATTCATTCTGATGAAGCCGCTGAACCCGGAGGGAGGCGGGGAAACACGTCATTTACTCATCTAACTGCTGTTCGTACCACTGCATTCGGAGATCTCGATAGCCAGCTGTAACGCTCCAGGGATCCTTCACCTCTATTTATGATCCCCCAGAGATGACTGCATGATATAGGTTAAAAGCACCAGCAGCCGGGGAGGATTTTCTTGGTGAAAGAATCCACAAATAGGAGTGGTGAGATCGTACTGCTTAATTGTCTGGCCGGACACGCTTTTAGAGGAAGCATTGATTCACTTTATTAACGGACTTTGGCTATATAAATGGGACAGCTTAAAAGCCCACATTTAGTGTGAGGAAAAACCCTATTTCATTTTTTTTCAAAAGTGACTGTTCTATAGTTACACAGAGAAGAACTGTGTGTGCTATTAAGCTTTAGTAAACATCGGAAAAGCTACATTTTAGCTACTACAGCAGGTGTTGTTAAGAATTTTAAGTGGATACAGAGTAATTTGCTATAATACATGTTGTATCCAGTTCATATGTGAATTTATTATTGTAATGGTACATTGACCGGCCGGTGGTACAAATTGCATATTATATATATATATATATATATATGTGTTTTAATAAAAAATCTTTTTAGTTCTAATCCATATGCGCTGTAACACTAGTTTCTTTGTTGCTTGTTTGACCTTTCTTATCCATTACCCTGTTCAACACAGGTGCCGGCAATCATAAATTGAGAGGGAAGTCCATAAATTGAGAGGGAAGTCCAGAAGCAGAGCATTGTGACCCTCCTGGAGAGGGTCATGTTGGGAGGTATGTTACTATGGCTGTGCGACTGGTGCCGCTGCACAAGGCACAGGGCCCTGGAGGCAGCACTTGCATGTGGCTAGCAGGGTGTGTGGAACGGGGCCATGCAGCCGGTAGCGCTACTGCAGAACCGTTAGCAGGCACCTCTAATGATGCTCCAGGCAGAGCATTACTTCCCAAAGCTGGCGGCCCCATGTGACTTCATGACATCACAGGTTACTGCACTGCTTGTCTTTGTGGCTCTTCTCATATCTTGGTCCACTAACACCAGTGAAATGCCATCACACAGATTTGTAAGTAAATCTCAGTATATAACACAGCAACATCTAAAACGTCAAAATGACCAACTCACACATATCAAACAGCTATTTATGCTGACTAAAGCCTTTTTATGTAGACATTTTTCAGGTTATAAATATTCGATGTCTTCCGAAGTTAATTGTTTTTGAACAAAGTTACAAACAGTTTATTATTAAAGTATTTTTTATATGTTAGTAAGTCTGCAAGGTTCATCTTCCTTTGTTTACATATGGAGATGGGAGAGGAAATCGTTACAGGATATATGGATGTGAGATTATCTGCCAAGTACTGTGCTACAGTTCACCAAAGGCCAAGCTCATCAGGAAGCAGGTACCGAGCGTGACGTCAAGGAAACTTGGTGGAGTTGTATTAACTTGTAGCACTGGAGCACTCAGCAAAATATATCAAATGCATTGGCAGAGGGAATGTTTTGTTCTTTCAGATGATCATTTTTCATAGATTACACTTTATATAGCAAATATGTTTTATATGGCTGCCGCATGCACTGTCCGTAATGCGCACTGGAATGATTAAACTGAAAGCAAACTGAGCATTTTGGAAATATAATTTTTTTATTTCATTTGAATGAAAAGTCTATTTTTGAAAACTATTTGAATAAAAATTACCTGCAGTATATGAATAGTGGGGATACCTCCCCTTTAATTCCCCTCCCTAACATTGTGGGGGGCCCTCATAGGTAGACTGCGGAGGTTTAGCTGGTGCATAATACAGTATATGGGATGTACACGTGCAGATTAGGAGGGGAAGAGGCGGAAAGCAGCTACTTGTGAGTCATACAGTTCTAACAGAAATGAACTGCAGAAGAGAATTGTTTACCTGATTCTGTTACATAGGATAGGGATGATATTTTTGGTTAAGTAACCTTTAGTGTTATGATTCACTATATGTCAATGTGATGACTAGATTTAGAAAGAAAAAGTATTTTATATTTCTATAGGTCAATGCTACAGAATCAATTATTTTTCACTCTTCCCTTCAAACTAAAATCCTTGTGGATAGAGCTGTATATTATATACTCTGTAGCGTTTCCAGTAAGTAACAAAAATAATCTTTTATCACATCACAATTCCAGCAGAGGTGACATAAATTGTTTTAGGTAATGCCTTATGGGGATCATACATCAGCAATCAATTGGGCCAAATCTGCATTTTCTAGATTATTTAAAAAAATAAAAAATAAATCAGAATGTATGAGGTCTAATGATCACACATTAAGACCAAAACACATCTGAATTGGTCAATCAGGCTGTCCAACATGTTGGATGTTGCAGACCAGTCAGGACTGTAGATTGCCAGTGTATGCACAGGCATTTCTATAATGGGTGCAGTGCACATGGGCCTCTGGGTTTGGGGGGACGTGGGGGGGTGCGCACACCGCACAAACTGTACCCATATATTATACTTACCACTCCAGAGTCCCGCAGCGGTGACCATGCAGTGCGGGCACAAATCACTTGGAAAATGGCCGCCTCAGCCATTTCCGAGTGATTTGCACATGCGCAATGGAGAAGTCCCCAGGAACAAGGCACAGCCGCCATGTTCCCAGAGACACCATCAATGTGGTAATTCATGGGATCATGTGACACACTATCAGTGGTAAATCATGGGATCATGTGACACACTATCAATGTGGTAAATCATGGGATCATGTGACACACTATCAATGTGGTAACTCATGGGATTATGTGACACAGTATCAATGTGGTAATTCATGGGATTATGTGACATACTATCAATGTGGTAGTTCATGGGATCATGTGACACACTATCATTGTTCTACTGCTAGAAGAAAAAGAAGACTTTTCTGGTGGCACTCTTCACTTTTGTAAATACAATAAAAATTTACTTTTATTCGGTATGTATTAAAATAGTCCAAGAGAGGGATTGCCTGGCAATTTAAGTGTATAGTATTATGTATACATCACATGTAATCATATGTGCATACACACTGGACTAATGTGCAGATAAAATGGTTTTGTAAATTTCTTCACAATATTACCTGAATTGGAAATTAAGTTACTATTTAGTTTCCCAGTTAAACTCAGTTGTTAGCACGGCCTCAGCTGACAGGGTACCTTACTGACTGTGGCTGCAGGACGGGAAAACTAGTTTGACTTATGGGCTTTCCTGTCTCTTTCTGGGTGTTCTATGTGAAAGGGTTAAAATTCACTTAAAGATGTAGCCATGTTCATCTTTGCTGCGATGCGGTATGCTGCATGGTGTGCCAGGCTGCGACTATTTGTAACTGGCCATCGCTCCATTCATTCCTAATGGAATAAATGGAGCGATCGCCAGCTGCAAATAGTCACAGTCCAATGTGCCATGCTGCATCCCTACACTGCTCCCTACACTGTGCCATTTCTATGGAAACGATGAATGTTTTATATATGTGTATTAGCTCCACCCCCAGACCTGGCGTTCCTGAACCTATTCTTCCAGATAAATAGCATTGATGAAACTCATAAACATTTGTCACATTTTCACTAAATAAAAGACTCTCCAAAACTGCTCTTCTACTGCTTAAAAAATATTTCACATTGCAGTCTTGTAGGAAAGATCTTTATTGATACTGTGTTGAGATAATAATAATAATAATAATAATAATAAACAAAAAATGTAATATGCATTGACAACAGCTCGCTCATAGCTCCCTACGCTAAATTATTATGTCTTTGTCTTTCTATGTTTTTGCCCTTAGCCATTCAGCCAATTACTGTACATGCAGCTCGCATGGGAATTAGCTTCACCCCACGGGGTCATCAAGTAGCACTCTCCTATTCATACCTCTGCTCCGTGTCTCCTAGCTGGGAGATCTGAAAAGTAAGCAGACACTACATATAATTAGCGCATCAAGGCCTCTCTTTTATATTCATTCAGCGCTGAGATGCCAGGATCTGCTATGATAGCATTTTAAATTTAGCCCTTGGAAGTATTTAGGGTTCTTAAAACAATGTATTTGTTTCCATAGCAACACATGAAGGAAAGAACCAGATATTTTTTGGGTATTTTTCTTTCACTGCTCGGTGTTCAATCAAGCAAGAAATGATTAGCCTGTCATATTGCCGGCTGCTGGAGGAAGGATACGAAATACGTAGATTTAATGCTGAAAAATGATCCTACAAATTCATTACCTATCTCCCAAGCTGCCAGGCGAACCTTACAGACCCACCCCTGTCTTATCATGTCAAGAAAACAGCTTTGACTGTTATGATCGCGAGTGACAATACGATTTCTGTTGCTATGATACATGACAGGTCATTAAATATTCTGCTTTCTGTCACCTGCTCGTTGCTTAACCTTTAAATATTTTCTTATTGCAAAATTGTTGTTTTGGGGGTTTGTGTCCTGCACGAAACCATTTTTATTTTCATTATAACATTCAGATTGAATATCTTGATATCATAGGATTGGCACAATAATATTTATTCTATTTAGTCATGAATCGATATATAGCAGAGGGATTTCTTTAATGTTAAATCAATGTTTGGTTAAAGTAGTTTGATTTTCATGAACAATGAATGTTTCATTAGTGTTAGAATGAAGCTCAGCTATTGTTTAATAAACAGCCAGGACTATAGATAGATTTGTGCTGTGTGAATTATAACTTGTTAGAGGGGAGTAGTGATGAGCACCGGAAATTTTTCGGGTTTTGTGTTTTGGTTTTGGGTTCGGTTCCGCGGCCGTGTTTTGGGTTCGAACGCGTTTTGGCAAAACCTCACCGAATTTTTTTTTGTCGGATTCGGGTGTGTTTTGGATTCGGGTGTTTTTTTCAAAAAACCCTAAAAAACAGCTTAAATCATAGAATTTGGGGGTCATTTTGATCCCAAAGTATTATTAACCTCAATAACCATAATTTCCACTCATTTTCAGTCTATTCTGAACACCTCACACCTCACAATATTATTTTTAGTCCTAAAATTTGCACCGAGGTCGCTGGATGACTAAGCTCAGCGACCCAAGTGGCCGACACAAACACCTGGCCCATCTAGGAGTGGCACTGCAGTGTCACGCAGGATGGCCCTTCCAAAAAACACCCCCCAAACAGCACATGACGCAAAGAAGAAAAAAAAGAGGCGCAATGAGGTAGCTGTGTGAGTAAGCTAAGCGACCCTAGTGGCCGACACAAACACCTGGCCCATCTAGGAGTGGCACTGCAGTGTCACGCAGGATGGCCCTTCAAAAAAAAAACACCCCCCAAACAGCACATGACGCAAAGAAAAAAAGAGGCGCAATGAGGTAGCTGTGTGACTAAGATAAGCGACCCAAGTGGCCGACACAAACACCTGGCCCATCTAGGAGTGGCACTGCAGTGTCACGCAGGATGGCCCTTCCAAAAACTACTCCCCAAACAGCACATGACGCAAAGAAAAATTAAAGAAAAAAGAGGTGCAAGATGGAATTGTCCTTGGGCCCTCCCACCCACCCTTATGTTGTATAAACAGGACATGCACACTTTAACCAACCCATCATTTCAGTGACAGGGTCTGCCACACGACTGTGACTGAAATGACGGGTTGGTTTGGACCCCCACCAAAAAAGAAGCAATTAATCTCTCCTTGCACAAACTGGCTCTACAGAGGCAAGATGTCCACCTCATCATCATCCTCCGATATATCACCGTGTACATCCCCCTCCTCACAGATTATCAATTCGTCCCCACTGGAATCCACCATCTCAGCTCCCTGTGTACTTTGTGGAGGCAATTGCTGCTGGTGAATGTCTCCACGGAGGAATTGATTATAATTCATTTTAATGAACATCATCTTCTCCACATTTTCTGGATGTAACCTCGTACGCCGATTGCTGACAAGGTGAGCGGCGGCACTAAACACTCTTTCGGAGTACACACTTGTGGGAGGGCAACTTAGGTAGAATAAAGACAGTTTGTGCAAGGGCCTCCAAATTGCCTCTTTTTCCTGCCAGTATAAGTACGGACTGTCTGACGTGCCTACTTGGATGCGGTCACTCATATAATCCTCCACCATTCTTTCAATGGGGAGAGAATCATATGCAGTGACAGTAGACGACATGTCCGTAATCGTTGTCAGGTCCTTCAGTCCGGACCAGATGTCAGCATCAGCAGTCGCTCCAGACTGCCCTGCATCACCGCCAGCGGGTGGGCTCGGAATTCTGAGCCTTTTCCTCGCACCCCCAGTTGCGGGAGAATGTGAAGGAGGAGATGTTGACAGGTCGCGTTCCGCTTGACTTGACAATTTTCTCACCAGCAGTTCTTTGAACCCCAGCAGACTTGTGTCTGCCGGAAAGAGAGATCCAAGGTAGGTTTTAAATCTAGGATCGAGCACGGTGGCCAAAATGTAGTGCTCTGATTTCAACAGATTGACCACCCGTGAATCCTTGTTAAGCGAATTAAGGGCTCCATCCACAAGTCCCACATGCCTAGCGGAATCGCTCTGTGTTAGCTCCTCCTTCAATGTCTCCAGCTCCTTCTGCAAAAGCCTGATGAGGGGAATGACCTGACTCAGGCTGGCAGTGTCTGAACTGACTTCACGTGTGGCATGTTCAAAAGGTTGCAGAACCTTGCACAACGTTGAAATCATTCTCCACTGCGCTTGAGACAGGTGCATTCCACCTCCTATATCGTGCTCAGTTGTATAGGCTTGAATGGCCTTTTGCTGCTCCTCCAACCTCTGAAGCATATAGAGGGTTGAATTCCACCTCGTTACTTCTTGCTTCAGATGATGGCAGGGCAGGTTCAGGCGTTTTTGGTGGTGCTCCAGTCTTCTGTACGTGGTGCCTGTACGCCGAAAGTGTGTCGCAATTCTTCTGGCCACCGACAGCATCTCTTGCACGCCCCTGTCGTTTTTTAAATAATTCTGCACCACCAAATTCAAGGTATGTGCAAAACATGGGACGTGCTGGAATTTGCCCAGATTTAATGCACACACAATATTGCTGGCGTTGTCCGATGCCACAAATCCACAGGAGAGTCCAATAGGGGTAAGCCATTGTGCGATGATCTTCCTCAGTTGCCGTAAGAGGTTTTTAGCTGTGTGCGTATTCTGGAAAGCGGTGATACAAAGCGTAGCCTGCCTAGGAAAGAGTTGGCGTTTGCGAGATGCTGCTACTGGTGCCGCCGCTGCTGTTCTTGCGGCGGGAGTCAATACATCTACCCAGTGGGCTGTCACAGTCATATAGTCCTGAGTCTGCCCTACTCCACTTGTCCACATGTCCGTGGTTAAGTGGACATTGGGTACAACTGCATTTTTTAGGACACTGGTGAGTCTTTTTCTGAGGTCTGTGTACATTTTCGGTATCGCCTGCCTAGAGAAATGGAACCTAGATGGTATTTGGTACCGGGGACACAGTACCTCCAACAAGTCTCTAGTTGGCTCTGCAGTAATGATGGATACCGGAACCACGTTTCTCACCGCCCAGGATGCCAAGGCCTCAGTTATCCGCTTTGCAGCAGGATGACTGCTGTGATATTTCATCTTCCTCGCAAAGGACTGTTGGACAGTCAATTGCTTGGTGGAAGTAGTAAAAGTGGTCTTACGACTTCCCCTCTGGGATGACCATCGACTCCCAGCAGCAACAACAGCAGCGCCAGCAGCAGTAGGTGTACACGCAAGGATGCATCGGAGGAATCCCAGGCTGGAGAGGACTCGTCAGAATTGCCAGTGACATGGCCTGCAGGACTATTGGCATTCCTGGGGAAGGAGGAAATTGACACTGAGGGAGTTGGTAGGGTGAGCTTGGTTACAAGAGGAAGGGATTTACTGGTCAGTGGACTGCTTCCGCTGTCGCCCAAAGTTTTTGAACTTGTCACTGACTTATGATGAATGCGCTGCAGGTGACATATAAGGGAGGATGTTCCGAGGTGGTTAACGTCCTTACCCCTACTTATTACAGCTTGACAAAGGCAACACACGGCTTGACAAATGTTGTCCGCATTTCTGTTGAAATACTTCCACACTGAAGAGCTGATTTTTTTGGTATTTTCACCAGGCATGTCAATGGCCATATTCCTCCCACGGACAACAGGTGTCTCCCCAGGTGCCTGACTTAAACAAACCACCTCACCATCAGAATCCTCCTGGTCAATTTCCTCCCCAGCGCCAGCAACACCCATATCCTCCTCATCCTGGTGTACTTCAACACTGACATCTTCAATCTGACTATCAGGAACTGGACTGCGGGTGCTCCTTCCAGCACTTGCAGGGGGCGTGCAAATGGTGGAAGGCGCATGCTCTTCACGTCCAGTGTTGGGAAGGTCAGGCATCGCAACCGACACAATTGGACTCTCCTTGTGGATTTGTGATTTCGAAGAACGCACAGTTCTTTGCTGTGCTTTTGCCAGCTTAAGTCTTTTCATTTTTCTAGCGAGAGGCTGAGTGCTTCCATCCTCATGTGACGCTGAACCACTAGCCATGAACATAGGCCAGGGCCTCCGCCGTTCCTTGCCACTCCGTGTGGTAAATGGCATATTGGCAAGTTTACGCTTCTCCTCCGACGATTTTATTTTAGATTTTTGAGTCCTTTTTTTACTGATATTTGGTGTTTTGGATTTTACATGCTCTGTACTATGACATTGGGCATCGGCCTTGGCAGACGACGTTGATGGCATTTCATCGTCTCGGCCATGACTAGTGGCAGCAGCTTCAGCACGAGGTGGAAGTGGATCTTGATCTTTCCCTAATTTTGGAACCTCAACATTTTTGTTCTCCATATTTTAATAGGCACAACTAAAAGGCACCTCAGGTAAACAATGGAGATGGATGGATACTAGTATACTTATGGATGACGAGCGACTGCCGACACAGAGGTAGCTACAGCCGTGGACTACCGTACTGCGTCTGCTAGTATAGACTGGATGATAATGATATAAAAAATATATATATATCACTACTGCAGGACAGGTATATATTGTATAATGACGGACCTGCTGGACACTGTCAGCACTGCAGACTCCTAAACTACTAGTATGAAGAAGATAGAAAAAAAAAACCCCACCACAGGTAGGTATACAATTATGGACGAGCGACTGCCGACACAGAGGTAGCTACAGCCGTGGACTACCGTACTGCGTCTGCTAGTATAGACTGGATGATAATGATATAAAAAATATATATATATCACTACTGCAGGACAGGTATATATTGTATAATGACGGACCTGCTGGACACTGTCAGCACTGCAGACTCCTAAACTACTAGTATGAAGAAGATAGAAAAAAAAAACCCACCACAGGTAGGTATACAATTATGGACGAGCGACTGCCGACACAGAGGTAGCTACAGCCGTGGACTACCGTACTGCGTCTGCTAGTATAGACTGGATGATAATGATATAAAAAATATATATATATCACTACTGCAGGACAGGTATATATTGTATAATGACGGACCTGCTGGACACTGTCAGCACTGCAGACTCCTAAACTACTAGTATGAAGAAGATAGAAAAAAAAAACCCACCACAGGTAGGTATACAATTATGGACGAGCGACTGCCAGTGCCGACACAGAGGTAGCTACAGCCGTGGACTACCGTACTGCGTCTGCTAGTATAGACTGGATGATAATGATATAAAAAATATATATATATCACTACTGCAGGACAGGTATATATTATATAATGACGGACCTGCTGGACACTGTCAGCACTGCAGACTCCTAAACTACTAGTATGAAGAAGATAGAAAAAAAAAACCCCACCACAGGTAGGTATACAATTATGGACGAGCGACTGCCGACACAGAGGTAGCTACAGCCGTGGACTACCGTACTGCGTCTGCTAGTATAGACTGGATGATAATGATATAAAAAATATATATATATCACTACTGCAGGACAGGTATATATTATATAATGACGGACCTGCTGGACACTGTCAGCACTGCAGACTCCTAAACTACTAGTATGAAGAAGATAGAAATATAATGAATGAAGGACCTGCTGGACACTGTCAGCAGAATGCGTTTATAGAATAAAAAAAAAAAACACCACATGAGTGTTTAACTTTTTCAGGCAGACAATATACTGGTGGTCACTGCTGGTCAGTCACACTGGCACTCTGGCAGCAAAAGTGTGCACTGTTAAATATGTACTCCTGCTATAACTGCTCCCCAGTCTCCCCCACAATTAAGCTGTGTGAGCAGTGAGCACTACTCAGCACAGTCAGATATACATAGATGATATTATCATGCAGCACACTGAGGCTGAGCACAGATATGGTATGTGACTGTGTATCGTTTTTTTTCAGGCAGAGAACGGATTATATTAAATAATAAATAAAACTGGTGGTCACTAGTATAACTATCAGCAAAACTCTGCACTCTCTGAGTACTCCTAATGCTCCAGTAAATCAAGTGTCTCACTCTCTATCTAAACGGAGAGGACCCCAGCCACGTCCTCTCCCTATCAATCTCAATGCACGTGTGAAAATGGCGGCGACGCGCGGCTCCTTATATAGAATCCGAGTCTCGCGATAGAATACGAGCCTCGCGAGAATCCGACAGCGGGATGATGACGTTCGGGCGCGCTCGGGTTAGCCGAGCAAGGCGGGAAGATCCGAGTCTGCCTCGGACCCGTGTTAAAAGCGTGAAGTTCGGGGGGGTTCGGTTTCCGAGAAACCGAACCCGCTCATCACTAAGGGGAGTACAATGTTTTTCAAATAAATAATGTAAACATTAGCAAAAAAAAAAAAGAAAGGCATTTGGGCATCTATAAGTAATGTAATATTATTATACAATATAATATAATACAACTTACAATATACAGTACATAGAACTTTTCTTCTTTATTTGACAATATAAAACCAGCAGCCAGATATCTCCTGGTTATATATTAGTAACCATGTATGTCCTTGGGTTTGTCACACACCAGAGGCAGCGGCCGCCGCGCTTACCCCTGCGTATCTGCTGGTCCGTCTGGCAGCCCCCGCCTCCGGCGGTCGTCGGGTCCCGGCGTCTGGCTGGCGCTGCTCCCGGCGGTTCCCCGGAGTGTGGGCGCCGCCATTGCACCCGGCGTCACGTGGGCGGGAGTTGGTGGCGTCACAGAACCGCTCCACCAATCCTGTTAGGGCGGGAGATTCAAAACCAGACGCCGGGCGCCTGAGTATCGTCGCTTTTCCAGAGGTGATCTCCAGTGCTCCTGTGACCGCTGTGCTACCTCCTAGAGTTTCCAGCATCCAGTCAGCTTTCCCAGCATATCGTGCTGCTCGCTCACCTAGTCTTCAGTGTTTTTAAATATCGCTCACGAGTTCTTCAATCATCAGCGTCTTTGAACATTGCTCACAGAATCTTCAGTGCCTTATATCATCGCTCACAAGTTCTTCATTCACCAGTGTCTTTATCATCGCTCACAAGTTCTTAATTCATCAGTGTCTTTATCATCGCTCACAAGTCCTTCATTCATCAGTGTCTTTATCATCGCTCACAAGTTCTTCATTTACCAGTGTCTTTATCATCGCTCACAAGTTCTTCATTCATCAGTGTCTTCATCATCGCTCACAAGTTCTTCATTTACCAGTGTCTTTATCATCGCTCACAAGTTCTTCATTCATCAGTGTCTTTATCACCGCTCACAAGTTCTTCATTCATCAGTGTCTTTATCATCGCTCACAAGTTCTTCATTCACCAGTGTCTTTATCATCGCTCACAAGTTCTTCATTCATCAGTGTCTTTATCACCACTCACAAGTTCTTCATTCATCAGTGTCTTTAAACATCGCTCACGAGTTCTTCAATCATCAGTGACTGTAAACATGTTACGCACACCAGTGCTAACAGGAGTATACCGGTGTATGAACAGAGAGGGAAGCGAAGCAAACGAACTCACAGACAGTATAACATAACATACACAGGAGGTGATGGAATAACTAATAAACACAAAGTGAACGGAGAAGCCCAAAGGCTCAGGAATTGGGTGTCTCCCTAGTGTCAGGAATGCTCAGATGGAATAGAGCGGACAATAAAGCGAGGTGTAGTGATTTAACATGTGGAGCACCTGAAATGATGTTGCTAAGAGCAACAGAAAAAACCCCAAAGGGTTACCAACGGGTGTGGGAATAAACTCCTTGGTCAGAGATAGAAATATAGACACAAGGAGAGTATCCACAATCCTAACCCCCACTTGCAGGGCACAGGTTCAGCTTACTGCCACTAAACTGACACCTGGACGCCCTGCACAGTGAGGGAGGATTAAGCAAGCAGGTCTGAGAGTACAGCCGCAAACCTGCTGGGTTCACAGAATAGCAAAAGAACCCCAGCAGGTCAAACAACTGACTCCAGTCTTACTGCTAGGTCCGGATTGGCAGAATGAAGTACCGAATCCCAAGGCCTATTCGCAGTAAGCAACAAGTAAATACAAAGTCACACAGTACTAGCTAACTCTCTGGAACTGACTAACAAACAAAGATTCAGCAGCATTTGCCTAGCCTGAGAGGATGGTTTATATAGCAGGTGCTGTCCACGCCCCACTCAGACCTCACAGACTGTGAGCACAAAACCAGCGCCGGATTCCCTGCCGTGCACAGAGCCTGTAACCACTACACAGTAAAAACCCGGACCGGAGTATCAGCTGCGCTCAGGTTACTTCGCTAGCACTTGCCTCCCGGTTGCCATGGCGACGTGGCAGCACAGAGCAGGAGATCCTAACAGTACCCCCCCTCTGACGAGGGGTCAAAGAACCCCTACCACCGGGTTTATCGGCGAACTGCGAGAAGAAAGAGCGTATCAGTCTGGGGGCATGAAGATCACCCTTCCAGTGCACCAAAAATGACAGCCGACCCCGAACCATCTTGGAGTCAAAAACCCTTTCAACCACAAACTCCCTCTGACCCCGTATCAGAAGAGCAGAAGGTCTTCCACTGGAAGAAGGATTACTAACCGCCAGTTTTAAAAGGGAACAATGAAATGTTTTATTGATACCCAATGAACGGGGCAGATCTAACTGAAATGCCACCGGATTGATAACCCTGGTGATCTTATAAAGGCCGATGAAAAGGGGGCCTAACTTATGAGATGGCTGTCTCAACTTCAAATTCTTGGTGGACAACCAGACGAAGTCTCCTAATTTGAAGCTGCAGGGTCTTCTCCGCTTATCAAAAACCCTTTTGGTCACTAATGACACAGACACAAGGGCTTTCTTCACTTTCCTCCAAATACCCCTAAGGACCGAAACAACAGAGGAACCACCAGGCGTGGAATCCAGGGGGTCAAAAGAATTGGCCTTAGGATGATGCCCATACACACAAAGGAAGGGAGAGATCCCTGTAGCAGAATGAGCCGCGTTGTTATAGGCAAACTCCGCCATGGACAGATGAGAAACCCAGTCAGTATGACACTTGGAGACATGACACCTGAGGAACTGCTCCAAGGACTGGTTCACCCTCTCAGTCTGCCCATTAGACTGTGGATGGTAGCCTGACGACAAGCTCACAGATATCTGGAGATCAGAACAAAATGCCCTCCAGAATTTGGCCACAAACTGGGATCCACGGTCAGAGACCACATCAAGTGGCAACCCGTGGAGGCGCACAACATGCTGCAAAAATAACTCAGACAGGCGTCTGGCCGATGGCAACCCAACCAGTGGAACGAAATGCGCCATCTTCGAAAACCTGTCAACGACAACCCAAATGGCTGTCATCCCCGAGGATTTGGGCAAGTCCACCACAAAATCCATGGAAATGTGGGTCCATGGCTTAGACGGAATAGAGAGTGGATGTAATGGGCCGACAGGAACCCCTCTAGGAGTTTTATTTCGGGCACAAACGTCACATGCCCAAACCCACTGATCCACATCCCTAGCCACCGAGGGCCACCACACCGCCCTAGACAGCAACTCCCGAGTTCTGGCAATACCCGGATGCCCTGCCGACCTCTTGGCATGGAATTCCAGGAACACTCGCTGTCTTAACCTAGGAGGCACAAACAAGAGACCTACCGGAAGGTCTGGAGGAGCCTGCTCCTGTGCTCTAAGGACTAATGACAAGAGGTCCTGGGTAATGCCCACTTTAATACATGATGGGGACACAATGGGCAATGGCTCCTCGGTGGTCTCTTGAACTGGAGCAAAACTCAGCGAAAGCGCATCAGCCTTGATGTTTTTTGACCCAGGGCGATATGTTATCAAAAAATTAAAGCGAGCAAAAAACAAAGCCCATCGTGCCTGCCTGGCATTGAGCCGCTTCGCTGACTCTAAATATGCCAGATTCTTATGGTCGGTGAGAATTGAGACCACAAACTTAGCCCCCTCAAGCCAGTGTCTCCACTCCCCGAGTGCATCCTTTATAGCCAACAATTCCCGGTTACCCACATCATAATTCATCTCGGCAGACGAAAATTTACGGGAAAAGTAAGCACAGGGATGAAGGCGATTATCAGACACCCCCATCTGAGAGAGCACTGCCCCAATACCTATCTCAGAGGCATCCACTTCTACCACAAAAGGACGCTCTGGATCTGGGTGTCGCAGCACCTTGGCCAACACAAATGCCTTTTTGAGATGGGCAAAGGCCGCTTTGGCCTCACAAGACCAGTGAGCAACATCCGCCCCTTTCTTAGTGAGTGCCACCAAGGGGGCCACTATAGACGAAAATCCAGCAATAAACCGTCTATAAAAATTCGCAAAGCCCAGAAAACGCTGAAGCGCCTTCAAACTAGTGGGCTGCACCCAATCCAGGACTGCCTGTACCTTAGAACCCTCCATTTGGAAACCTTCTGAGGAGATAATATACCCTAGAAATGCGATTTGCTGGACTTCAAACTCGCACTTCTCCAGCTTCGCCCCAAGCTGGTGGTCTCTGAGTTTCTGGAGGACTAAGCGTACATGCTTCCGATGTTCCTCCAGGGAATGAGAGAAGATTAGGATGTCATCTAGATAAACAACTAAGAATCTATCCAAATATTCCCTGAGCACATCGTTCATGAATTCCTGGAAGACTGCCGGGGCATTAGAGAGCCCAAAAGGCATCACCAAATATTCATAATGCCCTGAGTGGGTATTAAAGGCAGTCTTCCATTCATCCCCCTCTCTTATTCGGATTAGATTGTAAGCACCGCGTAGGTCAATCTTAGAAAAAATGGTGGCAGTACGAAGCTGGTCAAACAAAACCGAAATGAGAGGCAGTGGGTACGAGTTTTTAATCGTGATACGGTTCAATTCCCTAAAGTCGATGCAGGGTCGCAACGAACCGTTCTTTTTACCCACGAAGAAGAACCCCGACCCAACTGGGGACTGTGAGGGTCTGATAAATCCCTTAGCCAAGTTCTCCTGAATGTACTCTGCCATAGCCTGAGTCTCAGGACGTGACAGGGAGTACAACCTGCTCTTGGGAAGCTTAGCATCCGGCAACAAATCAATGGCACAGTCATAGGGGCGATGGGGAGGTAGTACCTCCGCAACTTTTTTGGAGAACACATCCGCAAAATCTGCATAACATCCTGGCAATCCTGGCAAACTTAGCTGCGAGAGCCTGACTGGAAGGCTCAAGCAACTCCTGAAACAATCACTACCCCAACTAAGAATCTCCCCAGAGACCCAGTCAAATTGAGGGTTATGGGCCCTTAACCAGGGTAACCCCAAAACCAATGGGGCAAAAGAACAGACAGTCACATAAAAAGACAATTTTTCAGAGTGTGTGGCTCCAATAAACAAAGGAATTTGGCTGGTGCAGGAGGTAATTTTACCCTGGGACAATGGTTCCCCGTTTAACCCACAGATCTCAATCTCTGATGCCAAAGGTACTGAGGGAACAGAGTGTTCCAGGGCGAATTGACGGTCCATGAAAACCCCATCGGCCCCACTGTCAACAAAGGCCTCAGTCTTGACTGTTTGACCGAGGATCTCCAAAGTCACCGGAATGAGAAAAATCTTTTTGGGAAATTCTGACTTCTGGCCTGACAGGATATTTCCCATCACCCTCAGGCCCTGAAGTTTTCCAGTTTTTCTGGGCATGATACTACAACATGACCTTTATTCCCACAGTACAAACACAAACCCTGCTGTCTCCTCCGCGTCTTCTCACGCGAGGAGAGGCGGGTAGCCCCAATCTGCATAGGCTCCTCGGAATATTCCTCAGAGTCTGAGGTTCCCTTGGGAAAAAAGGAAACTGCGGTCTCCCTTTCAAGCCTACGCTCTCTCAGCCGTCTATCCACCCGGATGGATAACTGCATGAGCTGATCTAAGCTATCAGGCGAGGGATATTGTACCAGTTGGTCCTTTATCTGGTCAGAAAGGCCCCTTCGGTACTCGTTTCTCAGGGCTGGATCATTCCACTGGGTATCATGAGCCAACCTCCAAAACTAAGTACTATAAACCTCAGTTGGCCGTCGCCCTTGCTTAAGAACCGTAATCTGAGCCTCGGCTGAAGCCATCTTGTCAGGGTCATCATACAAAATGCCCAGTGCCGTAAAAAAAGCATCAACACTTTTAAGCGACGGACAGTCAGGCTGTAACCCATATGCCCAGACCTGTGGGTCTCCTTGTAGCAAGGAAATCACCATGCCCACCCGCTGAATCTCCGACCCAGAAGACTGGGGCCTAAGCCTGAAATATAGCTTACAGCTCTCCTTGAAACAAAAGAACTGCGAGCGATCTCCAGAAAAACGATCCAGGAGATTTACTTTCGGCTCCTTAACCCCTGAACTTGCCGCTGCTGCTGCGGGAGCTCCGCTAGCGGCCTGCGGGGTGTTCATTTTAATGGACATCTCATTAAATTGTCGAGTCAGGACCTGCACCTGATCGACCACCTGTTGCAAAGTATTTTGAGGGGTATGCTCCATATTCCCACAAAATTTCAACAGGAGTAGGGCTGCTGAATATGTTACGCACACCAGTGCTAACAGGAGTATACCGGTGTATGAACAGAGAGGGAAACGAAGCAAACGAACTCACAGACAGTATAACATAACATACACAGGAGGTGATGGAATAACTAATAAACACAAAGTGAACAGAGAAGCCCAAAGGCTCAGGAATTGGGTGTCTCCCTAGTGTCAGGAATGCTCAGATGGAATAGAGCGGACAATAAAGCGAGGTGTAGTGATTTAACATGTGGAGCACCTGAAATGATGTTGCTAAGAGCAACAGAAAAAACCCCAAAGGGTTACCAACGGGTGTGGGAATAAACTCCTTGGTCAGAGATAGAAATATAGACACAAGGAGAGTATCCACAATCCTAACCCCCACTTGCAGGGCACAGGTTCAGCTTACTGCCACTAAACTGACACCTGGATGCCCTGCACAGTGAGGGAGGATTAAGCAAGCAGGTCTGAGAGTACAGCCGCAAACCTGCTGGGTTCACAGAATAGCAAAAGAACCCCAGCAGGTCAAACAACTGACTCCAGTCTTACTGCTAGGTCCGGATTGGCAGAATGAAGTACCGAATCCCAAGGCCTATTCGCAGTAAGCAACAAGTAAATACAAAGTCACACAGTACTAGCTAACTCTCTGGAACTGACTAACAAACAAAGATTCAGCAGCATTTGCCTAGCCTGAGAGGATGGTTTATATAGCAGGTGCTGTCCACGCCCCACTCAGACCTCACAGACTGTGAGCACAAAACCAGCGCCGGATTCCCTGCCGTGCACAGAGCCTGTAACCACTACACAGTAAAAACCCGGACCGGAGTATCAGCTGCGCTCAGGTTAGTTCGCTAACACTTGCCTCCCGGTTGCCATGGCGACGTGGCAGCACAGAGCAGGAGATCCTAACAAAACATCGCTCACAAATTCTTTAGAGTCTTTCACCATCGCTCACAAGTTCTTTATTCATGTATCTTTAAACATTGCTCACAAATTCTTCAGTAGCCTTTGACATTGCCCACCAGTCCTCTTTCTTCCATGTGTTGCTGTATTGCTCCCTTCCCTAAATAAAGTTCTTCAGCATTTCTTCATCAAACACAATTGTCAGAGTCCTGTATGAGGAAAACCTATATCCAGCCTTCTCTGCTCCGACCCAGCTGTGGTGCCTCTTCCCGACCATCGGAGGAGCCCCCGAGTTCACAACACTCCCAATCCAGGTCAGTGACAGTATCCTCAGGCGCCATGGACCCAGGGGATCGGAACCCAGAGGCAAGTGCCATTCAGGACTTGGTTTCCCAAGTTCAGAGTCAGGAGGCTGCACAGAGCCAGGTGATGCAGTATCTCCAGGAATTATCCAGTCGGCTGGATCAAATTCAGGCTTTTCTGGCTTCAGTAGTTCCGGCTCCAGCTCCAGTGCCCGCTCCAGTGGTTGTCCCTAGTAATGTTCAATCCTTGTCTGGAACTAGGTCACGCCTTCAGCTTCCCACTCCCTCTCGCTATAATGGGAATCCAAAGAATTGCCGTGGTTTTCTCAACCAATGCGAGGTGCATTTTGAACTTCTTTCGCACAACTTCCCCACGGATCGGTCCAAGGTGGCGTACATTATTTCCTTACTGGAAGGTTCAGCGTTGGATTGGGTGTCACCATTGTGGGAGCGATCTGATCCTTTGGTTTCTAGTTACACCAATTTCATTGCGTCATTTCGAAGGATCTTTGATGAGCCCGGCAGAATGACCGCTGCTTCTTCAGACTTTCTCCGAGTCTGACAATGCTCCCGTTCAGTGGGGCAGTATGTGATTCACTTCCAGACCATAGCTTCAGAACTACGCTGGAATAATGATGCTCTCCGGGCTGCCTTTTGGAAGGGCTCTCCGACCGCCTAAAGGACGAACTGATCACTAGGGATCTGCCAGATTCCTTAGAACAGTTGATCTCACTCTGGATCTTCGCATGCAGGAACGGGGAGGCGAACGTAGTCGGTCAGATCGATCCAGATTCCGGTCTCTCCCGTCTAAGCAAATGGTTACTCCAGGTCCAGACGAACCCATGCAAATCAATCGACCTCAGCTGTCCCCGGAAGAACGACAGCGACGTCGTGAGGGTAGACTCTGCCTCTACTGTGGAGCCACGGATCATTTTCTCAAGTTCTGCAAGTCCCGTCCGGGAAATGGGCAGTCCTAGCATGTTCCGGAGGAGTCGAGTTAGGAATTACATCTAAACCTTCTCCGACAATGGACTGTTTACTCTCCGTGTCTCTGTTTCCTGAGTCAATAGCCAAACCTGTTAAAGCTTTGCTGGACTCTGGGGCTGCAGGGAATTTTGTTTCCCTTTCTTGTGTTCAGAACTTAGGTTTACAGTTACAGTCTGTCAAACGGCCTATTACGTTGACCGCCATCAATGGTACCCAAATTTCTAAGGGTCTTATTACCAGTCGCACAGTACCAATCAGGCTGCAGGTGGGAGCTCTGCATCAAGAACATCTGGAGTTCCTAGTGATTCGGGAGATGCCCCACGATCTGGTTCTAGGTCTTCCTTGGCTTAAAATTCACAACCCTCACGTCGACTGGGAGTCGTCACAAATACTGTCCTGGAGTTCTGTTTGTCATTCTAATTGTCTCACTCCTGTCTACCCGCTCCGGGTATCTTCCAAGTCGGATGAAGAGCTCATTCCGGAGGTCTATCGGAAGTTCACAGATGTCTTTTCGGAGCAGGCGGCCGATCAGTTACCACCCCATAGACCTTGGGACTGTCCCATTGAGCTCATCCCAGGGAAAATGCCACCCCGGGGACGTACTTACCCCTTGTCTTTACCCGAGACCCAAGCTATGTCGGACTACATCAAGTCTAATTTGCTGAAAGGATTCATTCGCCCCTCTACCTCACCGTCGGGAGCAGGTTTCTTTTTTGTGAAGAAGAAGGACGGAGGGTTAAGACCGTGTATTGACTATCGGGGCTTAAACGATATCACCGTTAAGAACAAATACCCTTTGCCGCTCATCACGGAGCTATTTGATAAGGTTCGCGGAGCCCACGTCTTCACTAAGCTCGATTTAAGGGGAGCCTATAATTTGATACGCATCCGACAGGGGGGCGAATGGAATACGGCCTTCAATACCAGGGACGGGCATTGTGAATATTTGGTAATGCCGTTTGGCCTCAGCAATGCCCCTGCTGTTTTCCAGGGATTTGTGAATGAGATATTCCGGGACATGTTATACCTAAGCGTAGTGGTATATTTGGATGACATTCTGATATTTTCTAAGAATCTCACAGAGCACAGAGTACAGGTCAAGGAAGTACTTCTTCACCTACGAAGGAATCATCTCTACGGCAAGATTTCCAAATGTACCTTTGAGGTCCCTTCAATTCCATTTCTTGGCTATGTCATCTCAGGTACGGAGCTCCGCATGGATCCGGAAAACTCACTGCCATTCGGGACTGGACTCAGTCTCTCTCCTTGAAAGCGGTACAAAGATTTCTGGGTTTTGCGAATTACTACCGGAAATTCATAAAGGGATTCTCTACCATTTTGGCACCTATTACTGCCCTAACCAAAAAGGGGTCTGACCCAAGTCACTGGTCTTCTGAAGCGGTAGCAGCATTCGCCCGGTTGAAAGTAGCCTTTATGTCCGCTCCGGTACTCCAGCAACCGAATTTTTCAAAACCATTCTTCTTGGAGGTCGATGCTTCCTCGGTAGGTATTGGTGCCGTACTTTCCCAGTACTCCTCTGATGGGAAGTTACATCCATGTGGTTTCCATCCTCGCAAGTTCTCTCCCGCTGAACGAAACTACACCATTGGAGACCAGGAACTTCGGGCAATAAAATCTGCCCTAGAAGAATGGAGGTACTTATTGGAAGGTGCTAAACATCTAATTACGATTTACACCGATCACAAGAACTTGCTGTATCTCAAGACGGCCCAGTGCTTGAATCCCCGTCAAGCTAGATGGGCGCTCTTCTTCACTCGTTTCTCATTCATCATTAAGTACCGGGCCAGGACTTTTAACACTAAGGCTGATGCTCTATCTCGTTCCTTAACGGCCTCGGATGAAGATAATTCAGTTGAAAAGGCTTTTATTCTCAGTCCAGTCTCTATTTCGGCAGCTCCTACCACTCTGGGTCCTCCTCCTGGGAGAATGTCTGTACCAGCTAAATTTCGACCGAAATTGTTGCAGTGGGCTCATATCTCCAAGTTTTCCGGTCATCCTGGAGTTCAAAAAATGTGGGAATTTCTACGAAGGTCATACTGGTGGGATACTATGAAGAAGGATATACAGGATTATGTCAACTCATGTCCTCAATGTGCTCAGCACAAAACTCTTCGTCTGCCTCCTGCGGGGTTGCTTCATCCACTGTCCATTACTAAGAGACCTTGGACCCATATTTCGATGGACTTTGTTACCGAATTACCCTTCTTCAAGGGTCATAATACCATCTGGGTAATTATTGACCGCTTTTCTAAAATGGCACATTTTATTCCATTGACCGGGTTACCGTCAGCTCCCAAGTTGGCTTCTTTATTAATTCGTGAACACTTCTGCCTGCACGGGTTACCTCAGGAGATAGTCTCTGATCGGGGGGTGCAGTTCACGGCAAGATTCTGGAGGGCCCTCTGCTCTGCCTTACAAATAAAGCTCAAGTTTTCATCTGCTTACCATCCTCAAACCAATGGGCAAACTGAACGCATCAATCAAGATTTAGAGACTTTTCTCCGCGTTTATCTCTCTCCTTCGCAAGACAATTGGGTGGAATTGTTACCCTGGGCCGAGTTTGCCCATAATCATCTGTACCACTCCTCCACTGGTGAGTCTCCATTCTTTATTAATTATGGATTCCATCCTCAAGTTCCAGAATTACCCATCTGTCCTCCGGAAGATGTTCCTGCTGCAGCCTCTACTCTCCGGCCCTTCAGTCAAATCTGGAGTAGGGTTCATGCTAACCTCAAGAAAATCTCCGGCCGCTACAAATTCTTTGCGGATAGGAAGCGACGGGCAGCTCCCCAATACAAAGTGGGTGACAGGGTATGGCTCTCTACCCGCAATCTCCGTTTAAGAGTGCCTGCTATGAAGTTTGCTCCAAGGTTCATTGGTCCTTACCCCGTGTTGCAAGTCCTGAACCCGGTTGTCTGCAAATTGGGATTGCCTTCCCACTTTCGGGTACCAAATTCTTTCCATGTCTCTCTCCTTCGTCCTCTTGTTTTGAATCGGTTCCATTCAGAATCTCCTAGGCCAACCTCTGTAGAGACTGAAGCTGGAACGGAATTTGAAATTAAAGATATTCTTGACTCTCGTTATCTTCACAAGAATCTACAGTATCTGGTGGAATGGAAAGGTTATGGTCCTGAGGAGAGGAGCTGGGTCAAAGCTGCTGAAGTCACGGCTCCACGACTAGTGCAGATCTTCCATTCCAGACATCCAACAAAGCCCGGGAAGTGTCCGGGGTCCACTCCTGGAGGAGGGGGTACTGTCACACACCAGAGGCAGCGGCCGCCGCGCTTACCCCTGCGTGTCTGCTGGTCCGTCTGGCGGCCCCCGCCTCCGGCGGTCGTCGGGTCCCGGCGTCTGGCTGGCGCTGCTCCCGGCGGTTCCCCAGAGTGTGGGCACTGCCATTGCACCCGGCGTCACGTGGGCGGGAGTGGGTGGCTTCACAGAACCGCTCCACCAATCCTGTTAGGGCGGGAGATTCAAAACCAGACGCTGGGCAGAGCTCCGGCGCCTGAGTATCGTCCTTTTTCCAGAGGTGATCTCCAGTGCTCCTGTGACCGCTGTGCTACCTCCTAGAGTTTCCAGCATCCAGTCAGCTGTCCCAGCATATCGTGCTGCTCGCTCACCTAGTCTTCAGTGTTTTTAAACATCGCTCACAAGTTCTTCAATCATCAGCGTCTTTGAACATTGCTCACAGAATCTTCAGTGCCTTATATCATCGCTCACAAGTTCTTCATTCACCAGTGTCTTTATCATCGCTCACAAGTCCTTCATTCACCAGTGTCTTTATCATCACTCACAAGTTGCTCATTCATCAGTGTCTTTATCATCGCTCACAAGTTCTTCATTCACAAGTGTCTTTATCATTGCTCACAAGTTCTTCATTCATCAGTGTCTTTATCATCGCTCGCAAGTTCTTCATTTACCAGTGTCTTTATCATCGCTCGCAAGTTCTTCATTCATCAGTGTCTTCATCATCGCTCACAAGTTCTTCATTCACCAGTGTCTTTATCATCGCTCACAAGTTCTTCATTCATCAGTGTCTTTATCACTGCTCACAAGTTCTTCATTCATCAGTGTCTTTATCATCGCTCACAAGTTCTTCATTCACCAGTGTCTATATCATCGCTCACAAGTTCTTCATTCATCAGTGTCTTTATCACCACTCACAAGTTCTTCATTCATCAGTGTCTTTAAACATCGCTCACAAGTTCTTCAATCATCAGTGACTTTAAACATCGCTCACGAATTCTTTAGTGTCTTTCACCATCGCTCACAAGTTCTTTATTCATGTATCTTTAAACATCGCTCACAAATTCTTCAGTAGCCTTTGACATTGCCCACCAGTCTTCTTTCTTCCATGTGTTGCTGTATTGCTCCCTTCCCTAAATAAAGTTCTTCAGCATTTCTTCATCAAACACAATTGTCAGAGTCCTGTATGAGGAAAACCTATATCCGGCCTTCTCTGCTCCGACCCAGCTGTGGTGCCTCTTCCCGACCATCGGAGGAGCCCCCGAGTTCACAACACTCCCAATCCAGGTCAGTGACAGGGTTGTTAAACAAATACAGAGACTTACAGTATTGGAAGATTTATTTGGCCAACCAGATAGTATGATGTCACTCATCTGATTCAGTTATTAATATTCTATTTCCTGCCAGATATTTTAAATTGGGTTATGATTGAAATAGAGCTCAGGTTCTAAGACAAGTCCCCAGGACCCCACACAGCTCATGTTTTCCAGGTCACCTGTAGATTTTTGAAATGTGACATTTGGTTGGTGATACACAGCGCACCTGGCGGGTGACCTAGAAAACATGAACTGTGTGGAATCCTGAGGACTGAGTTTGAGACCACTGAAATAGAGGAGTCAAATCGCTAGTATCTATAGCTTGGCTCCTTTGGAAACAAATAAGGATGTGTCCTATCTTGATACCTCTATTCCCGAATTTTGGACTCTCTGGCCCACATTCCATTTCTGGGAATGAACGGCCGTAGTCTTCAGATGCGTTTAACCCAGAGAATTACAGTTGACCAACATGCTGGAGAAACTGTAGGAACCCCGGCAACTCATGCATTAGAATTTTATTTTATTTGACCTACATCAGTTCACCTTGACCACAGTTTAAGATTATACAAATTTTCCTGATACCCACTTGTGATAGAAATTAAAGCATGGTCCATAGATTGCTGCTAACTTTATGGATGAAACCTCATGGTGCTCATTGACCTGAAGGATACAGTATCTCTCCTGACTGAGCATTTATAGTACAGATGTGCGGCGGTAACTTTTCGTGTTTTGGTTAAGGTTCTGGTTCCATGTTCGTCTTTCGGATCTGGATTGGTTTTGCCAAAACCACCCTTTCGTGTTTTGGTTTTGGATTTAGATGATTTTTGAAAAAAACATAAAAACAGCTAAAATCACATAATTTGGGGGTAAATTTGATCCTATGGTATTATTAACCTCAATAACATTCATTCCACTCATTTCCCGTCTATTCTGAACACCTCTCAATATTGTTTTTAGGCCAAAAGGTTGCACCAAGGTGACTGGATGACTAAGCGAAGCGACACAAGTGTGTGGCACAAACACCTGGTCCATCTAGGATTGGCACTGCAGTGGCAGACAGGATGGCAGATTTAAAAAATAGGCCCCAAACAGCACATGATGCAAAGAAGAAAAAGAGGTGCAATTAGGTAGCTGGATGGCTAAGCTAAGCGACACATGTGTGCGACACAAACACCTGGCCCATCTAAGTGTGCGGCACAAACAACATGGGACGTGCTGGAATTTGCCCAGATGTAATACACACACAATATTGGTGGCACAGGAGAGCGTACCACTAAACCACACATACGGCAAAGCCTGAAAAATTAATTTGGATAATAATAACCCTTTTATTTGGAGCTATTATAATAATATGCAGCACAGGCGAGCGTACCCCTACACCACACAGGGCAAACCCTGTAAAAATTATTTGGATAATAATATAAGTAATGTATATAAACCTTTTATTTGGAGTAAATAATATACAGCACAGGAAACCACCACTGGAGTTATGGCAGCACAAGTCACCACCACAGGACTGATGCAGCACAAGACAGCACCACTGGACTGGACTTACTGTATACGGCAGTACCCCTGGACTTAAACGGCAGTACCCCTGGAGTTGTACGGCAGTGTCAGACAGGATTGCACTTTAAAAAACTAGTCCCTAAACAGCACATGATGCAAAGAAGAAAAAGAGGTGCAAGATGGAATTGTCCTTGGGCCCTCCCACCCACCCTTATGTTGTATAAACAGGACATGCACACTTTAACAAACCAATCATTTCAGCGACAGGGTCTGCCACACGACTGTGACTGAAATGACTGGTTGGTTTGGGCCCCTACCAAAAAAGAAGCAATCAATCTCTCCTTGCACAATCTGGCTCTACAAAGGCAAGATATCGACCTCATCCTCATCCTCCAATTCCTCACCCCTTTCAGTGTGTACATCCTCCTCCTCATAGAGTATTAATTCATCCCCACTGGAATCCACCATCACAGGTCCCTGTGTTCTTTCTAGAGGCAATTGCTGTTAAAGGTCTTCCAGGAGGAATTTATAATTCATTTTGATGAACATCATCTTCTCCACATTTTGTGGAAGTAACCTCCTACTCCGATCGCTGACAAGGTTACCGGCTGCACTAAACACTCTTTCGGAGTACACACTGGAGGGGGGGCAACTTAGGTAAAATAAAACCAGTTTGTGCAAGGGCCTCCATATTGCCTCTTTTTCCTGCCAGTATACGTACGGACTATCTGACTTGCCTACTTGAATGCTGTCACTCATATAATCCTCCACCATTCTTTCAATGGTGACAGAATCATATGAAGTGACAATATACATGTCAGTAATCGTTGCCAGGTCCTTCAGTCCAGATGTCAGCACTTGCTCCTGACTGCCCTGCATCACCGCCAGCATGTGGGCTAGGAAATCTTATCCTTTTCCTCGCAGCCCCAGTTGTGGGACAAAATGAAGGAGGAGCTGTTGACGGGTCACTTTCCGCTTGAGTTGACAATTTTCTCACCAGCAGGTCTTTGAACCTCTGCAGACTTGTGTCTGCCGGAAAGAGAGATACAACGTAGGCTTTAAATCTAGGATCGAGCACGGTGGCCAAAATGTAGTGCTCTGATTTCAACAGATTGACCGCCCTTGAATTCTGGCAAAGAGAATGAAGGGCTCCATCCACAAGTCCCACATACTTCGCGGAATTGCACTGTTTTAGCTCCTACTTCAATTTCTCCAGCTGTTTCTGCAAAAGCCTGATGAGGAGAACGTACCTTTACACCACACAGAGCAAATCCTGTGAAAATTATTTGGATTAAATATTAATAACCCCTTTATTTGGAGTAAATAATATACAGCATAGGACAGCACCACTGAACTTATATGGAATCACCACTGGACTGGACTTATACGGCAGTACCACTGGAATTATACAGCAGTATCACTGGAATTATATGGCAGTATCACTGGAATTATACGGCAGTACCACTGGACTTACACAGCAGTACCACTGGACTTATACAGCAGTACCACTGGACTGGATTTATACGGCAGTATCACTGGATTTATACGCCAGTACAATTGGAATTATACGGCAGTATCACTGGAATAATACGGTAGTTTCACTGGACATATACGACAGTATCACTGGACTGGATTTATACGGCAGTGTCACTGGATTTATACGCCAGTACCACTGGAATTATACAGCAGTATCACTGGAATTATATGGTAGTATCACTGTAATTATACGGCAGTACCTCTGGATTTATACAGCAGTACCACTGGACTGGACTTATACGGCAGTATCACTGGATTGATACGCCAGTACCACTGGAATTATATGGCAGTATCACTGGACATATACAGCAGTATCACTGGACATATACAGCAGTATCACAGGACTGGATTTATATCCCAGTACCACTGGAATTATATGGCATTACCACTGGACATATACGGCAGTACCACTGGATTTATATGGCACTACCGCTGGACATATACGGCAGGATCACTGGACATATATGGCAGTATCACTGGACATATACGGCAGTACCACTGGACATATACAGCAGCACAGGGACACCACCACTGTACTGATGCAGGATAACACAGCACCACTGCAATGGACTGGACTTATACAGCAGCACTGGAGATATGGCAGCAGAGGACATCACCACTGTGACTGGACTGATGCAGCACAAGACACCACCACTGGACTAATGCAGCACAGCACAGCACCACTGGACTGGACTTATACAGCAGCACTGGACATATTACAGCGAGGATACCACCACTGTGACTGGACTGATGCAGCACAAGACACCACCACTGGACTAATGCAGCACAACACAGCACCACTGGACTAGACTTATACAGCAGCACTGGACATATTACAGCGAGGATACCACCACAGTGACCGGACTGATGCAGCACAAGACACCACCACTGGACTAATGCAGCACAACACAGCACCACTGGACTGGACTTATACAGCAGCACTGGACATATTACAGCGAGGATACCACCACTGTGACTGGACTGATGCAGCACAAGACACCACCACTAAACTGATGCAGGACACTGAGGACGGACACTCTCTATACTCTCCAATGCCGGAGAGAAAATGGCGGCAACGCGCGGCTCCTTATATGGAATCCAAACCCTGCGAGATTCCGAGAGCGGGATGATAACGTTTTGCCTCATTCTGGTTTCCAAGTCAGGCGGTAAAACCCGAGCCTGACTCAGATCTGGGCTCGGTTAGTGAAGTTCGGGGGGAGCGGGGTTCAGTTCTCAGGGAACCGAACCCGCTCATCTCTAATTTATAGGTGTATTCATTTTTACACACAATACTGGGGGAACAGCTGCTCAGGCATATCACTGTTTGGAAACAATATGCTGGGGAGATGAAGGGGAGGGGGGCGGATATCACTGAATTTCCACATTTTGTAGTATTCTGGGACTAATCTCTTGACTTTATGCCAATCCCTTTGCGACAAAAATACTAATCCTAAGTGACTAGGACACTAAGAGGGGTATATTTACCAAAGTGGGAGTTTATAGAAGTGGAGATGTTGCCCATATGAACCAATCACATTCTAGCTAGTATCTTCTAAAAAGGTGTTTGCTAAATGATAAGTACAATCTGATTGGTTGCTATGGGCAACAACTCCACTTCTATAAAGCTGGATTTTAGTAAATAGACCCCTAAGAGACTTTGTATGTGACTGCGATGAAAATACTGTAATTAGGAAAAAGTATGAAAGTCCAGCAATATCTACCCATGACAGAGCATCTAAGTCCCACCATGCGTTTCAGTCCATATGGGGGAGCCACTCAGATGTGGTTGGAGATGCTATAGCTGGTACTTACATAGAAGCAGCAGCGATGGCTTTGATATGGTCATATATATGATATGGTAATGCAGCAGGGGGCATCACGCCACCTGCTGCATGACTGATCCAAGCTGCGTCCTAGGATGCAGTGCCGGATCATCTCCTTCGGCCATCTGCTACCTGAAGGCCAGTCAATCTCTTTCCTGGGATGGCGATCCTGGCCTCTTCCTTCCCCTTCATTGGCGGCGAAAAACAAAGGCCGCTTTCGCCCCCTTCGCCCATAAACGGCATTAGACTGCTAATCACTGACTGTCTAATTCTGTCTGTCATCGCAGGACCCGTTTCTGCATCCATAAAATGGGTCCTGCACATGCGCATATTACCGATAATCGATACTTTGCCACGGATGCAGCAAGTCCAACCACATCTGAATGACCCCCATGGTGCAATAAGGATAGGTGTATGAGAACACATGAGTATCATTAAATCCTGCCACCCCAAAAAAAGCTATGGAGCACTGTGCGTGCAGTTTGGTTGCTATCTTTCTCTAGGTCAGAACATTATTTTTCGCCCACGAAAACGTGCATGTGGGCGCCATAACCAGCTATCAAGACACGGAAGTGTTTATTGATTCAAACATCATAAATATTTGATATTGGTGAGGAAAGTGTCCTGCTGGAGAGGACAGGGGATGTGAGAACAGGATTTGGCTTTTCATTATCAGCTACAAGAATACACAATGTTCCGCACTTTTCCATTTGTCTCTGACAGGTGACCTTGGGTGCCCTCTGCAGCAGGCTACATCACTTGTGTACAGACTGTGCTCTCTGGCTGTTGCAGGTTCATTCACATGGCGCCGAAAGCATTCACCCTACAGGCCTGAGCGGTTGTGGACAGTTGTTGCAGTCAGTATAATTTAGTTGCTTTCGTTTTCTTTATTTTTCTATTATATTTGAAATATATTTTCCATTTCGCCATGGTGGAAACACATTTTTATTCCATCCTGTGCAGGGGTCCACAGAATGCTCAACATCCATTAATTGCCAAGGGGTAGATTTACTAAAGCGTCTAAAAATTTAAAATTGTGTTGTTGCCCATAGCAACCAATCATCTAGCTATCATCTCTATATTGCTTCCTAGAAAATGATAGAATGTGATTAATCTCCGGATATTAATCTGTATGACTGAGTTCAGGCTCCTTTCTCCTCTGTGCGCATACACCTGGTGATGGGGTCGTAACTTCAAAGTGTAATAATCTGCTTGATTCAGAGGTGCAATATCAATGTCAGGCGGGTACAGCGATTTAAGCCACTGCGCACCACCAACAACGCACTGTGCACTCGATGGGACTGATTAACAGTAGCGCACACACATAGGATTTATTCACAAAGTGCGTGACAGCATTTGGGAGAGTTAACAGTGGGTGGCTAGTAAAATACAGGCACGTCTGGACCGTTTTCTGGGTGTTCCCTATTCAGCCACTTTAAATTCCTTCCCAGCTGGAGAGGCCCCAGCTTCTTAAGAGAGCTGCTCAGCCTGAGACAGTAGCCTATAGCGTTGCTTGGAGGTCCGATGGTATGACCAATATGCATGTTCCTGCTTATGTATGTGAGAGATAGATGTGAGGCACTGGGCGTCTCTGTGCAGAAGACGGCGGCTGAGCCAATAGCATAGGTGTTTCTACCATGGGTGCAATGTGAGTGGTGCACACGGGCCCCTGGGTCCAGGGGGGCCCGCACCGCACCCATGTTGTTTTATACTTACCTTTCCAGGGTCCTGCAACGAGCGCTGCAGCCATGGCAAAAATCACTTCAAAAATTACCGCTGCGCATGCGCAGTAGGAAATTTGTCTCTATACCATGGCAGGCGCCATGTTTCCGGAGACCTGCGCAGTAGACTGCGCCTACAGCGCCGTAGAGAGGAGGGGGCCCACCCTGAGTCTACACACGGGCCCCCTCTTCTCTTAAAATGTCCCTGGCCAATAGCATATCTCCACAAGTACCCTGTGAATAAGACCAAGGGGGAAATGTAATAGGGTGTGAGAATCAGAAAGTGAGAGATTTTGGTCAAATTCTCCTGTTTTTTAAAGTGGCAATCATTTACATGGCAAAATCAGCCTGGTTTTGCCATGTAAATGATTGCCACTTTAAAAAAAAAAAGGGAGAATTTGATTCTCACACCCTATTACATTCCCCCCCCCCCCCCCAGTGTTCCTAAATTGTCCTGATCCATTGCACAGTTCTACCTACCTGAGATCTCTTGTTTCACTGATATTTAAATGTCTATCTATCTATCTATCTATCTATCTATCTATCTATCTATCTATCTATCTATCTATCTATCTATCTGTCTGTCTGTCTGTCTGTCTGTCTGTCTGTCTGTCTGTCTGTCTATCTATCTATCTATCTATCTATCTATCTATCTATCTATCTATCTATCTACCTACCTACCTATCTATCTATCTATCTATCTATCTATCTATCTATCTATCTATCTATCTATCTATCTATCTATCTATCTATCTATCTATCTATGCAGTGGGGTAAGGCGGCACTCAAACAGACTTGTTAAGCAGAGTGAAAAACGGTCAGCTTTAATGTACCGACATGTTTCGGGGCTATACCCCTTCCTCAGGGCTATACCCCTTCCTTGAGGCCCTGAGGAAGGGGTATAGCCCCGAAACATGTCGGTACATTAAAGCTGACCGTTTTTCACTCTGCTTAACAAGTCTGTTTGAGTGCCGCCTTACCCCACTGCATTGTTATTGGAGGATTGGTTCTCCTGGGATGGCACCACAGCATCTTATATCTTCCTAAGATGAGTGCCGGGACTTTTGGAAATATCTATCTATCGATCTATCTAACACAAGACATAGTGGAAATAAATATAATTCTGCATAATTTAAGAGACCAGTTTAGCGCAATTCCAGTGGATGATAGCAGGGGATGTGGATACTTACTGTATGCAGAAATACACAGGATGTTTTCCACAGACCTCTTCACGTTGCTTGTATTCCAATGTCCTGTAATGTCAGAGCAAGGTCAGTCTATTGCAGGTTACATAACCAGGCATTGCATCTCTATAATGACCTGTACAAATATAGTTGTTCCTATAATTATCTTTATTATTTCATTGCGATATTTCAAGGTCCATTTTGGAAGGCTAATAAATCTAACAAATACTCAACAAACCCAATTATCATGAAGATAGTACGCAGCTTTACCTGTCATTTCAGCAAAACCTAATTTTCAAAAGCTTATTGCTGTTTATATTCTGTCATAGGTTTCCATCCATTTATAATGCGTTCCCTGGGCCTTCTATAATCATAGCTTGCTCACCCTATAACCTCTAACTCCGTCCTGGGTTGTCACCACCCAGCATCCATCCACACTAAGGGCCGCAGAGAGTATTTATTTGCAAGATGATTAATAGTCAAGGACCGTTTGGGCGAGGTACTGCAGGCGTGTTGCAACCTTTGCGGTGGCATGTAGTAGCTTCAGTGCCTCCGGCGTCTTATTTCCTGCGGCCAAGCTACGCGACCAGGATCAGCAAAGCCATCATTGGCGTCTTAATAAAAATTCAGACGGCAGTGACCAGGGGCGTTTCTACAGAGGAGGGGGCCAGTGTGCACCTCCGGGTGGGCCCCCTCCTCTGCATGGCGCTGTAGACTCTGGCAGTGTTCCAGAGTCTACTGCGCATGCGCAGGTCTCCGGAAACATGGCGCCCGCCATAATCCGGAGACCAATTTGGCTACCGCGCATGCGCGGCGGCCATTTTGGTGACAATTTCTGCCGCGATTGCAGCTCCCGGCGCTGGACTCCGGAAAGGTAAGTATTAAAATGGGTGCAATAAGTGCGGTGTGGGCCTCCCCTGGACCCAGGGGTCTGTCTGCACCGCACCCATTGCACCCATTTTAGAAATGCCAATGGCAGTGACATAGTGACATTTGCACATATTTGCACAACTGCTGTGTAAAATTCACCGCAGCGAATGCACTTATGTAGTTCTCTGAATGAGGCCATAGATCCTATCCACCTCATTCCACACCAGCCATTAACCCCCGTTTAGTGCCCCTAGTCCTTCACCTCTACCCATAATTATTGGGAATAAATTTGCATAAGCTTCCGTTATGAGTTTTTGTAAATTAATGATTTGTGGAGTAGTGCATGCTAGGGGCGCAGGATGAGGAAGGCCAGAAGGACACAGATAGGGAAAGGTGGCACCTTTCATCTTTAAGTCCAAAATAGAATCAGAATCAGCTTTATTGTCCAGGTGTACTCATGTACACTAGGAATTTTTTGTGGTACAATGCATTGCCAAGCAGCAGCATGAAGGGGGAATACATAGCATAAGAAGGGGGAAAAACGTAGCTTACATTACAAACATTACACGTATGAGTTCATACTGCACATTGCAACTGTATGATAGACTCGACATATTAGACATATTATACATGTAAGACTAAAAACGAAGGCTGCTTGGCAGAGCAGCACCGAGACAGCCATCGGCGGCGCCAACGTGAACTCAAACAATGCACATAATACAGAAGATTTAAGTAATACATCAAAATATAAACCACACAGACATTAAAAAAAAAAAAAAAAAACCTTGAGCACACAGAAAGCATAATGCATGATTGGTGTAGGCATTTTGGGTAATAACCTCCAAGGGTTGTGTATTCCACCCTCACAAGGTACCAGGTGTGGCAGCCATCTTAGGCGTAGGATTACCCAGGGTGGAATAGTCCACCCCTAGAAGAGATAACACAAAATGGGGAGATTGCAGAGTCCTAAAGTTCAGAGTAGGGTTTCAACAAAACCATCGGGTCCATATATTTTTCATCTCATCCACAAGCACACCAGATAAGGCAGCCATGTTGGGCGCACTACGAAAGTTACACAGTGGGAGATGAGCCATAAAAGGGCCAAATGCATGTATGGGAAAACTGACTCGTGTGTAGGAGTATGCTGGAGGAGGAGGAGGCTGGGATCCGTTCCAAAGATGCAGAATCCTGCAGCAAAAAAGTGCCGGCGGTGACCATCTCCTCAAATCTGTGAAATGCTGAAGTTTTTAGTGTTTTTATCTGGTCCTGTCTAAACTGCTGTTGGGAAGGAGCTGAACTTATCCCTTACATTCCCCTTTCAGAGGCCTGTTCTGTGCTTTATCTGGAGGGAGGTATCTCCATGGGAACCCCCAGATGGACACCTGAGATGAGTTTCACATTCCTCAAAGATGCACAAATATATATGGCTCTTGATTCCTCCAAGAAATAATTAAGGACGACACCTATCTTTTCTCTTCGCTTTATCTGTGGTTTTTAACCTTTGTCTTCAGGGGTTCCTTTACGATCAGTAACATGCCACTTCCACCATGGCTGGTGTTCATCTGACAGTAGACATCAACTGTAAGTGCCAACTGCACAAAAGTTATAGGGTTTTAGTGGACGCCACCACCAGGCTCCTTGAACCCCCTCTTACTGTAAGTTCTGGGTGCTTTTTATAGGGTAGCAGAACCTTTTTGATGACTCCTGACCATTTACTTTGGATTATGAGCGCATAACATATAGCCTATAGAGTTGGGAAAATGATGGCTAACTCATTCTACAAAAAAGTACAGGAGTTCCATGCAGATCATGCAGTGCCAAATTCCACTAATTTGTAAAATATTGGGGAATATTCCACAGAACAGTATTAAAAAAAAAAGTTTAATAAAATGCAAATTTCCCCTTCATGTTACCTTATTTTGAACTTTTTTTTTTAATTAAAAAAAAAAAGCCAATGACACTTTTCTGTCCTATCTGAGAGGTCTATGCAAAATGATTTATACACGGTCTTAGGAGCACAGCTGCATCTTGAGGAGCAGAGCCGAAACTCTGGCTTGTATACAGCTCTTATAATCGCATTAGTATGAGATACGACTTTTGGCAAAAACATGATGAAGATTTAAGGGCTAGTACATGCAGGCATTGACAAACAACATTATTTAACGCATGCTGAAAACATTGTACTTTGTCCTTGTTTTTATGAAAGAGTTTCCTGCAGATATCAGCACCATTTACTTAATAGGTTCAGTATTTCAGTTGCATTCCAATAGTTACTGTTCATTAATGCTTCTGCCCACTGCAGGCAATATCAAAATTTACTTGACGCAAACCGCTGCCCATCAGAAAGTGTGTGTGCACAATTTCATTTGATTACATTATTTTATTGGATTATCAGTACCAAAGTACACATTGCTAACTTTGACATTTCGTGTTAAATGTTTAAAATTAACAACTAACCATGCTTTCTCACACAAAGCCCCCCCGAAAAATACAACATCACGCCCTGCAAAGTGGGGCGTATGTCCTCCTCAGTAGTTGCCCGGGCCCCCACCGAGTCCCTCCAACACGCCCGGACCATCAATGTGCTTTTGACACGCCTGCCACACACATAACCTAATGGTCCATTTTGAAAGCAGTCAATATAGCTTCCAGTGAGGGAGGAAACCAGCTCACCCTAAGAAATCCAATGCAAACATTGTAAGAACATACCAGCTCCACACAGGGCCTTAGTCAGAATCCAACACTTATCCAGAGCACTGTCAACACTAATCGTTATGACCAGACCAGGCTTTAAGCCTAGGCACCCTAAAGCAAATTTTGTAGGGCCCAACATTTCCAATTAAAATTTGCATTCTTTCCTTGGAGAATGCAAACATTTCAATTCACTTGAAGAATATGTTGAATGAAAATATGAGGCCATAGCTGCCCCGGGGTCTTCGGCCCCACCAGTGCTAGACCCAGGGTTAGAGTAGGGGACGGGGGAGGGTTAAAATACTTACTTGTCCGGTGTTCGTATCTTCAGTGTCGTTATGCTGCAGTCGGTCATGTGACCACTGGTATCCCGCCCGCCGGTATTACATACCAAACCCTATTTTACATGCCGTTTATAAACAGACTATGGCATAATGTTCTTGGCGATGTGCCGTCTCTGGTGGTCATTCCGAGTTGATCGCTCGTTATTTTTTTTTTCGCAACGGAGCGATTAGCTGCTAATGCGCATGCGCAATGTCCGCAGTGCGACTGCGCCAAGTAAATTTGCTATTAAGTTAGGTATTTTACTCACGGCATTACGAGGTTTTTTCTTCGTTCTGGTGATCGTAGTGTGATTGACAGGAAGTGGGTGTTTCTGGGCGGAAACTAGCCGTTTTATGGGTGTGTGCGGAAAAAACGCTGCCGTTTTTGGGAAAAACGCGGGAGTGGCTGGAGAAACGGGGGAGTGTCTGGGTGAACGCTGGGTGTGTTTGTGACGTCAAACCAGGAACGAAACTGACTGAACTGATCGCAGTGGCAGAGCAAGTCTCGAGCTACTCAGAAACTGCTAAGAACTGTCTATTCGCAAATCTGCTAATCTTTCGTTCGCAAATCTACTAAGCTAAGATTCACTCCCAGTAGGCGGCGGCTTAGCGTGTGCAAAGCTGCTAAAAGCAGCTAGCGAGCGATCAACTCGGAATGACCACCTCTGCTCTTATAATGAAGGTAGAGCAACAGCGCACATTTTCCTGTGTACATCTATAAGGTACAAGAGAAAATGTGCAGCGTTGGTGCCCGCGAGATGCCAGCTTCCTGACCTACCAATGGTGTCCTGCCTTCACTTTGCAGACATTGAATTGCCCTCTAAGGTGGGTGCACACTGACATTGACAATGACATTCTCTCATCTATTGGCACCAGGACAAAGACAACTGTAAGAAATTCTTTGAGCGAAACATTGGCATTATCTTGACGTTATGCATTCTTCGCTTACTATTTCCTGACTGATGTTGCTCTTGGAATTCTGTCTTTAGTCTTCTTTAGAAAATACGGAGCGATAAGATTATATGTATTGTCCGCCAGCAAGACTCACTCAGCTGCCATTGCTGCGTGCTTGGAATATTAGTCATTACATAGTTTTGGTTAGAGATGTATACATAGCTATATAATCACTTGGATCTGACCATTTGCTAATTTCCTTGACAGTAAGTCAGTTATTATTATATGAAATAAGCTAGTTTATTTATCAATATATTGTGTTAAAAGGGGGTCTTCAAGGAGGGGGTCATGGTAATAATCTGGTAGCAGGTTATAAAATGTTTAATTAATAGTAATTTTGTTATGAATTAACCAAGTATCAATTAAATCAGAAATGTATTACCAAAATAAGGTGTCTAGGGGGGGTCATTCTGACCTGTTCGCACGCAGCAGTTTGTTGCTGCGGTGCGAACGGGACTGGAATGCGCATTTGCGGCGGCCGCACTGCGCACGCACATCGTTGCTGTCGCCGGGTTACGTTGCGCTCAACGAAGAAAGCGGTCGCAGAGCCGACCGCAAGAAGATTGACAGAAAGAAGGTGTTCCTGGGCTTCTCTGGACCGTTGCCTGCCGTTTTCGGGGAGTGGAGAAGAAAATGCAGGCGTGTCCAGGAGAACGGAGGGCGGATGTCTGACGTCAAAGCCGGGCCCATCATCGCTGGATCCATCGCACAGGGTAAGTATGTCCAGGGCAAGTCTTGTTCTGCTTGAATTTTTTTTAGCATAGCAGGTCTGCACAAGCGATCGCAGCCCTGCTAAGCTAAAATACACTCCCCCATAGGCGTGGACTAGTTGATCGCAGCAGCAGCAAAAAGTTGCTGGCTGCGATCGACTCGGAATGACCACCTATGTACTAAGCTTTGGTGAGAATTAAAGTGGACGAAGATAAAGCGCCAACCAACCAGCTCCTAACTGTCATTTTTCAAACACAGCTGGTAACATGGCAGATAGTAGCTGATTGGCTGGAACTTTATCTCTCTTCACTTTATCTCTCTCCAAGGCTAACTAAATAGAGCCCCAAATCCCTATCTGTCGTAGAAACAGACTTATAAAATGTGCTTGGCTAGGTGTAAAGAAAAGTTATTCCCAGTGAAACTAACACATGAATGAAACATAACAACCTGATCATGGGAGGGCTACTGTATAATCCTGGGGGTTACATTTCTCAAAGCTGCACCATCTTTGGTGGTTAGATTTAATGTGCAAAGATATTAAATAGAAATAAATACATGATATTGGGCCTAATTCCAAGTTGATCGCAGCAGAAAACTTGTTAGCAGTTGGGCAAAACCATGTGCACTGCAGGGGGGGCAGATATAACATGTGCAGAGAGAGTTAGATTTGGGTGGGGTGTGTTCAAACTGAAATCTAAATTGCAGTGTATAAATAAAGCAGCCAGTATTTACCCTGCACAGAAACAAAATAACCCACCCAAATCTAACTCTCTCTGCAAATGTTATATCTGCCCCCCCTGCAGTGCACATGGTTTTGCCCAACTGCTAACAAATTTCCTGCTGCGATCAACTCGGAATTACCCCCATTGCCTTTAAACTAATTGCCTCTTTAACCCCTTCAGTTGCAAGTTTTTTAATTTAAAAACACACCCTGGGGGGGGGTGTTTTTAAATTACAGTGGTAGAGGGGGGAAGGTGCAGGGGGGGCGATGAAGGGGCAGGGCGAGTTAAATTGCCTGGCAATCGCCCGTGGGCATCGCCTGTGGGGATCGCCAGCCCCAGCGTTGATTCCCAGCCGCCGGAATCAGAAAAAGGCATTTTACTGCTAAGCCCGCCCCCCAGCCAATAGGAGTCCGGGGGACGGGCTAAACTCCATAATGGAGTATCCATAATGGAGATTCCCGGGCGCCGTAAACGCTGCATGGCTGTCCCTGGGATATCAGTCAGTAGTATGCCCGTAAATGTTCCGGGGTTGCCATCGCTGCCATCGCTGGCAACCCCGGAAGATTTCCAGGCATGCCACTGAAGCGGTTAAATATAGTGACTACGGATGGTGTTATGGTCAGCATTACTGACTCACAGCCAGTGGTGCAAGTAGAAAAAAATTCTTAGAGGCATTGTGTGCGCACACCAAAAAATGGGTGTGGCCACATGGGGCATTGCCAATGAAAATGGGGACGTGATACACATATGGGGGGCCAGATACACATATGACCCCAATAGTGCCAGATACACATATGCCTCAAGTAGTGCAGTGCCAGATACACATGCCACATGGGGCGGGGCCAATGAAAATGGGAGCGTGATACACACATGAGGGGCCATATACACATATGCCCCTCACAGTGCCAGATATGCCCCCACAGTGTCAGATACAAATATGCACCCACAGTGCCAGATACACATATGACTCCATTGTGCCAGATATGCCTCCACAGTGCCAAATACACATATGCCACCACAGTGCCAGATAAAAATATGCCCCCACTGTGCTAGATATGCCCCCCAGTGTCAGATACAAATATACCCCCACAGTGCTAGATACACATATGCCTCCATTGTGTCAAATATGCCCCCCAGTGCCAGATATGCCCCCACTGAGACAGATACAAATATGCCCACACAGTGCCAGATACAAATATGCCGCCACAGTGCCAAATACACATATGCCCCCACAGTGCCAGATATGCCCCCACAGTGCCAGATAAAAAAATATGCCCCCACTGTGACAGATACACTTATGCCCCCACAGTGCCAGAAATGCCCTCACTGTGCGAGATGTGCCCCCACAGTGCCAGATATACATATGTCCCCCACAGTGCCAAATACACATATGCCCCCACAGTGCCAGATACACATATCCCCCCCAATAGTGCCAGATACACATATGCCCTCAGCAGTGCAACTCACCGCTGCTGCTGCCTGGGGCTGGCTCTGCTGTCACTATGTCCTAGGAGAAGAGAGGGCAGCGCGTGCCTCTACTGCCCATCTCCTGCCCTCAGTACGGTCTCTGGCGGCAGTGGCGTGTATTTCAAATCAGGCGCTGGTTCATGAGCCAATCAGAGCTTGCAATCCAGCCTCGGCAGCTTTTGAATTGGCTGCCGGTCTGCGAGCTCTGATTGGATCACGAACCGGCGCCAGATTGAGATACATGCCACCGCCGGAGGCAGACCGTAATGAGGGCAGGAGAGGCACATGCTGTGCTGTGCTCTCCTCCCCTTGAACACAGTGGTTGCAAGGTGGTCAGCCCGGCGGTACTGCGCACCGGCTGCCAAATTCTTACCATGACGCAGTACCGCCCCATCCCGCCATACTTGCAGCACTGAGGTCATGATTCCCACCATGGCCCTAACTGTGTGGAGTTTGCATATTATCCCCATGTTAGAGTGGGTAGTCTCCAGGTTTTCCGGTTTCCTCCCACAATCCAAAAACATACTGGTAGGTTAACTAGCTCCCCACAAAAATGAACCCTAGTGTTTATATACGTGGGCAGACTAGATGGGCCAAGTGGTTCTTACCTGCCGTCAAATTCTCTGTTTATGTTTAATCCTTCCACAATAGCACTAGCTCCTGCAAATCACGCACTATTACACATGGCCGTTGGTTTTGGATTTAATATCATTACACCTTTAAATGCAACGGCTACAATTGACAAACTTAGAGAAACTTACCTTTAACAGTCATCAGTGGACTCCTGTTGAGATGGGTGTATTTGCTTAGAGAAAAATACAAAAGTTGGAAATACATATATGACCACAAAAATAGAGAAAGGGTGTGCAAACAAAATCTGAGCACCGTAAGGAGGTGTTTAGGCAACTGAAAATTAGGCAAGTACGTCTGTCATTAGCTGTATCACTTGTGGGTGGGTGGTGGGCTGGTGGCTGATGATGGTGGTCACCAGCACTCATATTGTACAAGAAGGCGTAGGTGCTTATTTCATTCATTGAACCTATATTCAATGTGTGGCAGTGTGACATAGGCCCTCATTCCGAGTTGATCGCTAGCTGCCGTTGTTCGCATAGCAAAACTACGCATGCGTATGGGGCGCAATGCACACGCGCGGCGTATGGGTATAAAGAGCATCGTTGTTTTGCACTGCCTCTAGCATCGATTCCATTTGCACAGCCGATCGCAAGGAGATTGACAGGAAGTAGGAGTTTATGGGTGTCAACTGATCGTTTTCTTGGAGTGTTTGGAAAAACGCAGTCGTGTACAGGCGTTTGCAGGGCGGGTATCTGACTTCAATTCCGGGACCTTCATCGCAGCAATCATCGCACAGAATAAGTAACTACAGGGCTGGTCTTGTTTTGCACAAAATGTTTTTGTACCACTCGGCTGCACAGGCGTTCGCACTCTTACAAAGCGAAAATACACTCCCCTGTGGGCGGCAACTATGCGTTTGCACATCTGCTAAAAGTAGCTAGCGAGCGATCAACTCGGAATGAGGGCCAATGGGTGTGATTCAACAAGCATAGCATTTTGAATCCCGCCAATGATGGCATGCACATCTACATTTATTAACGACGTATGCATGAAGATTTAACTATCAAAAATAATGTAAAAAAAACCCCAAACTTTTCTTATGTTTAAGATCTGGCTGTAAAGTGTACCTGGATGCAACTACGCCTGGTGTAAACCTGTTGCTTATGTTCCCGGTGCTGAGCTGGAAACTGAGGTGCATCTGACTGAGAATATGGGGTAAAATACACAATTTTTAAGTGCATGTTTTTAGATTATTTTTTTTTACGTGTGTAATTCAGCGTCAGCCACCAAGTGGTTAACTAAATATTAACTAATAAGAGATCAAATCCTCGTATTGTTATCCGAGGACCAGCTGCATTTGGAAAAACTTTTATAAAAAAGAAGGAAAACCTCAGTGTACACAGCCATTGCCGTTACTGTAAACGGGTGTGAAATTAACTTTGAATTACTTGGGTTGCGGTGCATCATGTTTGGATGTTTCTTGTTCCAATGTGTGTTCTATGGGGGTCATTCCGAGTTGTTCGCTCGTTGACGATTTTCGCAACGGAGCGATTAAGGCAAAAATGCGCATGGTTCGCAGTGCGCAAGCGGTTAGTATTTTAACACAAAACTTAGTAGATTTACTCACGCCCGAACGAAGATTTTTCATCGTTGAAGTGATCGTAGTGTGATTGACAGGAAGTGGGTGTTTCTGGGCGGAAACTGGCCGTTTTCTGGGAGTGTGCGGAAAAACGCAGGCGTGCCAGGGAAAACGCGGGAGTGTCTGGAGAAACGGGGGAGTGGCTGGCCGAACGCTGGGCGTGTGTGTGAGGTCAAACCAGGAACGAAACTAACTGAACTGATCGCTATTTGTGAGTAGGTCTGGAGCTACTCAGAAACTGCTAAGAAATTTATATTCGCAATTCTGCTAATCTTTCGTTCGCAATTCTGCTAAGCTAAGATTCACTCCCAGAGGGCGGCGGCTTAGCGTGTGCAATGCTGCTAAAATCAGCTAGCGAGCGAACACCTCGGAATCACCCCCAATGTGCACTCAAAACCCCACCTCTTCAAGTTACAGTGTTATCCTCCATAGTACAGTGGGAGTCATTCCAAGTTGATCGCTCGCTAGCTATTTTTTGCAGCACTGCGATCAGATAGTCGCCGCCTATGGGGGAGTGTATTTTCGCTTTGCAAGTGTGCGAACGCTTGTGCACAGCCGAGTGGTACAGAAAAGTTTTGTGCAGTTTCTGAGTAGGTCAGAACTTACTCAGCCACTGCGATCACTTCAGCCTGTCTAGTCCCGGAATTGACGTCAGACACCCGCCCTGCAAACGCTTGGACACAGCTCTGTTTTCCAAACACTCCCAGAAAACGGTCAGTTGACACCCATAAACACCTTCTTCCTGTCAATCTCCTTGCGATCGGCTGTGCGAATGGTTTCTTCATTAAATCCATTGCTCAGCACCGATCCGCTTTGTACCCATACGACGTGCCTGCGCATTGCGGTGCATACGCATGTGCAGTTTTGCTGAGTTTTGACCTGATCGCAGGGCTGCAAAAATTAGCTAGCGAGCGATCAACTCGGAATGACCCCCAATGTGTGGTTCACAATAGCCCATGAGTCAAAGGGGGCTGTGCCTCGTGCAACCTGCACACAGCAGAGAACAATGCTATGCCGTAGGGAGGGGCCACACATAGCTACATCACTAGCACTGGACTAGCCATGGGGGAGAAAAAATGACACAGTGAGAACTCACATTGTCAACGTAGGTGGGAGGAGCCATGTGGAATGGGAAAGAAGCAACAACAAGAAGGTCCCAGACGGAATACATTGTATGGCAGTGGTGTAGCAGATGCTCATTCAAAGCTCTTGCTAAAGCCTGTGGTTTCCAATATTTGAGATCACAGGGAGGTGAGTAGCAGTGAGGATGCAATAATGTGAACCGAGGGCACTACACTGTGTAAGATGCTTGGGATAGCTGTTTGGTATCCGGTCTTTAGGTCGACAGCCAGAGGCAGAACTCTGGGAGGCAACGGAGTCAGCTGCCGCCGGGCTACTGCTTTGAAGGGGGCACCTCTCCTCCTGTTCCGTGTGTTCAGCGACATTAATCAATTAAGTTAATTGACAGCAGCCGGTATATCTTTTCCGTAGCCGACTTCCCCACTAGTCACTGCACCTTACAAATTACACCCTCTTTATTATAGATATACTGGAAGCAGACCTTACTGATGAAGCTATTTGCTCCTATAAAGGAAACATGAGAATTCTAACTATGTGAAGTTATTTCTCTGACAATAACACGTAACTTCATATAGTTAGAATTCTCATACTTCCTATGCAAGAGCAGATATCTCCATCAGTAAGGTGCATGCTACCAGTGTAAAAGGTTGTGGGTTCTAATCCTGGATATGACACTTGCAAATTAATTATCAGACAAATAATCAGCATTGTGAATGACTGAGCAGATCTATGTAGTGTGTGGTTGGACCCCTACATAGATCTGCCTAGTTGCATCGGTGTAGTAGTAGCTTCATATAGTTAGAATTAGAGATGAGCGGGTTCGGTGTTACTCGGATCTCAAAATGTCATCTTATTGGCTCACGGATGATATATGGGGGGGGGGGGGGGTGCACCAATAGTTTTCTTGCCTCCGGGCAATGGGATAAACTTACGCCACTGTTGACAGCACTTAGGTCGACATGCATTAGGTCGACCATTATTGGTTGACATTCATTAGGTCGACAAGGTCACTAGGTCGACATGGACAAGGTCAACATGGAAAAAGGTCGACATGAGATTTTCACTTTTTTTCAATTTTTTTAACTTTTTCATACTTTACGATCCACGTGGACTACAATTGAGAATGGTAGCCTTGCCCAAAGCTTGGCGAGTGAAGCGAGCTATGCGAGGGGACACGGTGCACTAATTGGGGTTCCCGGTCACCCTACGAAGAAAACGAAACCAAAAAAACATAAAAAACCCACATCGACCTTTTTCCATGTCGACCTTGTCCACGTCAACATAATGAGCATGTCGACCTATTTCAGGTGTCGACCTAGTCACTGACGACCAATAATGGTCGACCTAGTCACTCTCGACCAATAGTGGTCGACCTAGTTACTGTCGACTCTATGATCCACACCTGTTGTCATAAGCAAAATGTATTGATCAACTGCCATTGCTAGGGTTCCCTGCCCTGGTGCATTGTCCCCACCCAACCATCTCGGCACCGGTGTGTAGTGCTTGGGGCCGTGCCATTGTCACTTTGAATGAAAAAATGCTACAGTATATTGCAGTGTGTCACTAGACTTGGGGTGGGAGTGAACCCCAACAGTAATGATGCAGAGGTAATGAATACTATAAAGTATATAACCTCCATAGGAACATTATTATTAACTTATTAAAATGTTACTTTATGTTTTAAACTGCTTAACAAAAAAAAACCTGCTAGAATCTCATTGGTTGTTGTAGGTTCAGCACATAATTATGTGCGACAGTCTACACAAGTGTACGACAGGGGAGTATTGAATGAAGTGACCACATGCTGTGGGTAGGTCCAACCACCAGGGAGCTGGGTTTGTGGTGGATTGGTCAGGAGGCCCCAAAAATCTCCCCGTGACCTATAACCACCAATCTACCCTAGATGTCCTCTGCTGAGCAAGAGAAGGGAGCATTAACATTCAAACACACATTGCGGGTTATACAGAATATTAATCTTATTCTGCATTAAGATGAGAATGTTTTCATGTCCTTAAGTGTTCCCGGTCCGATCTCTAGCACATCACACAACAGAAATAACCAATCATAATAATCCAAGCTTTATTCATAGACTATTATATTATTATTGTGATTGTTAACACACCACAGTCCTCTGTAGCATAAGGCAAGGAAGAAATACAAACAAACAGAAACCAGGGACATACAAGGTATACAAAATAAATTCAGCTGTTTAAATAGAATGTAGGGAGAAATTTATCCCAGCTCAGTAGGGAGCTAACAGTCTAGTGGGGTAGCTGAGAGAAGAGGAGCGAGGGTGGCTCAGTGCAGATTGGGACAGTGAGACTGGACCAGTGTACAGTAAGTAGCAGTAGCTGGATCAGGCAGGTCTCTAATACAGATGGGAAGTTTTCACTGAGCATTCGACGAATGACGAAGGCAGCAGGACAGTATGATCTGGAGAACTCACAGTGGCCGGCGGAGCTGCACAGGAGAGATCTTGTAGACGGGGTGAGATATGGTTATTAGAGAGTTACTGAGGCTGTGCGGGTTCAAGTACGGCAAAATGTGCATTCATAAATAAAGTCCAGACGGGTGAAGAAACAGCAGAATTCAAAGGGGGATATTCAATTGTTTGAAAAGTCAGTTGGGTGTCTGTGTTTTCCTATCTAATAGACAGGAAAAAACAGACACCCAACCGACTTTTCAAACATTTGAATTCCCCCCAAAGGTTGTATAGCTGACACTTCACACTTCTGTGAACCCAAATGTTCTGCTGTGACACTCAGACAAGCAGCTTTGCTTTGCGCTAGTTACTATGGACTTAACAGAACATCTGTAGTAAATAAGGCTCAGCTTGACAGAGTTAAAGAGTCTTCTGTGCAGCAACTGATAGCAGTCTAATCTGTAGAGGTAGTACTGTGGCCCTCTGAGGCTTCTGGTGGGCCACAATACTGGGGGAGGGACATGGCCAAGGTGGTGGAGTTATGCTCCATCCAGAGCTTTTCCCAGTACGTCTATGTAGTACAATTGCGCTCCGAGGGAGTGTGACCATGGCATCTTGGAGGGCACAGTATCTGCCCCCTGCAGCCCCCTTGTGGTGCTGGCTGTGAATGGAAGGTGAATTGGTGAAAGTGCCAGCTGTAAGCCTTCTAGCATTAAAGAGCAGGGTTCTCACATTGGGGGTCATTCCGAGTTGATCGCTCGCTGCCGTACGAGTACGAGTACAAAGCAGCAATGGATTTAATGAAGAATCCATTCGCATAGCCAATCGCAAGGAGATTGACAGGAAGAGGGCGTTTGTGGGTTGCAACTGACCGTTTTCAGGGAGTGTTTGGAGAAACGCAGGCATGTCCAAGCGTTTGCAGGGCGGGTGTCTGACGTCAATTCTGGGACCAAAAAGACTGAAGTGATTGCAAGGGCTCAGTAAGTCCAGAGCTACTCAGAAACTGCAAAAAACTTTTTCGTCCCGCTCGGTTGCACACACATTCGCACACTTACAAAGCGAAAATACACTCCCCCGTGGGCGGCGACTATGCATTTGCACGGCTGCTAAAAGTAGCTAGCAAGCGATCAACTCGAAATGACCCCCATAGTCTGACTGCAGCCTCACAAACAATTCACTGTCACTGAAACGTTGTATCTCTATTACAATAAAAAGGACCTTTTTTTGTGCTCTTGATGCATCTCAGAGGTTGCCCAATTCCTTTCTACTGCCCTATTCCAGCTGCTGAGAACCCAGCTAGGTACATGGATTAATAAGTAATTGTCTGCTGCTTTTAGTACTAATAACAATGTACTATACTTAAAATGTTATAATGTTATATTAAAGGATAAAACATACATCATGCTGACAACAGATGCCTCTTCCATGTGACAAATAAGACAGCAAAATGAATGTCCACTGGAAAAGTAATCACTGAATTGCAGATTATTATTTTTAAAGATAAATAATGTTTTCTTTAGAATCCCTGTAAACAGTATAGAAGGAAATAGCCTTAGAAATCATCATTGCCAAGTAGGGTTATATAAACTGTTTATTCTGAAGGCATGCAACCTTTCTAAGCTAATCTCTTGTTTAAGACAGTTGTAATTCTGTGTAAACTTTGGAGAGAAGCTGTGTATTGTGCTCAGTGCAGCCACAATTTATATAGTTGTAGAGTTTACGGTTTTGAAAACATCAAAGCCAAATATTTAAAACAAGGGGGTATATTTACAAAAATACGTAATATTCAGAATGAGGTTAAAGTTCAAACACGAATGACATTGAATGTGTGAATTTGCAACTTTTTGAATTTATTACGACTAATTTACTATGCTGTCGTATTCTGCATTTTCGTGTTTTCCGATGTCGATGTCATTCGTATTTTTTGGCAGTGTTTTACGGGAGTGAATAGTAAAACACTGCCGACATTAACACAATGAATCTCGGCCAGATCTGTGAGATCCGTGCAGGGCTTCATTGTGCACCTTTCGTAAAAAAAAAAAAAAAGTGTTAAAAAAATAAAATAAAATGCGTGGGGTCCCCCCTCCTAAGCAAAACCAGCCTCAGGCTCTTTGAGCCGGTCCTGGTTGTCAAAATATGGGGAAAAAAATGACAGGGGTTCCCCCATATTTCATCAACCAGCACCGGGCTCTGCGCCTGGTCCTGGTGCAAAAAATACGGGGGACAAAAAGCGTAGGGGTCCCCCGTATTTTTTGAACCAGCACTGGGCTCCACTAGCCAGGTACATAATGCCACAGCCGGGGGACACTTTTATTGTGGTCCTGGCGGTCCTGGCATTACATCCCCAACTAGTCACCCCTGGCCGGGGTACCCTGGAGGAGTGGGAACCCCTTAAATCAAGGGGTCCCCCCCTCCAGCCACCCAAGGGCCAGGGGTGAAGCCGGAGGCTGTCCCCCCCCATCCAAGGGCGGCGGATGGGGGGCTGATAGCCAAGTGTAAAAAATCGGAATATTGTTTTTAGTAGCAGTACTACAAGTCCCAGCAAGCCTCCCCCGCAAGCTGGTACTTGGAGAACCACAAGTACCAGCATGCGGTGGAAAACTGGGCCCGCTGGTACCTGTAGTACTACTACTAAAAAAATACCGAACAAAAAACAGGACACACACACCGTGACAGTAAAAGTTTATTACATACATGCACACCTCCATACATACATACTTACCTATGTTAACACGAGGCTCGGTCCTCTTTTCCATGTAGAATCCTCGGGGTACCTGTGAAAAAATTTATACTCACATAATCCAGTGTATCTTCTGTTCTTTGTATAATCCACGTACTTGGCAAAAAAACAAACCGGAAACCCAACGACGCACTGAAAGGGGTCCCATGTTTACACATGGGACCCCTTTCCCCGACTGCCAGGACCCCCCCTGACTCCTGTCAAAGAGAATCCCTTCAGCCAATCAGGGAGCGCCACGTCGTGGCACTCTCCTGATTGGCTGTGCGCTCCTGTAGTGTCAGTGAGGCTGCACACGTCAGAGATACAATGTAGCGCCTATGCGCTCCATTGTATCCAATGGTGGGAACTTTGTGGTCAGCGGTGAGGGTACTTTCGGTCAATCGCTGACCGCAAAGTTCCCACCATTGGATACAATGGAGCGCATAGGCGCTACATTGTATCTCTGACGTGTGCAGCCTCACTGACACTACAGGAGCGCACAGCCAATCAGGAGAGTGCCACGACGTGGCGCTCCCTGATTGGCTGAAGGGACCCTCTTTGACAGGGGGTCAGGGGGGGTCCTGGCAGTCGGGGAAAGGGGTGCCATGTGTAAACATGGGACCCCTTTCAGTGCGTCGTTGGGTTTCACTTTCCGGTTTGTTTTTTTGCCAAGTACGTGGATTATACAAAGAACAGAAGATACACTGGATTATGTGAGTATAATTTTTTTCACAGGTACCTCGAGGATTCTACATGGAGAAGAGGACCGAGCCTCGTGTGAACATAGGTAAGTATGTATGTATGGAGGTGTGCATGTATGTAATAAACTTTTACTGTCACGGTGTGTGTGTCCTGTTTTTTGTTCGGTATTTTTTTAGTAGTAGTACTACAGGTACCAGCGGGCCCGGTTTTCCACCGCATGCTGGTACTTGTGGTTCTCCAAGTACCAGCTTGCAGGGGAGGCTTGCTGGGACTTGTAGTACTGCTACTAAAAACAATATTCCGATTTTTTACACTTGGCTATCAGCCCCCCATCTGCCGCCCTTGGATGGGGGGGGACAGCCTCGGGCTTCACCCCTGGCCCTTGGGTGGCTGGAGGGGGGGGGACCCCTTGATTTAAGGGGTTCCCACTCCTCCAGCGTACCCCGGCCAGGGGTGACTAGTTGGGGATGTAATGCCAGGGCCGCCAGGACCACAATAAAAGTGTCCCCCAGCTGTGGCATTATGTACCTGGCTAGTGGAGCCCGGTGCTGGTTCAAAAAATACGGGGGACCCCTATGCTTTTTGTCCCCCGTATTTTTTGCACCAGGACCAGGCGCAGAGCCCGGTGCTGGTTGATGAAATATGGGGGAACCCCTGTCATTTTCCCCCCCATATTTTGACAACCAGGACCGGCTTAAAGAGCCCGAGGCTGGTTTTGCTTAGGAGGGGGGACCCCACACATTTTTTTTTCTTACATTTAACACTTTCCCACCCCTTACCACTGATAGGCATGCATGGATCTGTGAGATCCGTGCATGTTTATCAGAACACGGTAAAAAAAAGCAGGTCTATTTGAAAACTGCTTTTTTTTACGATTTGTATTTAGTCACGGCAGTGTTTGGCTATTGCCGGCAGTGTTTGTGAAATACAAATTTTAGTAAATTACCGAGTTCTAGCAAATAACAGGCGTATTTGACCGATGGTGTATTCATTCGTAATTTTTTTCTTTGACTTCAACAAAAATACGAATGCCCTCATCACTGCCGAGATTTGAGTTTAGTAAATTCCCGAGATGACACTTTGAAGAAAAAACACCATCTCGGTCAAAATCGGGAGCTTAGTAAATATACCCCAAGGTCTGTTAAAATACTGTACTTGTACAACTGTGTGGCCAACTTCTGACGTAGTGATGAGGGATGTCTTTGCGCCACACAGTAGCAAAACTACAGCCGCCAGACAGGTGATGTGCAGACTTACCCCTCTGGCAATCTATTGTCCCTGGATCCCATCAGACCAGTGCTGATGCCATACGTAGTTGTTAGTGCAAGCCTCCAATACAAGAAGTATGCAATACTAAGATTTTGTGCATGAATCAAATGTACTCCAGAATGATACGTGGAATACCGCTCGACCAGCGCCTCACTCTACGTCAGTAGAGCCTTAGTCACGCCCGGCTCTCAGATCCATAACATCCTTCAGACGTATTATACAGGAACAGACTCTCAGTGTGGATCACAGGAATTTTACCGGAAAGAGAGATAATGGGCAACCATAGTGTGATATTGTTTAAAAATGTAATACATCACACAAGACAACATGACAATTAAAAACAATCCTAAAATACAAAAACCACACAATGGTGGTGCAGACATTCACTGGTAGGGCTGACACCCTGGGCAACACCAGTAGAAATGGCTGATTACCGGCTAGAAGTAAGAACTGGCTCACGTCAGTTCTATAAGCATGAATGACACAGAGTAAATCACCAGGCTGCAGCAAGGGATTCCCCAGTCCCAGGACTCCTTCAGACACCGGCTCAGTCCACACTCGTCGTTCACATTCAGGAGGTCAGTCCAATGAGCACCTACGCGTTACGACCCTCCTCGGGTCTTTCTCAAGGTCAGCTCAGGTGTGGATGTCTTACAGGTGCTGTCCGTCTACTTAAATCCCTACTACTACACTCCTATTGGTCCCAGCGCAGCTGATCCTTATACATAGTTTATCTATCAGTCCATGGACATGTGCGCTAGGACCACCCTTCACTACCACAAGAGTTTCCTAGCAACCCCAATCACGATGCACATCTTGAGCACAGCGCTCTCCCGCCTCTGCTGCATTTGCGATCACGTGATGTCGCGTCACACGACGTCACTCACTCCTCCCCTCTGGATGTTCTGATCACGTGATCGTTCGAGCTGTCAACGGCCATACCGTGACGCGTCAAGCGACGTCACGTACTCCTCCTCTCGGGGTCTCCGCTCACGTGATCCTCCCAGAGGCGTAGCTGTGGTTGTATTTAATGTTTACACAGGCAGGACGGGTTCCCATGCTGGTAATCGCACATAGTCTATCATCCTCATAACCTCTGTATCCCCAAAACATATGACAGGACGCTGTTTATATGTCTGTTGTTGCACTTCCCGTAGGGGTGATGATACATCAGTATTTCAAATGGAGAATTGTATTTCAAATGGAGAATTGCATCATAGACGGGTGCTTTATAATTCCTCATACTTTTTAGTTGGATAGATCATATTTCTCTCAATATCCCTAATAAGCCAAGAATAAACCAAACTCATTAGGAAGAATGCACAAATCACGTCCAAATCCATATAACAAGAGTAACAATTCTACAAGAACCATTTCACCTCAAAATCCAAATTGAGGCCCTTTGGTTGAAGGGTCCCCAATTCGTAAATGGCCTTCATCTCTGCCTTAGCCAGTTGCTAAGGCAGACTATATAACAATTCACTGTAGAAAATACCCCATAATCCTGTGCAGTATAATGTCACATATGTATAATGTATAATTAGTGCACAGTCTGGAACCTGATCCCTAGAAAAAGAGGAGGGCCCCCAGGCAGTGGGGCACATTGGGGGTTTACCCTGCGCCCCTGTTGGCCAGTTCGACCCTGGCAGCGCATGATGAAAAGGAAGCGCCGTGAGGGGCAAATCCTGGGGTAGGGGATCAGTGTGATAGCTGCAACCCCTCGCACAGGCAAAGGAGACCACTGGCCCCACTGCAGCCCGGTACAAAGCATAGTGTGCTGAGCTGCTGGATAGAAGCTGCTGCTACAGGTAATGTGGAGTGGGGGGGGGGGGGGGCTGCACGCATGGTGGCAGCAGACCTGGACCTGTGTGGGCCACTCTAATGAGCTGGCTCCCAGGTAATTAGTATCCGCCCTTCCACCTCTCTGTGGCCCTGGGTATAGCTAGCTATGGCTGCAGCATTATTAAGAGACCTCCAAGGTACTACTGGATAAATCTGATTTCTCCATGGATTGTCTTTTGATACAAATGGAGAAGCGGTAAGGAACCCTTTTACACCCAAAAATGGTAAGGTTATCAAGCTTCATAGTCCACCAGCTGTTGAGGCATAGCACTTTACCAATAGAAACTGGTGTACTGGTAATAGGTTGTCTATCCTTCTTACATTGTAAACATGGCATTAACATTTTAAAATGCACTGGCTGACTTCTATCGAGTGACAAATCACACTTCTCTGTTTGGCAGTCAGATGGGTGAGTCTGGGTTTGGCAGATGCCGGGAGAACGTTACCTGCCTGACTGCATTATGCCAACTGTGAAGTCTGGTGGAGAAGGGGTAAGGTTATGGGGCTGTTTTTCAGGGTTTGTGCTAGGCTTCATATCTCTAGTGAAGGGCAATCTTAAAGCTTCAGCATACCAAGACATTTTGGACAATGCTATGCTTCCAACTTTGTGGCAGCAGTTTGGGTAAGGCCCTCTTCTGTTCTAACATGACTGTGCCCCAGGGCACAAAGCAAGGACTAAAAATACATGGTTTGATGAGTTTGGTGTGGAAAAACTTGACTGGCCCGCACAGAGCCCTGACCTCAACCCCATCAAGCACCTTTGGGATGAACTGGAAAGGAGATTACAAGCCAGGCCTACTCGTCCAACATCAGTGCCTGACCTCATAAATGCTCTACAGAAGGAATGGGCACAAATTCCCACAGAAACACTCCAAAATCTTGTGGAAAGTCTTCCAAGAAGAGTGGAAGCTGTTACAGCTGCAAAGGGGTGGCCAACTCCATATTAAGTATATGTAGTTGAATACAATGTCATCAAAGTCCCTGTGTTGGTGTAATGGTCAGGCGTCTGAAAACTTTTGTCCAGATAGTGTATAATGAATTTAATGCTGCAGAGCAAGATTATTAAAGTAACTTAAATCTGTGTGGAGAGGTTGTATTTTGAAATCTGGGTGAGGAGAATTGCACTTTCTACTGGAAAATTTTGCATTGAAAGAAACTATAATTTGTGAAATTCTGTGTAAGTCAAATATTTTCTTCTGAAGTCAGGTGACTCGGCGAGAATAGATCTTTGTGGTCTTTTACATCTAGGAATGAAGTAGAATCCAAACATCGGAACGAAATAAGAAAAGGCAAACACTGGAAGAGACAGTTTATATTACACACAGTACTGATCCCAAAGTACATTAATTAATACAGGTTTTTCAAGTTTTCATCATTTTCATAATGCCAGGAATATTAAAGTGCTGGCAGGAGGCTCCGTAGTCTCTCAGACATGATTACATTTAACTGGCGACACAGATTCAGGTGGATGGCTCCGTCCCATAGTCAAATAATATTGTATTTTGCAGTTGGGGTTTAATATACTAAGACACTCTAATGCTAAAATGAAGTATTTGACTTTTCAGACTAAACTAGGCAGCAGGAAAGTATATATGAGAGCAATGCAATAAAGACATGCTTGCTGCTTCTATACATACCAGTGCATGGGAAACCACTCAGGGTCATTTACACAGCAGATAAAATATGGAGGTGCATATTATTTTAGCACGTACATGCCTTTTATCAATTGTTTTATCAATTTGTATCTATCAATTTTTTATAGTCTTTAAACTGAACTGAAAAAAATCCTAATCCAAAACACTTGAAGATGGTTTTTCAAAACTAAAACATTAAGATGAATCCAGATCCAAAACCAAAACAGGAGTTGGCACAAACTTCTAGCCTAAGCCCAAAGTAAGCTGAGCTGCACTTACCACAAGCAGATGCACCAGGAATATAACAAGAGGCGTAAAGTTACTGTTAGTAGTGCTTAAAGTAGTCCTAGAGAGGTGGTGGAACTTGTTTGCCCCACCACTACCCCCCGTCCGCTTCCCATTAGGCAGAGCCAGGATCAGTGCTAGGATTTAGACTCCCTCCTGGTTGCAAAAAAAGGGTGTGGTCTCACTAAGATGGGTGTGGTCAGACAATAGTACCCCCAATTCAAATTAGGTCACACAGTAGAACAATCTTATTCATATTACAATGCACGTAGAGCCCCTGATTCATATTAAACCACGTAGTAGTGCCCCTTATTCACATTACAACACACAGTAGGCTTTAATGCCAGCTTTAGCTATGGACTTCTTTCTGCACCCATCCTGAGGGATCTAATCGGATCCCCCCGCTTTCCCCCTTGTACCTCTGGGCGCCGGGCATAGGAGGCCTCTGTCTGTAGCTCCGTCCAACGCCCAGCCCCGGTAAACCGCCGGCAGGATGTCCTACTGTTCAAGCCGCGCTCCTCCTCTGGCCCCACCTGGTAGCAAATCTTCCTGCCATACAGGCACCTCCTTTCCCAGCCCTAGGCTGCACTGATTTGTATAGCTTGTGGTGTCAAAAGCGGGGGAGGAGCCGACGTCTCTGTCCCTCCTTCCCCTGGAGTCTGCACCCGCCTCAGCAGCAGCAGCAGCCGGCATCACAAAGGACAGCTCTTATCGGTGAAGCTGTCCTTTGCTATACTGATCAGTATGAAGGTGAAGTGTGGCGGAATACTCCGCCACACCATAGCACATCCCGCCCACTATATTTGCATGTTCAGTGAATCAGATGCTGCCTCCAGGTCAAATCGTCATCAGCTCACAACTTACACTAGAGGCTGAGTACCCACAAGCCATCCCCATCCAAACAGGCACAATTTCACCTGTTAGGTGGCCATCTTGCTCTCAACACGCACTTACTGTACTTTGGACACATCTACTGTGTATGCCTCCATGCTGTGGGCAGCTGTAATTTTAAGATGTGGCCCAGTTACCAGCCCACAGTTTCTGTGATACAGTCTTCAAGTTTAACTTCTGTTTCACCATTGCACACTGTGGGCCTGATTCTGAGTTCCATGCAAGTCCAAAAGCGGATGGTTCTCAAAGATATCTGCAAGCTGTGCTGGTGCCATAGAAAGCAACCATGCATTAGCACATGTTCTGAGGTGGAAAGTGCGAATTGATTGATCTATCTGTTGTAGGATCACTCTTTCCATGAAATGGGTGTAACTGGGCAGTTACAGTTGAGACACACGGAACAGATCTGTATCAGGGGACAGGAGCGTTGTGACCATGTAGACTGATTTTTATGCTCACTTGGGGCCTGAGGACGGATGAGACACCTGTTTTAGGCAGATCTATTGCACTGCAGACTCATCCCACTCAAGGTGCATACACACTAGGTGATGTGCATCATGAGTGACATTGCCTAGTCTGTCCCCCTCTCGGCTTGGGCCGCCCAACGTGGGCATACACACTGTGCAATATCGTTAGCGATATCGCACAGTGACGTCATGCCGTGGCCGGGCCGTGCATGCAGCTTAGGACGATAAGTCCAAATTGAGTGGCATGCACAGCCGACACCGAGGGTCATTAACGATCCACGGGGCCACGCATCGTTTGTCGTTTACAGCATACACACTGGACAATATAGTAAATAATATCACTCAGGAAGGGGCAAAATGAACGATGTAATTTACTATATTGCCTAGTGTGTTCGGGCCTTCAGAATCAGGCACTTTATTAGATCATTTCATATCACACATTTGACTAAATGTACAGTGCTTAAACAGAACTGGGAAGTCACCAATATAAATCCAGTCTGCTCTGTGGTCTGTTTCAGGTATAATAAGGTAGAATTCTATCAGGAACAAAAATAATAGGGCACATTCCCACAAAAGGCTTAAGGCTGTGGAAAGTTAGACTTTTGACAGTATAATAATGGTGAAAAATTGATGTCCCTTTATGAGGTCTATCAGGAGCTTGCATGTCTTCTCCCTTCTCTGGAAGATCCCATATCCCAGCAATGAGATTTCATTCACTGCAGCCCCCACCTCCCTGTCCTGATTGATATACAGGTGTGTGTTCTACTGACCAAGATTCCATGAACTCCATGAGTCTCCTGGATATTCTGGGAGAGCTAACAAGTATCATTGGAATTTATATAAATAAAACTGGGACAGATATAGTAGACTCATAAGCAATACCCCCACTCACTCTACTTCTTACCTTCGCAGATGGTAATGGTGGCAACATCCCAGCCTCATCAGTGTGGGATGGTGGTGCTTGGCTGTGTGAGCGGACCACCATGTTTTAGTTTTGGTTGTAATTCATCATTGTGTTTTTGTTTTGGCAAAACCATCCTCAGGTGTTTCGGTTTGGATTCCGTTTTTGGCTTATTTAAAAAAAAAAAATCAATAATCCTTGATAAAAATCTATTTAAAAAAACAGCTTAAAAGTTAAAACACGACATTTTTTTCAATGCAAAACCCGAAATTTGGATTTAAAATCATAATTCCGAACCGCGGGAAAATCCGAGCCGGGACTCGGTTCAGATTGGAGCTCCTTGGGTGATCTTGATCGGGTATTTTGGTTCTACTTGGATCCACAAAATTCTTGTGTATTCAGATTTCTGGAGAACCGCACCGCACATCTCTAAAATAGCCAAGCACCACCCTCGCAGTGTAACACTGACAAGGAGGAACAACACCCAGCAGGCTGCTTCTCCGTCATGAAGTGAGCCAGTGGAGAAGTTGCCCATGGCAACCAATCAGTGTTGAGGTAACATTTATAAATAGAGATGTGCGGCGGGCACTTTTTGTGTTTTGTGCTTTGGTTTTGGTTCTAATTCCCCGCTCGTGTTTTGGTTTTGGGTTGGTTTTGCCAAAACCACCCTTCCGTGTTTTGGTTTTGGTTTTGGATCTGGATGATTTTTTTGGGGACAAAACGTAAAAACAGCTAAAATCACAGAATTTGGGGTTAATTTTGATCCTACGGTATTATTAACCTCAATAACATTCATTTCCACTTATTTCCAGTCTATTCTGAACACCTCACAATATTGTTTTTAGGCCAAAAGGTTGCACCGAGGTGGCTGGATGACTAAGCTAAGCAACGCAAGTGTGCGGCACAAACACCTGGCCCATCTAGGAGTGGCACTGCAGTGGCAGACAGGATGGCATTTTAAAAAACTAGGCCCCAAACAGCACATGATGCAAAGAAGAAAAAGAGGTGCAATGAGGTATCTGTATGACTAAGCTAAGCGACACAAGTGTGCGGCACAAACACCTGGCTAATCTAGGAGTGGCACTGCAGTTACAGACAGGATGGCACTTAAAAAAACTAGGTCCCAAACAGCACATCATGCAAAGAAGTAAAAGAGGTGCAATGAGGTAGTATATGACTAAGCTAAGCGACACAAGTGTGCGGCACAAACACCTGGCCCATCTAGGGGTAGTACTGCAGTGGCAGACAGGATAGCACTTAAAAAAACTAGGCCCCAAACAGCACATGATGCAAAGAAGAAAAAGAGGTGCAAGATAGAATTGTCCTTGGGCCCTCCCACACACCCTTATGTTGGATAAACAGGACATGCACACTTTAACAAACCAATCATTTCAGCGACAGGGTCTGCCACGCGACTGTGGCTGAAATGACTGGTTTGTTTGGGCCCCCACCAAAAAAGAAGCAATCAATCTCAAACTGGCTGTACAGAGGCAAAATGTCGACCTCATCCTCCGATTCCTCACCCCTTTCAGTGTGTACATCCTCCTCCTCACAGAGTATTAATTCGTCCCCACTGGAATCCACCATCACAGATCCCTGTGTACTTTCTGGAGGCAATTGCTGGTCAAGGTCTTCCTGGAGGAATTTATAATTAATTTTGATGAACATCATCTTCTCCACATTTTGTGGAAGTAACCTCCTACGCCGATCGCTGACAAGGTTACCGGCTGCCCTAAACACTCTTTCAGAGTACACACTGGAGGGGGGGGGGCAACTTAGGTAAAATACAGCCAGTTTGTGCAAGGGCATCCAAACTGCCTCTTTTTCCTGCCAGTATACGTACGGACTGTCTGATTTGCCTACTTGGATGCTGTCACTCATATAATCCTCCACCATTCTTTCAATGGTGACAGAATCATATACAGTGACAGTAGACATGTCAGTAATCTTTGGCAGGTCCTTCATTCCAGACCAGATGTCAGCTCTCGCTCCTAACTGCCCTGCATTACCACCATCGGGTGGGCTAGTAAATCTTGTCCTTTTCCTCGCAGCCCCAGTTGCAGGAGAAAATGAAGGAGGAGCTGTTGACGGGTCATGTTCCGCTTGAGTTGACAATTTTCTCACCAGCAGGTCTTTGAACCTCTGCAGACTTGTGTCTGCCGGAAAGAGAGATACAACGTAGGCTTTAAACCTAGGATCAAGCATGGTGCCAAATGTAGTGCTCTGGTTTCAACAGATTGACCACCCTTAAATCCTGGCAAAGCGAATGAAGGGCTCCATCCACAAGTCCCACATACTTTGCGGAATCGCTGCGTCTTAGCTCCTCCTTAAATTTCTCCTGCTGCTTCTGCAAAAGCCTGATGAGGGGAATGACCTGACTCAAGCTGGCAGTGTCTGATCTGACTTCACGTGTGGCAAGTTCGAAGGGTTGGAGAACCTTGCAAAAGATGGAAATCATTCTCCACTACACTTGAGTCAGGGGCATTCCCCCTCCTTTGCCTATATCATAGGTGCATATATAGGCTTGAATGGCCTTTTGCTGCTCCTCCATCCTCTGAAGCATATAGATTGTTGAATTCCACCTCGTTAGCACCTATTGCTTCAGGTGATGGCAGGGCAGGTTCAGGAGCTTTTGATGGTGCTCCAGTCTTCGGCACGCAGTGGCTGAATGCCGAAAGTGGCCCGCAATTTTTTCGGGCCACTGACAGCATCTCCTGTACGCCACTGTCATTTTTCAAAAAATTCTGCACCACCAAATTCATTGTATGTGCAAAACATGGGACATGCTGGAATTTGCTCAGATGTAATGCACGCACAATATTGGTGGCGTTGTCTGATATCACAAATCCCAGGAGAGTCTAATTGGGGTAATCCATTGTGCGATGATGTGCCTCAGTTTCCGTAAGAGGTTGTCAGTGGTGTGCCTCTTACGGAAAGCGGTGATACATAGCGTAGCCTGCCTAGGAACGAGTTGGTGTTTGCAAGATGCAGCAACTGGTGCCGCTGCTGTTGTTGCTGCGGGAGGCCATACATCTGCCCAGTGGGCTGTCACAGTCATATAGTCCTCGGTCTGCCCTTTTCCACTTGTCCACATGTCCGTGGTTAAGTGGACAGTTGGGTACACTTGCATTTTGTAGGACACTGAGGACACTTTTTCTGACGTCTCTGTACATTCTCGTTATCGCCTGCCTAGTGAAGTGGAACCTAGATGGGATTTGGTATCGGGAACACAGTACCTCAAACAATTCTCTAAGTCCCACTGAACTAATGGCAGATACAGGACGCATGTCTAACACAAACATAGCTGTCAAGGCCTCAGTTATCTGCTTTGCAAAAGGATGACTGCTGTCATATTTCATCTTCCTCACAAAGGACTGTTGGACAGTCAATTGCTTAGTTGAAGTAGGTCCTCCGACTTCCCCTCTGGGATGACGATCGACTCCAAGCAGCAACAACAGCAGGCGTACCCCTCAAAGATCCTCCAGAGGAATCCCGGTTAGGAGAGGACTCCTCAGTCTTGCCAGTGACATGGCCTGCAGGACTACTGACGTTCCTGACTGAGGAGGAAGTTGACATTGAGGGAGTTGGTGGTGTGGCTTGCAGGAGCTTGGGTACAAGAGGAAAAAGGGATTTAGGTGTCAGTGGACTGCTTATGCTCTTACCCTAAGTTTCACAACTTGACACTGACTTCTGATGAATGTGCAGCAGGTGACGTATAAGAGAGGATGGGGGTCATTTCAAGTTGATCGCTCGCTGCCGATTTTCGCAGCGCAGCGATCAGGTGAAAAAACTGCATTTCGTGGCATGCGTATGCCCCGCAATGCACACGTGCGACGTACGGGTACAAAGTTCTTTCTGTTTGGTTGTGCTCAGGTTTTAGCTAAGTTTTCCTTCGCACTGGCGGCCGTAAGAAGATTGACAGGAAGGGGGCGTTACTGGGTGTCAACTGACCGTTTTCAGGGAGTGTTTGCAAAAACGCAGGCATGTCTGAAAAAATGCAGGCGTGGCTTGGCGTTCGCTGGGCGTTGTATGATGTCAAATCCGGACACGAATAGGCTAAGTGATCGCAAGCGCAGAGTAGGTTCAGAGCTACTCTGAAACTGCACAAACTGTTTTTGTAGAGCTCGGCTGCACATGCGTTCGCACTTCTGCTAAGCTAAAATACACTCCCAGTGGGCGGCTGCATAGTGTTTGCATGGCTGCTAAAACTAGCTAGCGAGCGACCAACTCAGAATGACCCCCGATGTTCCTAGGTGGTTAACGTCCTTACCCCTACTTATTACAGATTGACAGAGGTAACACACAGCTTGACACCTGTTGTCCGGATTTGTGGAGAAATAATTCCACACCGAAGAGGTGGCTTTTGTGGTATTTTGCCCAGGCATCACAATGGGCTTCTTCATCCCACGGACAACAGGTGTCTCTCCCGGTGTCTGATTTAAACAAACCACATCACCATCAGAATCCTCATTGTCAACTTCCTCCTCAGCGCAAGCAACACCCATATCCTCATCTTGGTGTACTTCAACAATGACATCTTCAATTTGAATATCAGAAACTGGACTGTGGGTGCTCCTTCCAGCACTTGCAGGGTGTGTGCAAATGGTGGAAGGAGCCATCTCTTTCCATTCAGTGTTGGGAAGGTCAGGCATCGCAACCGCCGACACAATTGGACTCTCCTTGGGGATTTGTGATACCATCTCAGAACGCACAGTTCTTTTATGTACTTTTTCCAGCTTTACTCATCATTTTTCTAGTGGGAGGATGAGGGCTTCCATCGTCATGTGAAGCTGAACCACTAGGGCCTTAGCCGTTCCTTGCCACTCCGTGTCGTAAATGGCATATTGGCAAGTTTACGTTTCTCCTCAGACCATTTAAATTACTTTTTTTTTTTTTTTTTTACTGAGCTTTGACTTTTTGGATTTTACATGCCCTCTACTATCACATTGGGCATCGGCCATGGCAGACGACGTTGATGGGATTTCATCATCTATGTCATGACTAGTGGCTTCAGCAGTAGGAGGAAGTGGTTCTTGATCTTTCCCTATTTTATCCTCCAAATTTTTGTTCTCCATTATTTTTCTGGAGTTATATAACAATATGCGGTACAGGATAACATATCTCTACACCACACAGGGCAAATCCTGTGAAAATTATTTGGATTAAATATTAATAACCCCTTTATTTGGAGTAAATAATATACAGCACAGGACAGCACCACTGAACTTATATGGCAGCACCACTGGACTGGATTTATACGGAATTATATGGACTTATATGGAATTATTCGACAGGATCACTGGACTTATACGCCAGTACCAGCGCTGGCTGTGTTTAAAAAAGAATTCACCTTAAATAATATAAAAAATATTCACAGGACGGTTGGTAAAAAAGAAGAAATATATTTAATATAAAAGGTAAATAAAAACAAGCAATAATTCCAGTGGTACTGGCGTATAAATCCAGTGATCCTGCCGTATAATTCCAGTGGTACTGGCATATAAATCCAGTGATCCTGCCGTATAATTCCAGTGGTACTGCCGTATAAGTCCAGTATAATATATAGACCACAAAAGAGTGCGCTGTCAATAGCAGCTGGTATAGGGGTTGGTTATTCCCCTGAATTTATAAACATATAAAAGAGAAATGGTATGTAAAAGAGAAACGGTATATACCAGCGCTGGCTGTGTTTAAAAAAGAATTCACCTTAAATAATATTAAAAATATTCACAGGACGGTATGTAAAAAAGAAGAAATATATTTAATATAAAAGCTAAATAAAAACAAGCAATATCACAATGCTAGTTAGCAGCTAGGGGTAAGTAAGAGGATATTACATTCATATGGCTCCTAGTGAAGCAGCATCATACCCTGGCTAGGACATTCTCTGGACTCCTTTCATATGAAGATTGGCAGAGGTTGGTATAATGCGACCGGTGGATCCTTGATTAAGTCCCCAATTGATTCCAGCAATGTGCAGTGGCTTGGCATAGGGGAACTCTCCGGTTTCTCTAAAGAAATAATAAATCCAAAGATTAAAGGCAGTCCAATGTATTACCAGGGTAGACAGTTATTGGAGTCCAAATGATAGTGTCTGTATCCTCTAGGCTCAACACGTTTCGCTGGTGCAAACAACCCAGCTTCCTCAGGAGCATGTGTTGGAGTGTAACCCTAAGTCTACATTTTTATACCCCACAGTAATGAAACGAACTATTGCACCAGGACTTCCAAATCATCATTTAACCATACCGTCCTAGGAATCAATATCAAGTTAAAATAATCACAAACCTACTTGGTCCGACATCTACATGTACCTGGTAAATTTAAAAAATGAACCAGCAAACAGAGTAAATTTCGGTTTTAATTTGTGTGTTTATTTCTCTTAGTTCCGGTCACGTGACTTGTTCCGTGATCGGAGTTGGCCTAAAAGCTCTGTTCTCTATTGGGTAAAGAGTGGTCATGTGACCAGGAAGAACATTGTCAGAAGAGGACTCTGTCCACTGTATCTGCTCATATGTTGCCGGCCACATGACTCAATTATAATGAAAACGGAAGTGGTATCCTAGCAACAAGTGCGTCTTAAGTCAAAAGAGCACTAAAAAAATCTTACTCAAGGCACCTCGATAATAATCAAAGAAGCGGACAAAGGGGGTGAGCTAGTAGTTATGAACAGGGCGGACTAGTCTAATGAAGAAAGAAGAAAGTCTCTAGGACAACAGTGGGCGCTGATTAAGAATGTATTTATTTAACTTCAAAATTGAATGTGTTTGTTAGATCAAGTCTTTAACGAGAGTCTATTGAATAATCTAAACAAAAATAGCTCTCACCCTTCTGGCTGCCCACAAAGGTGAACCTGGCTATCCACCGTATACAGCACAAGCGGAATATGGGGAAAAGAGATGTAGGCGCTCTGGGGAAAGAGTGAGTCAATTGCTGCTGGTTTTGCAAAAATAAAAGTAATTTATTGATAAAAGATTTTATCACAAATGGACAATGGATAATTGTAATGCCATTAGCAATATATAAATATATTCAAATAAAAATAGTTTTCTAAAATCACAACAATTCAATAAAATATAACTGGTAACTGTGTCCAGGGCCTTTAAGGCTAAAGGTTGGGTACCCTCCCTTTTAAATTTGAATTGACTTGCATGCAAAAAAAGCTTATTGTTAGTTGCAATTAGGGTTAGTGCATGTTAGATTCAAATTGCACTTTGCGGAATGGAGGCTGTATGATGTTGAAAGAAGCCTGTTAGTACTTCACCTGAAAACTGGTGAATAGAGTCAGAGATGTAACTGAGTGTTCAGTATGCCAATCCCGCATCTGTCTCCTGTGATCTTAATGGTTTATGTCACTCACTGCTCAGATGACTGACCGCACTGCGGCGGTTCTCTTGGGTATCGCTTGGTGTCCTGCACTATCCTTGAGTGCCGTACTCGGACAGGAGCGGAGACAGGGGTACACGTGTCCAGGTCCTGGATGGCAGGGGACGCTGTAATGCCGCGATACGCGGCTTCCGGGTTCGGGGCTTCCGGCTTCCGGTTGCGGTCCACCTGCGTTCCACAGTCCTATCAGGTCACCTGACGCGTTTCTCCGCCTCCAAGGTGGGCGGTTTCATCAGAGGTCACATGACTCAATTATAATGAAAACGGAAGTGGTATCCTAGCAACAAGTGCGTCTTAAGTCAAAAGAGCACTAAAAAAATCTTACTCAAGGCACCTCGATAATAATCAAAGAAGCGGACAAAGGGGGTGAGCTAGTAGTTATGAACAGGGCGGACTAGTCTAATGAAGCAATGAGACAACTGAAAGACACCCAGTTTTATCAAATCTTAAAAACCGACCCTACAAGAGAATTTATACAGGAACTTAAAACACTCTTGGATTCAGCTAATCAACTGGGTGTCATATCCAGGGAGTAGTTTAGGTTCCTGTCCCCCACCTTTCCCGTTACCGCCACCATTTATTTTCTACCAAAAATTCACAAATCCCTCACTGCACCCCCGGGTCGACCTATCATTTCAGGCATCAATTCCCTCACTTCTAACCTCTTTTTCTATATTGATTCCTTTTTACAATCTCGGGTACCCACACTGAAGTCCCAACTGAAAGACACAACGGATTTTTTAAATAAAATACAAACCATCCACTGAAACCTACCTATGCTTTTTTAACATTAGTTGTTCAAGCATTGTATACTCATATTCCCCATATTACTCGCATCAATTCCATCTATAAACATCTATCTTCAGATGGTAACCTCAGTGTGGATCACAGAACATTTATTTTGGATTCTATATAATTTATTTTACATCACAATTACTTTTTCTTTTCCAGCACTTATTATTTACAGATGATGGGGACGGCCATGGGGACCAGGTTCACGCCCATTTATGCCAACCTATACATGGGTGACTTTGAAGATCACCATGTGTGGGGAGGCACCTGGGATGCGAGCCTGGTCTTCTATGGCTGTTACATTGATGATCTTTTCATTATTTGCGATGGGAACCTTCACTTTGCTAATTCTTTTCTCACCTCACTTAATTCCAATAACTATAATTTAACCTTCACCTCCACCTACAGTAGGGAGTGGGTTGACTTCCTGGATGTGACCCTCAAAATTCAAGATGAACAAATTATTACATCTAATTATGTAAGATCAGTAAACACGAATGCATATTTACATTACAAAAGTGCACATCATGCCCCTTGGAAATGTAACATACCTAAAGGCCAATTGATGCGCCTGAGACGTAATTGCACAGAATTCGAAACATTCCTCTCACAATCCAATGACATACTAGAGTCTTTGAGACAGAGAGGTTATACCGATCATATTTTACAAGATGCCCTACAAGCAGTCTCAAATATGGAGAGACAAGATCTTTTAGTTAAAGATGGTAAACCTAAAAATATAAGAGAACCCAAAAAGGATGTAGAGGGCAGACAGTTTGCCTTTATTAGCAAATATAATAGATGCTCAAAATAAATCAAAACCATTATCCTTCGCAACTATAGGGTGCTTAAACAAGACAGCGTATTAGGCAAAATTCTACTGAAAAATCCACAAGTGATCTATAAGAAAAATAGATCATTAAAAACAATACTAGCACCAAGTCACCTTAAAACTGTAAGGGATAACACTAGGGGAGACGGATGTGATTGGCTGGTAAAGAGACCATGTGGTTTCTATAGGTGCGGAAAAAGTAGATGCACAATATGTACATATATGCCGAGAAAAATGCTGTCTATCACTCTACCTCACAATAATGAGGAATATGTTTTTCAATCTTTCATGAATTGCGATTCATTTTATGTGATTTATCTCTTAAAACGTGGTTGCGGATTATGTTACGTGGGGAGAACAACTAGACCCGTACATGTACGATTCATGGAACATCGCCGAAATATAATAAAGAACTGTAATACATTTAGGGGTATATTCAATTGAAGTTGAAAGCTGCCGTCTGTCGAAAAGACAGCATTTTTCGACTTTTTTTAGGTCGGAAGTAGAGATGAGCGGGTTCGGTTTCTCTGAATCCGAACCCGCACGAACTTCATGTTTTTTTTCACGGGTCCGAGCGACTCGGATCTTCCCGCCTTGCTCGGTTAACCCGAGCGCGCCCGAACGTCATCATGACGCTGTCGGATTCTCGCGAGGCTCGGATTCTATCGCGAGACTCGGATTCTATATAAGGAGCCGCGCGTCGCCGCCATTTTCACACGTGCATTGAGATTGATAGGGAGAGGACGTGGCTGGCGTCCTCTCCGTTTAGAATAGATTAGAGAGACACTTGATTTACTAATTTTGGGGAGCATTAGGAGTACTCAGTACAGTGCAGAGTTTTGCTGATAGTGACCACCAGTTTTATTTATAATCCGTTCTCTGCCTGAAAAAAGCGATACACAGCACACAGTGACTCAGTCACATACCATATCTGTGTGCACTGCTCAGGCTCAGGCCAGTGTGCTGCATCATCTATTATCTATATATAATATTATATATATCTGATTATCTGTCTGACTGCTCAGCTCACACAGCTTATAATTGTGGGGGAGACTGGGGAGCACTACTGCAGTGCCAGTTATAGGTTATAGCAGGAGCCAGGAGTACATAATATATTATATAGTGAGTGACCACCAGACACACAGTGCAGTTTATTTAATATATCCGTTCTCTGCCTGAAAAAAGCGATACACACAGTGACTCAGTCAGTCACATACCATATCTGTGTGCACTGCTCAGGCTCAGGCCAGTGTGCTGCATCATCTATATATATGATATATCTGTCTGACTGCTCAGCTCACACAGCTTATAATTGTGGGGGAGACTGGGGAGCACTACTGCAGTGCCAGTTATAGGTTATAGCAGGAGCCAGGAGTACATAATATTATATTAAAACAGTGCACACTTTTGCTGCAGGAGTGCCACTGCCAGTGTGACTAGTGACCAGTGACCTGACCACCAGTATATATAATATTAGTAGTATACTATCTCTTTATCAACCAGTCTATATTAGCAGCAGACACAGTACAGTGCGGTAGTTCACGGCTGTGGCTACCTCTGTGTCGGCACTCGGCAGCCCGTCCATAATTGTATATACCACCTAACCGTGGTTTTTTTTTCTTTCTTTATACATACATACTAGTTACGAGTATACTATCTCTTTATCAACCAGTCTATATATTAGCAGCAGACACAGTACAGTGCGGTAGTTCACGGCTGTGGCTACCTCTGTGTCGGCACTCGGCAGCCCGTCCATAATTGTATATACCACCTAACCGTGGTTTTTTTTTCTTTCTTTATACATACATACTAGTTACGAGTATACTATCTCTTTATCAACCAGTCTATATATTAGCAGCAGACACAGTACAGTGCGGTAGTTCACGGCTGTGGCTACCTCTGTGTCGGCACTCGGCAGCCCGTCCATAATTGTATATACCACCTAACCGTGGTTTTTTTTTCTTTCTTTATACATACATACTAGTTACGAGTATACTATCTCTTTATCAACCAGTCTATATATTAGCAGCAGACACAGTACAGTGCGGTAGTTCACGGCTGTAGCTACCTCTGTGTCGGCACTCGGCAGCCCGTCCATAATTGTATATACCACCTAACCGTGGTTTTTTTTTCTTTCTTTATACATACATACTAGTTACGAGTATACTATCTCTTTATCAACCAGTCTATATATTAGCAGCAGACACAGTACAGTGCGGTAGTTCACGGCTGTGGCTACCTCTGTGTCGGCACTCGGCAGCCCGTCCATAATTGTATATACCACCTAACCGTGGTTTTTTTTTCTTTCTTTATACATACATACTAGTTACGAGTATACTATCTCTTTATCAACCAGTCTATATATTAGCAGCAGACACAGTACAGTGCGGTAGTTCACGGCTGTGGCTACCTCTGTGTCGGCACTCGGCAGCCCGTCCATAATTGTATACTAGTATCCAATCCATCCATCTCCATTGTTTACCTGAGGTGCCTTTTAGTTGTGCCTATTAAAATATGGAGAACAAAAATGTTGAGGTTCCAAAATTAGGGAAAGATCAAGATCCACTTCCACCTCGTGCTGAAGCTGCTGCCACTAGTCATGGCCGAGACGATGAAATGCCAGCAACGTCGTCTGCCAAGGCCGATGCCCAATGGCATAGTACAGAGCATGTCAAAACCAAAACACCAAATATCAGTAAAAAAAGGACTCCAAAACCTAAAATAAAATTGTCGGAGGAGAAGCGTAAACTTGCCAATATGCCATTTACCACACGGAGTGGCAAGGAACGGCTGAGGCCCTGGCCTATGTTCATGGCTAGTGGTTCAGCTTCACATGAGGATGGAAGCACTCAGCCTCTCGCTAGAAAACTGAAAAGACTCAAGCTGGCAAAAGCACCGCAAAGAACTGTGCGTTCTTTGAAATCCCAAATCCACAAGGAGAGTCCAATTGTGTCGGTTGCGATGCCTGACCTTCCCAACACTGGACGTGAAGAGCATGCGCCTTCCACCATTTGCACGCCCCCTGCAAGTGCTGGAAGGAGCACCCGCAGTCCAGTTCCTGATAGTCAGATTGAAGATGTCAGTGTTGAAGTACACCAGGATGAGGAGGATATGGGTGTTGCTGGCGCTGGGGAGGAAATTGACCAGGAGGATTCTGATGGTGAGGTGGTTTGTTTAAGTCAGGCACCCGGGGAGACACCTGTTGTCCGTGGGAGGAATATGGCCGTTGACATGCCAGGTGAAAATACCAAAAAAATCAGCTCTTCGGTGTGGAGGTATTTCACCAGAAATGCGGACAACAGGTGTCAAGCCGTGTGTTCCCTTTGTCAAGCTGTAATAAGTAGGGGTAAGGACGTTAACCACCTCGGAACATCCTCCCTTATACGTCACCTGCAGCGCATTCATAATAAGTCAGTGACAAGTTCAAAAACTTTGGGTGACAGCGGAAGCAGTCCACTGACCAGTAAATCCCTTCCTCTTGTAACCAAGCTCATGCAAACCACCCCACCAACTCCCTCAGTGTCAATTTCCTCCTTCCCCAGGAATGCCAATAGTCCTGCAGGCCATGTCACTGGCAATTCTGACGAGTCCTCTCCTGCCTGGGATTCCTCCGATGCATCCTTGCGTGTAACGCCTACTGCTGCTGGCGCTGCTGTTGTTGCCGCTGGGAGTCGATGGTCATCCCAGAGGGGAAGTCGTAAGCCCACTTGTACTACTTCCAGTAAGCAATTGACTGTTCAACAGTCCTTTGCGAGGAAGATGAAATATCACAGCAGTCATCCTACTGCAAAGCGGATAACTGAGTCCTTGACAACTATGTTGGTGTTAGACGTGCGTCCGGTATCCGCCGTTAGTTCACAGGGAACTAGACAATTTATTGAGGCAGTGTGCCCCCGTTACCAAATACCATCTAGGTTCCACTTCTCTAGGCAGGCGATACCGAGAATGTACACGGACGTCAGAAAAAGACTCACCAGTGTCCTAAAAAATGCAGTTGTACCCAATGTCCACTTAACCACGGACATGTGGACAAGTGGAGCAGGGCAGGGTCAGGACTATATGACTGTGACAGCCCACTGGGTAGATGTATGGACTCCCGCCGCAAGAACAGCAGCGGCGGCACCAGTAGAAGCATCTCGCAAACGCCAACTCTTTCCTAGGCAGGCTACGCTTTGTATCACCGCTTTCCAGAATACGCACACAGCTGAAAACCTCTTACGGCAACTGAGGAAGATCATCGCGGAATGGCTTACCCCAATTGGACTCTCCTGTGGATTTGTGGCATCGGACAACGCCAGCAATATTGTGTGTGCATTAAATATGGGCAAATTCCAGCACGTCCCATGTTTTGCACATACCTTGAATTTGGTGGTGCAGAATTTTTTAAAAAACGACAGGGGCGTGCAAGAGATGCTGTCGGTGGCCAGAAAAATTGCGGGACACTTTCGGCGTACAGGCACCACGTACAGAAGACTGGAGCACCACCAAAAACTACTGAACCTGCCCTGCCATCATCTGAAGCAAGAAGTGGTAACGAGGTGGAATTCAACCCTCTATATGCTTCAGAGGTTGGAGGAGCAGCAAAAGGCCATTCAAGCCTATACAATTGAGCACGATATAGTAGGTGGAATGCACCTGTCTCAAGTGCAGTGGAGAATGATTTCAACGTTGTGCAAGGTTCTGATGCCCTTTGAACTTGCCACACGTGAAGTCAGTTCAGACACTGCCAGCCTGAGTCAGGTCATTCCCCTCATCAGGCTTTTGCAGAAGAAGCTGGAGGCATTGAAGAAGGAGCTAAAAGGGAGCGATTCCGCTAGGCATGTGGGACTTGTGGATGCAGCCCTTAATTGGCTTAACAAGGATTCACGGGTGGTCAATCTGTTGAAATCAGAGCACTACATTTTGGCCACCGTGCTCGATCCTAGATTTAAAGCCTACCTTGGATCTCTCTTTCCGGCAGACACAGGTCTGCTGGGGTTGAAAGACCTGCTGGTGACAAAATTGTCAAGTCAAGCGGAACGCGACCTGTCAACATCTCCTCCTTCACATTCTCCCGCAACTGGGGGTGCGAGGAAAAGGCTCAGAATTCCGAGCCCACCCGCTGGCGGTGATGCAGGGCAGTCTGGAGCGACTGCTGATGCTGACATCTGGTCCGGACTGAAGGACCTGACAACGATTACGGACATGTCGTCTACTGTCACTGCATATGATTCTCTCAACATTGATAGAATGGTGGAGGATTATATGAGTGACCGCATCCAAGTAGGCACGTCACACAGTCCGTACTTATACTGGCAGGAAAAAGAGGCAATTTGGAGGCCCTTGCACAAACTGGCTTTATTCTACCTAAGTTGCCCTCCCACAAGTGTGTACTCCGAAAGAGTGTTTAGTGCCGCCGCTCACCTTGTCAGCAATCGGCGTACGAGGTTACATCCAGAAAATGTGGAGAAGATGATGTTCATTAAAATGAATTATAATCAATTCCTCCGCGGAGACATTGACCAGCAGCAATTGCCTCCACAAAGTACACAGGGAGCTGAGATGGTGGATTCCAGTGGGGACGAATTGATAATCTGTGAGGAGGGGGATGTACACGGTGATATATCGGAGGGTGAAGATGAGGTGGACATCTTGCCTCTGTAGAGCCAGTTTGTGCAAGGAGAGATTAATTGCTTCTTTTTTGGGGGGGGTCCAAACCAACCCGTCATATCAGTCACAGTCGTGTGGCAGACCCTGTCACTGAAATGATGGGTTGGTTAAAGTGTGCATGTCCTGTTTTGTTTATACAACATAAGGGTGGGTGGGAGGGCCCAAGGACAATTCCATCTTGCACCTCTTTTTTCTTTTCTTTTTCTTTGCATCATGTGCTGATTGGGGAGGGTTTTTTGGAAGGGACATCCTGCGTGACACTGCAGTGCCACTCCTAGATGGGCCCGGTGTTTGTGTCGGCCACTAGGGTCGCTAATCTTACTCACACAGTCAGCTACCTCATTGCGCCTCTTTTTTTCTTTGCGTCATGTGCTGTTTGGGGAGGGTTTTTTGGAAGGGACATCCTGCGTGACACTGCAGTGCCACTCCTAGATGGGCCCGGTGTTTGTGTCGGCCACTAGGGTCGCTAATCTTACTCACACAGCTACCTCATTGCGCCTCTTTTTTTCTTTGCGTCATGTGCTGTTTGGGGAGGGTTTTTTGGAAGGGACATCCTGCGTGACACTGCAGTGCCACTCCTAGATGGGCCCGGTGTTTGTGTCGGCCACTAGGGTCGCTAATCTTACTCACACAGCTACCTCATTGCGCCTCTTTTTTTCTTTGCGTCATGTGCTGTTTGGGGAGGGTTTTTTGGAAGGGCCATCCTGCGTGACACTGCAGTGCCACTCCTAGATGGGCCCGGTGTTTGTGTCGGCCACTAGGGTCGCTAATCTTACTCACACAGCTACCTCATTGCGCCTCTTTTTTTCTTTGCGTCATGTGCTGTTTGGGGAGGGTTTTTTGGAAGGGCCATCCTGCGTGACACTGCAGTGCCACTCCTAGATGGGCCCGGTGTTTGTGTCGGCCACTAGGGTCGCTTATCTTACTCACACAGCGACCTCGGTGCAAATTTTAGGACTAAAAATAATATTGTGAGGTGTGAGGTATTCAGAATAGACTGAAAATGAGTGTAAATTATGGTTTTTGAGGTTAATAATACTTTGGGATCAAAATGACCCCCAAATTCTATGATTTAAGCTGTTTTTTAGTGTTTTTTGAAAAAAAACACCCGAATCCAAAACACACCCGAATCCGACAAAAAAAATTCGGTGAGGTTTTGCCAAAACGCGTTCGAACCCAAAACACGGCCGCGGAACCGAACTCAAAACCAAAACACAAAACCCGAAAAATTTCAGGCGCTGATCTCTAGTCGGAAGGGTATTCCAACCTATTCAATATTTTCGACAAGTTGAGAAATTCAACTTGTCGAAAAGCACGTGGATCGGCAGTATAGCTGCGATCCACGTGTTTGTGTTGAAAACGAGGCCATAACCGACAGGTTTTGGCCCCCTTTTCGACCATCTCAGTCCGACATAAAAAAATGTCGGACTGAGATGAGGGACCTTAGTGGAGGACAGAGGGGAGAGCCATGGGGAGACGGGGGGAGAGCTGCGGGGAGAGCCAGACCTCACTTGCTGGAGCTGGGTGGACGCTGCCGGGAGCGGTGGCTGTGATGTGGGAACGGGAGCGGGGCGGCGTGTTAGGCGCCGGGGTCCGCTCGTCGGTGCGGCCCGGCGCCTAGCAACCAGGGACGCCGTGCGCGTACAGCCGCCGGCTCCCTGGCAACGCTAGACGCCGGGCGCACGGAGCCGCTCTGACCTTAGCAACGGGGACGCCACGTTCAGCCGCGTTCCCCGTTGCTGGGTCTGTCCTGATTACCTCATGGTGTGCTGGCCGTGCAGCATGCAAGCTGCATGGCATTTCAGTTGATTACCCTGTCTGGATTTTGATTGGAGGGTTCCTGAATAAAGGCACCCTCAGGACTCCTTACAGACGCCGGTGATAGCTTCCTGTTTGCCTGTGTCTGCTACAGAGAGTTTCCAGTCCTGCTCAATCCGGTTGTTCCTGTCCTCAGAGATCCTGTACTCGGAAGTTTGTCATCTGTTCCTGGAGTCTGACCGAGCACCTTTAACATCTTGTGGTGTTCGTGAGTCGCGGCTCAGCCGTGTGTTGCGGCTTGTCCGCTTACTGTTTATTATTTAGTTTACTTGTGTTCTGGAGCTTTTGCGGAGGATTCCGCTCCCACAGATCCACTCTGGTATCCAGCGGTGCTGGATAGGAGTAACGGATCAGGGGATCTTTGGTTGTCCTTTTCCCTGGCGGCTAGTCCGCACATACCTTTGGTTTAAGTTAGTTAGCTTGTAACCCCTGGCCTGGTTGCTTAGTCAGAGGGCCCCTTGTTATCACCCTGTCTCGGACTTCCCCTTGTCTCCCTTTAAGACCTGCAGGGGCATCGGGGTTGGGCAGACATAATCCGCCCTTCGAACGCGGCTGCCATGGGCTCAAGCAACCATAGTCTCGCAGGGGATTTCTGATAACACGGGCGAGACAACGGAGTTAGGGTGCCAGGGGTTACTAGGCTCTCCTGCTCCCACAGCCAGCTTATTTTCCCTGTACTCAGACCTCTGCCATAAGATCTCCTCCGGTCTGGAGTACAGGAATCATAACTTTATCACCGGCCAGACAAAAGAAAAGATTTTAATTAACAGGAGTTAATTTTTTCACTTATTCAGTTGGGAGATATTGTCGGCCTCATGAATCCCGCCGGTATTGGGCCAAATCCTGGCCAGCTTCTAGTTAGTCAGATTCAAGAACTTACTCAGATGGTTCAGGATCTGTCCCTCCGGGTGAGGTCACAGGAAGATCTGTTACGGACTTCCCCGAGGGTCATCCCTGAACCAAAAATGCATCTGCCTGACCGTTTTTCTGGGGATAGAAAACAGTTTTTTAATTTTAAAGAGTCTTGTAAACTTTATTTTCGTTTAAGACCAGTCTCCTCAGGTACGGAGGCTCAGCGGGTTGGAATTATTATTTCTCTGCTTCAGGGGGATCCTCAGACCTGGGCTTTTGGTTTAAAAACAGACGATCCGGCCTTATCGTCTGTAGACGCCTTTTTAAAATCTTTAGGGCTATTGTATGACGACCCTGATAGAGAGGCGTCCGCTGAGAGTCAGTTGCGTGCTCTTAGACAGGGTAGGAATCCCGCAGAGAATTATTGTACGGAGTTTCGCCGTTGGTCGAACGACTGTGGATGGAATGACCCAGCTCTGCGCAGTCAGTTTCGCCTCGGCTTATCTGAATCTATAAAAGACAGTCTCCTTCAGTATCCCGCTCCTGAGACTCTCGATAAACTCATGGAGCTCTCTATTAAGATAGATCGTCGGCTCAGAGAGCGGAGGGCTGAAAAAGGGGCATCTGTCGGGTCTACTCCTTGTGTGCTTTCCATTCCTGAAGACATGGAGGAGCCTATGCAGATAGGTCTCTCCAAACTGTCTCCAGAAGAAAGAACCAGGAGGCAAAATTCTGGTCTTTGTTTATACTGTGGAGGTAAGGGACATTTTGCCCGTAGTTGTTCGAACAAATCGGGAAACTTCCTGACCAAGTGAATTGTGAGGGGGTTCACTTTGGTCTGCAGCTCATCTCCTCAAATAACTCACTGTCAGTTCCTGCTAAAGTTTCCTTTGGCAGCCTCTGTTCCTCGGTCTCTGCTTTTGTGGACAGTGGAGCTGCAGGGAACTTTATGGATTTAACATGGGCCAAGGCCTTAGGTATTCCTCAGTTAACCTTGGGTAGGTGTGTCACCATGCATGGTTTAGATGGGAGTCCCTTGTCCAATGGGGTTATTTCTCTAGGTACACCTCCTGTTTTACTCTCGGTGGGAGCCCTGCATTCTGAAAAGATTGAGTTTTTCCTTACTCATTGTCCAGCAGTTCCTGTGGTTCTGGGTCACCCTTGGCTGGCCTTTCATAATCCCATCATTGATTGGCAGTCGGGGGAGATCTTACAATGGGGTACCATCTGTAATAAAGAATGTATTACGCTTCCTATCCGAGTAGCTGCCGCCGTTCCTGCACCCATTCCTGAGGAATATCAGGATTTTGTTGACGTGTTTTCCAAGGGCAATGCGGATATTCTGCCTCCCCATAGGCCTTACGATTGTGCCATTGAGCTAATTCCTGGTGCCACGTTGCCTAAAGGATGGTTATATGCATTGTCTGGTCCTGAAATTGTGGCCATGAATGAGTATGTGAAAGAAAGCCTTGGGAAAGGTTTTATCAGGCCATCTAAATCCCCTTTAAGTGCAGGTTTCTTCTTCGTAGAGAAGAAGGATGGTTCACTCAGACCCTGCATTGACTTTAGAGCTTTGAATAAAATCTCAGTAAAGAATACTTACCCTCTGCCGCTGATCTCTGTCCTCTTTGATCAGCTACGTTCGGCTGTGATTTTTTCTAAGATTGACCTTAGAGGAGCATATAACCTCATCAGAATCAAGTCAGGGGATGAGTGGAAAACGGCATTCAGTACTCAATCAGGCCACTATGAGTATCTGGTTATGCCATTCGGCCTGTCAAACGCTCCGGCAGTTTTCCAGGATCTCATTAATGATGTGCTCCGTGAATTTCTTGGAAGATTCGTTGTAGTCTACTTAGACGATATTTTGATATATTCTGACTCTGTAGAACAACATGTTACCCAGGTGCGTCAGGTGCTAAAGAAATTACGTGAAAATCACCTATATGCCAAACTGGAGAAGTGTGAATTTCATGTCACGGAGGTATCCTTTTTAGGGTACATTATTTCCCCTCGGGGATTCCGTATGGAACCAAAGAAGCTCCAAGCCATCCTTAGTTGGGCGCAACCCACCAACTTAAAAGCAATTCAGCGCTTTTTAGGGTTTGCGAACTACTATAGAAGATTTATTCACTCTTTCTCTGACCTAGTTGCTCCCATTGTGGCACTTACTAAGAAGGGAGCAGATCCTACCAATTGGTCATGTGAAGCTGAGTTATCTTTTCAGGCCTTGAAACAAGCCTTTGTCTCAGCCCCTGTCCTTAGACATCCCAACCCAGAATTGCCTTTCATTGTTGAGGTTGATGCCTCGGAGGTTGGAGTTGGGGCTATCCTTTCTCAGAAGGATCCAGATTCCCTTGAATTACATCCTTGTGCCTTTATGTCCAGGAAATTCTCATCTGCAGAATCCAACTACGATGTTGGTAACCGGGAATTGCTGGCTATTAAATGGGCTTTCGAGGAGTGGAGGCATTGGCTTGAAGGAGCGACCCATACCATTTCAGTTTTGACTGATCACAAAAATCTTCAATACATTGAATCTGCTAAACGACTTAATGCCCGGCAGGCTCGTTGGGCTTTATTTTTTACTCGTTTCAAATTCATTATCACCTTCAGGCCAGGTTCCAAGAATACTAAGGCAGATGCCCTGTCACGCAGTTTTCTTCCAGTTCAAGACAATAGTCCTGTTACTCCCATACTTCCGTCTTCAGTCATTCGGGCAGGCCTCACACAGGATGTATTTACCCAGTTAAAGCTGCTTCAACATCAAGCTCCTGGAAATACTCCTGCTGGTCGTCTTTTTGTCCCTGAGTTTTTGAGAGCTACTGTTTTGGCGGAGTTTCATGATAGCAAGGTTGCCGGGCATCCGGGAATCGCTAAGACTTTGGAATTAGTCTCCCGCTCAGTATGGTGGCCTGGTCTTTCCAAAGACATTAAAGACTTTGTTTTTTCTTGTCAGGTCTGTGCACAGCATAAAGTTCCCCGTTCTTTGCCTATAGGTCAACTTATGCCCTTGAATGTTCCCCTTAGGCCATGGTCGCATATCTCCATGGATTTTGTGGTGGACCTCCCTCTGTCAGCCGGATGCCGAGTCATATGGGTGGTAGTGGATCGTTTTAGCAAAATGGCCCATTTCATTGCTCTTCCCCGATTGCCATCTGCCCAGGGATTGGCAGTCTTGTTCCTCCGCCATGTTTTCAGACTCCATGGCTTACCCACTGATATTGTTTCTGATAGGGGTCCACAATTCATTGCACAATTTTGGAAGTCTTTTTGTGCTTCGTTAAAGATGAAATTATCTTTAACGTCCGGTTATCATCCCCAATCCAATGGGCAGACTGAGCGAGTTAACCAATCTCTAAAACAATATTTGCGTTTGTACTCGGCCAAACTCCAAAATGACTGGTCTGAGTTTCTTCCATTGGCGGAGTTTGCTTATAATAATGCCTGTCATTCCTCCACCAATGTGTCTCCATTTTTTGCAGTTTTTGGTTTTCACCCCAGAGCTAATTCATTTTTTCAACATTCCTCTGTCTCCTCTCTGGCCCTGACCTCTCATCTTAAACTTATTTGGAAAAAAGTGCACTTGGCTCTCAGAAAAGCAGCATTCCGGGAAAAAAGATTTTCTGACAGGCTCCGGCGGCCGTGCACTTTTAAAGTAGGAGACAGGGTGTGGTTGTCGACTCGCAACATTAAACTTCGACAAACCTCAGCCAGATTGGGTCCTAGATTTATTGGACCATTTCTCATTATCAAAAAAGTCAATCCAGTTGCTTTCCGGTTACGTTTACCAAAAACTTTTCGGATCGGAAATACCTTCCATTGCTCATTACTGAAACCATATGTTTCGTCCAGTAGATTTCCTCGTAAAATATCTCAGGGGAGATCACCAATAAATGTACAGGGTCAGCAGGAGTTCTTGGTGGAGAAGGTTCTCGATTCCAAGTTGTCCCGGGGTCGGCTTTATTTTTTGGTACATTGGAGAGGTTATGGGCCAGAGGAAAGGTCTTGGGTCCTGGATGAGGATCTTCATGCCCCGAGGCTCAAAAGGGCATTTTTTCGAGAATTTCCTCAGAATCCCGGCTTTAGGGGTTCCTTGACCCCTCCTCAAGGGGGGGGTACTGTTAGGCGCCGGGGTCCGCTCGTCGGTGCGGCCCGGCGCCTAGCAACCAGGGACGCCGTGCGCGTACAGCCGCCGGCTCCCTGGCAACGCTAGACGCCGGGCGCACGGAGCCGCTCTGACCTTAGCAACGGGGACGCCACGTTCAGCCGCGTTCCCCGTTGCTGGGTCTGTCCTGATTACCTCATGGTGTGCTGGCCGTGCAGCATGCAAGCTGCACGGCATTTCAGTTGATTACCCTGTCTGGATTTTGATTGGAGGGTTCCTGAATAAAGGTACCCTCAGGACTCCTTACAGACGCCGGTGATAGCTTCCTGTTTGCCTGTGTCTGCTACAGAGAGTTTCCAGTCCTGCTCAATCCGGTTGTTCCTGTCCTCAGAGATCCTGTACTCGGAAGTTTGTCATCTGTTCCTGGAGTCTGACCGAGCACCTTTAACATCTTGTGGTGTTCGTGAGTCGCGGCTCAGCCGTGTGTTGCGGCTTGTCCGCTTACTGTTTATTATTTAGTTTACTTGTGTTCTGGAGCTTTTGCGGAGGATTCCGCTCCCACAGATCCACTCTGGTATCCAGCGGTGCTGGATAGGAGTAACGGATCAGGGGATCTTTGGTTGTCCTTTTCCCTGGCGGCTAGTCCGCACATACCTTTGGTTTAAGTTAGTTAGCTTGTAACCCCTGGCCTGGTTGCTTAGTCAGAGGGCCCCTTGTTATCACCCTGTCTCGGACTTCCCCTTGTCTCCCTTTAAGACCTGCGGGGGCATCGGGGTTGGGCAGACATAATCCGCCCTTCGAACGCGGCTGCCATGGGCTCAAGCAACCATAGTCTCGCAGGGGATTTCTGATAACACGGGCGAGACAACGGAGTTAGGGTGCCAGGGGTTACTAGGCTCTCCTGCTCCCACAACCAGCTTATTTTCCCTGTACTCAGACCTCTGCCATAAGATCTCCTCCGGTCTGGAGTACAGGAATCATAACACGGCGGGCTGCAGAGCACTACCTCTGATGGGCACCCCCGGCCGCCGCTGACTGGTGTCCTGGCCGCCGCTGACAGCGTCCCGTCATCTGACAGGTCCCCCGGCCGCTGCAGTTACCTCTCCCTGGCCGCCGCTGACAGGGAGAGGCAGAGAGCCGGGAAAGGGGGGGTAGAGACGGGGAGAACCGCGGGCAGACAGGGGAGAGCAGCGGCAGCCGCTGCTGTAGCGCTGCTCTCCCCCGTTTGTCCGCGGCTCTTCCCTGTCTCCACCCCCCGCATCTCAATTCGACGTTTTTAAAAGTCGAATTGAAATGTCATTTGAATAGCCCAGGTCGGATCCATTCCGACAAATGAATGTTGGAATGGATCCGACTTCAATTGAATATACCTCATAGCATTTCTAGATATTTTCATTCTAAACACTCGAATGATCCCAGTAGTCTCTCTGTGGCATGCCAAAATGTAAGTATATGAGCACAAATAAAGAATGTCAAGTTAAACTGCCAAATTCAATAATCTTCCATAAACATGACTACATGCAAAAGCTCCCTTTTTCATTCTCTTATCTATTCTGATTCGGATCCGGGCTTGTGACGTGAAGTCCGGTAGGGTTCGGTTCTCTCAGAACTGAACCCGCTCATCTCTATTTATAAAGTGCATTCTATAAATTATACTTAGCAGCTGATTGGTTGCCATGGGCAACTTCTCCAGTGGCTCACTTCTCCACACTTTTCACTGCTTCATGAACAGACCCCATGATGTCACTTATGCCGTGTTCTTCTTGGTGCCGCCTAACCATTAGCACCCTAAGCTTCAACATAGTTTAACCTAATGGTTAACTGACCCAGCTGCATAATGTACAGTATAATAACTAGCAGCTAATATATATTCATATTAATAGATGTAATCTTTATTGGGCACAACAGCAACAATAATTTTCCAGCAATGTAATTTTCCTACATTACAAACACCCACACACTGTAATTTCCATTGAGACAAAATAACTTTCATTGGAATACATGTGACTTGTACACAGTGATTGCCGCGCCACATCAGACACCTTACAAGGCATGCATGTGAGTGTGGATTTGATGCTGGTACTTGCTGAATAACTGCGGAGTCATGCTGAGATAAGCTGGCATAATGTCAATCCTCATCGCTGGCACCGCTTACTTTAAAGTATACAGAAAACAGCAAGAGTTCCAAACAATCTTAAAAACTGCACTAAGACATTAAAGGGTTGATTCAATGACCTGCGAAGGGTGCAAGTAGCCCTTGTTATGGCATTTCTACGCAATTGCCGTCACCGCAACTTGCGCCCATCGCGGCCTGGACTCGCATATTTTTACTTGCTGCCTTATGGGGCTGCAAGCAATAAATCTGCAAGCACTATACTCACAGCTGCAAGTAATGCCCCTTTTCCACTTGAGTACCGGGTCCGATGCGGGATGTTTTACCCGGCTACAACCCGTGTCGGCCCCGCCATTTCCACTGCACTTCGACCCCTTAAACTTATATAAACATGCATTAAGTAAATAACTGGAAAATGCATGAAAAAAAAAAAGATTTTAGCTTAATGTAATTAAAAGCATGTTAGTATGGGTGTAGTAGGGTATGCCGGCGGCCGGGCACTCGGCGACCAGCATACCGGCGCCGGAATCCCGACCGCCGGCATACCAACAGCTGGGCGAGCGCAAATGAGCTGCGGGCACGGTGGCGCGATCTATTCTCCCTCCAGGGGGGTCGTGGACCCCCAAGAGGGAGAAAAAGTGTCGGTATGCCGGGTGTCGGGATTCTGGCGCCGGTATACTGTGCGACGGGATCCCGACAGCCGGCAACCCGAAGACCACCCGTTAGTATAATGTTTGCAAGCATACTTACTGCCATATTCACCCCTCCATGGAATACTGGACAATAGGAGAAACAAATGGTGTGCGTGTGTGTGTGTGTGTGTGGGGGGGGGGGGATGCGGCGTGGCTCACCAAACCACGTAATTGTGGCCTAACCGCCTGCTGTTAGATGGCATCTATTAAGGCATCTGTCAGCAGGGGGCCGAGGTATGTTAAGGCAAATTTCTGCAAGGATAAAGCTGACTCCCATGAGTCATTTATCGTATCTTCAGGTTGGTCATACTTGCAGATCAATCTCATGATATAATCAACGATTTTCAGCAAATCGTGCAGTGTGTATGCACTGCCTACATATATATACCTGATATTTTGCTAAGGACCAACTACCGACCCACACACAATATATTGTTCAGTTGTTTGTAAGATTGCACAGTTTGTAAGCACTACACCGTTTCTAGGGAAATCAGACGTCCATCGGGTTCTTTGCACATCGTCTACTGTGTACATACCTTAAGAGTTATTTTAGCACAATCAGTAGTGTGACCAAAATAGATCTTGGCATAACGTATGCATACAATATATGGGGCAAGATTTAAATTAGAGAAGAGTATGGACCCCTGAGTTTTGGTTCTAATTTATGATCGCGGTTCGGTTTTGGATTCCTTTAAAATCGATAAATATTGTTTGTTTTTTTAAACGGTAAAAACAGCAAAAATCATGTCATATGGATCTGCTTACGTACAATCCAAAACCTGAGTTTGTTTTTTAAATCCGAGTTCCGAACAGACAACATGACCTGAGCCGGGATAAATCACGCTCACTTCCAACTGAAGAATTTCCTACTTCTCCATAAGCTCCGCATCTCTGTCTTGGCCTCCAGTTGTGATAGTTGGATCTATGTTGCTGTTTGAGCAGAAGTTATGGACATTCATGGATGAGTATAATTAATTTAGTCTGTACTAACCACTGGCAGAATATAGTTACTGTTTAACTTTGTGTAGATAAACCCTTTAATAAAACCATTGGGGTTGACGCAGAGTCTGTTTGTGGCCAGTAAGTACGCCTTTGTACGGCGCTGCAAAACACTTGTGGCGCCCTATAAATAAAATTTAATACTAATAATAATAATAATAATAATAGTAGTATGTACTTTGTACACAAACTGAAGGCACCTCATCTGGAGTGTAATTAGGCGGTATTGGGGGTGTTCTCTTGTGGGCTACGCTCAGAGAAGGGGTGTGCATACGTTAATTACGTCAGTTTTTAGATGGAACTCTTGCACCAAGGATAGAGTAGAACTGGCACAAGTGTACACTGATAATGGTGATGGCTTTGAAACCAAGCATGTGGAAGGGGCCAATCTGGCTGCAGACTTTGTATACAGGTAAATGTGAGCATTTAGGGGGAGAGAGACAAAGTGGACAGTCTAACCAATCAGTTCCTGTCAGTTTTCAAACCCAACCTGTAAAATGACAGGTAGTAGCTGATTGGTTTGTATTTTATCTCTCTCCACTCAATCTCTCTCCAAGCTTTGATAAATCTCCCCCTTAGTTGTCCACCTCATGTGCATTGTGCATCAGCCCCATCATTTAGATTTCCAGAACAGTACATATTAGCCGAAATTCGTTTCCATAGCTAACCTAGTCTATGCTATACAATATCCAAGCTTGAGTTCATATATAAATAATTTACATATATTTAAGTACACATATAACTGTTGAATTGGGGAGTATGCTCTTTCCTTTATACACCAGTTGACTCTGAGGAAGGGATCTGTTTGATGACCTCAGTTATTGCATGTTACAGTATAACACGTGTTTGTCAGAAGTATGGCAAGCAGAGATGCAGGTGTCCTGGTATCTTTGTCTGACTCGCTGAGGGGCTGATTGGGGCGCAGTTCTTCTACTTCCTACGTGAACACAAGAAAATTGGTTAATTTTCCTCTCAGGAAGCCAGGCGGAGGGGGCAGGAAGGCTGTGTCAATACAGAACTGAAGGCTAAATGTTTCCTTATCTGCCAGGATTGTTTTCATGCTGTAAATATTATGCAACCAGCTGCAGAAAAATTGTTTCACTAATCATACGCCGCTACTGTTGACATTCTCTACCGGAGGGAAAAAGGACACTGATGTAAAAATGTATAAAGAAAGCAAAATAATGTGAAACAATGCTATCTAACTTCATAGAGCATTCTGATTCGCCAAAGAAAACGAACTTGGTCCTGATAAAATTCATTAGCCGTACACAAAGTTTGACAGAAAATATTTTTTCTGTGCAATAGAGAACTAGGGCGAGATGGATGTGCTAAAAGCAAAATGCAGCCAAAATTTAGAAAAATTCAGAGTGGGCCGCATTTTCCATGTAATGCGATATTATTCGTAACTTGGACCCGGTACTCAAGGCCATCTATAGATGGCATGGTATAATACAAGCCTAGGGACATCTTTTCACAGGTTTCTTTGAGAGGGATCCAAGTGGATCCTTTGCCAATGTCTCCCGCTGGGCATGCGTCATAAACCCGGAAATCATATCATCGCATGAGACAGCTTTTTTTGGTAGAGATGTCCCTTGCAATTGTAATCATACAGTAATCCTAGGTACATACCGGCGTTATTAATGCCACTATGCACCCGATAAGTGGCGAAAATGCGATGCATAGTACATCTCGCCCCTAGTCTGGTGACAAACCATAGATTTATTCATTGATAGCAACATGTTATTATTGTTGTTTTTTATATAAAACAATTTCTTTCTCTAGGGTCTGATAAACTGGTACAGTTTAATGTCCTAACATAAACACTTTGCAAACCCCAAAGTTTTCTGAAATACGTAGGAGCTGCAGCGTACTACAGTCCGTGTGCTCAGGATATCTCACCCTCTGTGCTTGTCCATTTAATGCTTCTGCTGTAGCGGTGTGCGGTAAACACAATAAACGGATTTAATACATAAGTAGATAGTCCACTGGAATTACATGTACGCTATATACTTTATGCTGACCACACTATGCCGTACCTCACAACCATCCCAATTATAGCAGGACAGACATTTGTGGGCTTTGCCCCACCTTTCTGATCGGGACTACATTGTCCCAATCGGCCTGATAGTGGGGGAGGTGTGTTCTGCTCCCTGTTGCTCTACCTAGGTGTGCACAGCATTCACAGGGAAGGGATGGGCCAGTATGGCACAAGCCATTCCCCTCTGATCCATGACCACACCCCATGATGCATAGCCACACCCTGTGATGCATAACCACACCCCCTGATGCATAGCCACACCCAGTGATTCATGGTCACGCCCACTTATTATGCGCACACTCTTGTCCTGATTCTGAATGTTAAAAAACATTGGGAGGTATGAAATGATTACTTTCCTTATTGTTTATTTTTCTGTATTTTATTATTATTATTAATTCATTTCATTATAAGATCTAAGGCTGGGTACACACTATCTTGTAGATATATTGTTATATCTGCCTGTGTGTTCAGGCTACAGACCGACCCACATGTCGGCACCACTACCGGTTCCTGTGACCAGGCATGCCAGATGGAAGATTGGTAAGTGTGTACGCACATATCGTTTGTACAGAACACTTGCCCAATCTGCCGAGCCTTTGTTCAGGTGTGTACCCAGCATAAATATATTTTGTGTACACCTTTCCTTTTTTTTTTATATAACTTATTGTTTACTTTCACTAAGAGAATTTACATAAGCACCAGATCATGCTATCATTATATCTGCAATGTAATATCAATTAAGAAGCTGTGTTTTCTTACACATATATGCAAGATGTTAAATGTTATTTAAATATAATAAAGGGTGTAACTGGAACTTTATGGCCCCCATAGGAACATATTGAAGGGGCCCCTGTCTCAATGCTTATTGAAAGACACCTCTCCAAAGCAGTTATTAATTGTTTCCTCATAATGGTGTACTAGTTCATTTTCTGAACCATCGTAGTTCCCTAGTTAATATTATGCCCCATGGTAGTGCCCTAGTTTATTTTATGAATCATTGCAGTTCCCTTATTTACACGATGTCAAATTGTATTTCTGCCAGTATACATTATGCCGCACAGTATCCTCAATTCATATTATCACATACATTGTCCCCAGTTTATATTATGCCACATTACAGTGCCTGCTGTTCATACTGTGCCCCATTAGAGTGCCCTCAAGGTCAAATGATGCCACATTAGTGCCCCAGTTTATATTATGCCACTCTATAGTGCCTCCATTTCATATTGTGCCACATTACAGTGCCCAGTTCATATTATGCCACACTATAGTGCCTCCATTTCATATTGTGCCACATAACAGTGCCCCAGTTCTTATTATGCCACACTATAGTGCCTCCATTTCATATTGTACCACATTACACAGTGCCCCAGTTCTTATTATGCCACACTATAGTGCCACCATTTTATATTGTACCACATTACACAGTGCCCCAGTTCTTATTATGCCACACTATAGTGCCTCCATTTCATATTGTACCACATTACACAGTGCCCCAGTTCTTATTATGCCACACTATAGTGCCACCATTTCATATTGTACCACATTACACAGTGCCCCAGTTCTTATTATGCCACACTATAGTGCCTCCATTTCATATTGTGCCACATTACAGTGCCCCAGTTCTTATTATGTAACACCATAGTGCCCTCCACATTGCAATGAGTAGATCAGATTAACAGTGCTTTTCAATTACTATTCTGCCACATTACAGTGATCAGGTCACATGTCAGTGACCAGGTCATACTATGCAACATTACCATTCCTCCCAACTGTCCCGTTTTCCTGGGACTGTCTTGCTGTCCCAACTTGTGGCCGGCAGTGTCCCGCGGTGTGGAGGGGTTGGGGTGAGTGCGCACATCCTGCAGAGCAGTAGGACAGGAATAGAATAGATGCCGTGCGCATGAGCACGGCATCTATTCACAGTTCCGGGGGCTCCGCCCCTTGTCCAAATCTCCCCCATTTCACCCAAACTCCGCCCCTTTCTGCTTCGCAGGCACCTTCAGCGCTCACGGGGTCCCTCATTGACCTGCTACAAAGTTGGGAGGTATGCATTACAGTGACCTCCAGTTCAAATTATGCCACATTACAGTGTCCCCTTGCCATTATAAATCCACTACACATACCTCTCACTGAAACTGTAATGTCATCTAATTCAGGCTGGGCAATGGATCAGACCCAATTGCTTAGCAGGCAAATCTGCAAAATTGGTATGCAACTTTATAACCTGGGTCCAGGCCAGGGCCGGTGCTTGGGTGTTCGGCGTCCTCCTGCAAACTATAAATTTGCGCCCTCCCTCCCATACTTCACAAAGGGACAGCATCGCAAATAGGAGTGTGGTCTCACAAGGAAGGTGTGTGGCCACACAATAGTACCACCAATTCAAATGATGCCATATTAGCATCCCTTATACACATTATGCCACACAGTAATGCCCCTTTGAACACATTATACCACACAGTAATACCCCTTACACCGTATGTCACAGACAGTAATGCCTCTTACACATTATGCCACACACAGTAATGCCCCTTACACATTTTGGAATGCCCTTTATACATTATGTCACACACAGTAATGCCCTTTACACATTATGCCACATCTGGCGCCGGTTGTGAGCCACTGCAGCAATTCCTGATGAGCTGCTGGTGCGCAAGCTTCAAGATGGCTGCGGGGAGGTGACACAGTGACTGGGACAGAACACACATGGGGTGACACAGTGACAGGGTGTTATACAGTGACTGAGACAGAACACAGGGGTGAGGACACAATGACTGGAACAGAACAAGGGGGGAGGGTGACACAATGAGTGAGACAGAACACAGGGGAGGGTGACACAGTGACAGAACACAGAGGAGGGGTGGCAATGGCTGGGACAGAACATGGGGGATTACAATTTCTGGGACAGAATAAGGTGGGTGACAATAGCTGGGACATAATATGTGGGGTGACAATGGCAGGGACATAACACGGGGGTGACAGTGATAGAACACAGAATGGGTGACAATGGCTGGGACAGAACACGGGGGGGGGGGTGACAATGGCTGGGATAGAATACGGGGGGGGGGGCTATGACACTGACAGAACACAGGGGGGGGTGGTGACAGTGACTGGGACAGAACACAGGTGTGGTGACAATGACTGGAACAGAACACAAGGGGGGTGACATAGTGAATGGGATAGAACACTGCGAGGTGACAATGGCTGGGTCAGAACATGGGGGGGTGACATAGTGACTGGGACAGAACACGGGGGGGGTGACAATGGCTGACACAGAATAGAAAGGGGGTGACATGACTGGGACAGAACACAGCAGGGTGACAATGGCTGGGACAGAACACAGTGGGGTGACATAGTGACAGAACACAGGGGTGGTGAGTGGTGACAAGGATTGGGACAGAACACGGGGGGGGGGGGGGTGACAATGGCTGACACAGAATACAGTTATATTAAATGTAAAAAGGAGTGCTGAATATGAATAACACTAATACCTGTGAAAATAAAATGAGATTAGTAGAACAATGGTTAGAGCACTTTTAAGTGCAGATTTGTGAGTCCATGAGTGATCCGTTTTATTATGGGTTCCGAATATTTGCCTGTGGTCAGTACTGTATTCAGGTAGAGGTGCAGAGAAAAGCTATCTGATACCGCTTTTACACCAAGAAAGCGGGTTTCAGCCGGGAGTCCTGACACAGGAGCTACCCGGCTGCGACCTGCGTCGGCCCCCTTTTACACTGGACTCACTAGCCCGGCATATTGCCGGGTTGGTGACGTTGCCGGTGACGCGACAGGGGCGGCACTTGGAAATCACATAATCTCCAAGTGCCGCCTGCACATAGAGTGTAAACGGGAAGCCGGGTCGCGCGATTCAGCTCCCGTTTACACTGAACAGTTTGCCGGGTTGAACACGTGTTCAACCCCGCAAACTTCCCGAGTTGGAATACCGGGTCACTCGACCCGGAATATTCCGACTCGACCCTTTTACACCAGCCAGCAACACGGGTTATGCGCGTTCATGTGCAATAACCCGTGTTACTACTAGCTGGCGGTGTAAAAGGGGTATAACTTTCCCTACTGCTGCCTACCTGTATGATGTCTCTCTCGGTGCTTCTCCGTCCGGCTGGTTACCGTTGGTGTCTTTCTGCTCTCTCGCCCATCGGTGCAATGCAGATGACGTAATGGATTCCCGTAATGGATAAGTGCCAGAGACCAGATCCGGAAATCCATTACGTCATCTGCATTGCGCTGACTGACTTTTCTCTGCACCACTACCTGAATGCGGTACTGACCACCGGCAAATATACAGAAGCCATAATAAAACGGATCACTCATGGACTTACAAATCTGCACTTAAGTGCTGCTAAAATTGTTCTACTAATCTCATTTTATTTTCACAGGTATTAGTGCTACATTCAGCACTCCTTTTTACATTTAATATACTGTATGTTACCGCGGCCGCTGCCCCCATGTTCCCTTTCCCTGCCCAATGACAAAAACTCACACTGCTTATGAAGTACTGTTAGCGGCTCCGGCGTCTTTGCAGTGACACCCGCTGATGTAAGGACTCCGATGTAAGGAGTCTTTCCAGCGGCCACGCGAGAGAAGGGGGCGGGAGGGCGAGCGGCCGCAGCAATATGAAGCATAGCAAGACTGGCCGGGCGGAGCTTGCTGAAGTTTGGTCCTCTTTCAGCGCCGCTGCCTGACATAAAGTGTTACAGGCGCGGCCGGCAGCAGCAGGGGGTCAGGGATGCAGAGCAGGGAGAAGCGCCTCTCCTGTCTGGCGCCTCCCTGCACTGCATCCCTTTGCTGAGTGGGATGCGCCGGGCCTGGTCCAGGACCCCCTAACCCTCTGGGCCCCATAGCAGTGGCACCCCTTGCACCCACTATAGTTATGCTCATGAGTATAATTTATAGCACTATATAATATATGTATATTTGAGAAAAGTAAGGAAACTCATTTTACAATTTAATCTAACATATAAGTAAGGGATACTAAAGCAAGCAGGGCCGTTTCTTGGGGCAGGCGAGCAGTGCAACCGCACTGGGCGCCCGCCGCGGCACTAACTGTGGCTCCCTACATCCCCCTCCTATTTCTCCCCGAGTAACCCGCTCGGGGGGCGGAGTTTCACGGAATGACGCGTTTGCGTCGTTACGTCACGACGCAACCCCGTCACTCTGCGAAACTCCCCCCTCCCGAGCGGAGTACAGAGGGGGATCCAAGTTAGGAAGAGGGAAAGGCCGGCGCGAGGAGCGACTGGTGAGGCGGGCCGAAGAGCGGTAATCGCCTCTGTAAGTATTCTCTCTCTCTCTATCTCTCTCTCAATGTGTAAAATGGGGACACCTGCCGTAATGTGTGAAATGGGGACTCTTGCCTGCCGTAGTGTGGGGATTTAATGTATCAAGGGCATTGCGGTGTGTGGCATAATATGGTGCAGGGGGCATTACTGTGTGGGGCCTAATATGGTAGAATTTTTTTTTCCTGTGGTGGTCGTGATCTGTTGGAGCAGGGTCAAAAACTGGATTGTGAGGTAGTCTTTTCAGACGAGGCCATGCCCATTTAAATGAGGCCACACCCATTTAGATGAGGCCACGCCCCCTTGCCGGGTGCACGGGCATGGTTTTTTTTAAATCTAGGTGTGTGTGTGGGGGGGGGCACATTTTTTTATGTCATGGGGGGGCGCATTTTTAAATCTCGCACTGGGAGCCAAATTGCCCTGAAAGCAAGTCATAGATAAATGTTTCAGACATTTATGACTTTCAAAAAATGTCATGTTTGTTTCTTTATTTTCCCGAAATCTTCATAATATTACAGAAACTCTGGGATCAAAGGATATTTTTTAACCTTGCTGTTGCATTGCAGATATAATTATAGCCTTCCTGTACGCAATACAACTGATGGGGCTTCAAGTTCTGTCAAGACAGGGGATGTTTTGTATTTCTGAATGGTATGTTTCCAGTTTAGTAGCATTTCTGTAATACATATTAAGGTTAACAGTTGTGCTTGATCATCTAGTCACAGTTGTCAATATTACCCCTGTGTATAGATACTGCAGCATAGCACCATTTATTTTTACATTTCCAAATAAATACTTACTTGTTGCTGTTTGTCACTGCAGGAATGTTAATCACTATTCTGTTATCTTGCTGTGCTTGGTTTATGTGAGTGACCTCTAGTGGCCAATTTATGACTGCATTGAATATTTTGTTTCTGTGTTGCATCTGTCCTTTGCACTGATAAGCCCCGTACACACAGGGAGAGATGTGTGCTGAGCAGTGGCGGATCCAGGGGGGGGGTCACTCGGGCCCGTGCCCCCCCTGTCATTTGTGGCCTTCTGTCCCCCGCCCCCCCCGGCGCCGGCGCCGCACAGGGAGATGACGGGCGCCCGCTGAGATTGTGTTACCAGCGGGCGCCCGTCTCCCTGCACAGCGGCAGCCGGAGGCAGGAGCTCAGTACTGAGCTCCGGCTTCTGGCGCTGTCACTGTGCGCCGTGCGCTATGGGAGAGACGTCAGTCATGACGTCTCTCTCATAGTGCTGACTGAGGAGCGGACGCCCAGGGAGGAGGGGGACTGCATCGGCCTGGAAGCGGGAACGGGGCTCGGTAAGTATGATGTTTTTTCTTCCTTAATGCAGCGGGGGCATCTACTGGGGGCAAACTACGGGGGACCCTACTACTGGGGGGGCATCAACAAGGGGCATTACAACTGGGGGGGGCATTACTACTGGAGGCATTATAACTGGGGGGCATCTACTGGGGGCATCACTACTGAGGGGTCATCTATTGGGGGCAGCTACTGGGGGACATTTTTAATGGGGGCCATCTACTGGGGGCATTATTACTGGGGGGCATCTACTGGGGGAAGTACTACTGGGGGGTCATCTATTGGGGGCAAACTCCTATGGGGCATTACTACTGGGGGCAAACTACTTGAGGACATTATTACTGGGGGGCATCTACTGGGGGCAAACTGCTGGGGGACATTATTACTGGGGGGCATCTACTGGGGGACATTATTACTGGGGGGCATTTACTGGGGGCAAACTGCTGGGGGACATTATTACTGGGTGGCATCTACTGGGGGCAAACTACTGGGGGACATTATTACTGGGGGCCAACTACAAAGGGGCTAACTACTGGGGACATACTACAGGAGGGCATTACTACTGGCGGCGTAACTACAGGGGCATTACTACTGGTGGCTTAACTACAGGGGCATTACTACTTGGGGGCTAAACTACAGGGGGGCCAAACTACTGGGGGCATAACTACAGGGGGGCCAAACTACTGGGGGCATAACTACAGGGGCCAAACTACTGGGGGATAACTACAGGGGCCAAACTACTGGGGGCATACTACAGGAGGCTAAACTACAAGTGGGGCATAACTAGAGGGGCTAAACTACAATGCGGCAAACTACAGGGGGGCATTACTACTGGTGGCTAAACTACTGGGGGCATTACCACTGGGAGGCTAAACTAAAGGGGGGGTAAACTACTGGGGTCATAACTGCAGGGGCATTACCACTGGGGGCATAATGACTGGGGGCATTACTACAGGCAACATTACTACTGGGGGCAATACGGGCATTGCATAAGGGGCACCACTACTATGGGGTCTATATAAGGGGCACTACCAGTACAGTGGACATTGCATAATGAGCGCTACAACTGTGGGCATTGTATAAGAAGCGCCACCTCACATGCACCGAAGCCACACGCAAATGTACTGGTACACAGACCAATCAGTAAACATCTCTTCCCCCGGGCCAATCGCACAGGCCGCCGCGGCTGTGCGACGTCACACGCAGCCGCTGCGACCCGGGCAGCAACGAGTAGCTCCCTGCCAGCCCACAAGAGCTGCGCTGGCTGAGAGCTACTCCTACAGTACAAAAGCATCGCCGCTGTGCGATGCTTTTGTACTTGTACAATGGGGTAGGGCCTGACATAGGCGTGCGCAGACACTGACAGGCGGGTGCTGCTCCGGACTTCCCCCCCTCCACGGCATTATGGTATTCTCTCACCTCCCCTGTCCTGGATATAGACTGCTCACCTGGGCGGCCCATAGACTGCTCACCTGGGTGGCCCAGGTAAGCAGTGTATATCCAGGACAGGGGAGGTGAGAGAACACTATAATGCCGTGGAGGGGGGAAAGTCCGGAGCGGCACCCGCCTGTCAGTGTCTGCGCACGCCTATGGGGCCTGACATGCGGGGAGGACTAGCCCTGTGCTGCTCTCTCTGCAAATGTTATATCTACCCCCCCTGCAGTGCACATGGTTTTGCCCAACTGCTAAAAAATTTCCTGCTGCGATCAACTTGGAATTACCCCCGTTTTGCTCAACAGGTTTGTGAAACCTCACTCATCTCCATGTACAACACAATAGATCATTTCATAGATATTGAAAGCAATCTGCTGGTTCCCAGGGGAAAATGTGGAAAGAAGCACAGCCCTGTATCTCACTTCCCAGCAATTACAGGAAGAGGTCAGGATGCAAATGAATGTGTAAGCTGTAATTTGCTGCTAATTACATCTACTTAACGTGCTCCTCAGATTTTAGGTTTGTGCAGCAAATAATAGCCTGTAACTATCTCAGTTTGCTGTATGTGTATTGGCAGTGGTGATTTGCAGTGAGAACACTTCTATATCACACTGTGACCCCAAATACACCTTGCTCTGTTTTGTAGGCATTAACTGTCCGATTCTGATTTGCACGCAGTCTGCACGCAGTGTTCACGTACTTGAGTGAATATTTGCAGCTGTGCATGTACAAACATTTCTGAAATTACGCCTGTGTACGCACAATGGTGCTGTTGCGTTTATCCATACCTCCCATAGGCAAACGCGGGGGGGGGGGGGGGGGGGGGGGTTCCAGTTGCCTGGAAACCCCCTTCCTCTTGGCAAGTGGGTCAAATTACGACAATTGCAATGGTATATATAATACAATTACTAGAGCTGCTGCCACATCATGCAGTTTAAGCTGCTGCACATGTGCTGGGGTAGAAGCTTCTTCTGCTTCTGAGGCCTCAATCAGTGCACTGGACCAGAGAGTAGCTACCAGGAAGAAGAGACAGGAGGTGGGAGAATGTGTGCTTAGAAAGTGCAGTACTGGTTCTATTATGTTTGTGTATTTATTTATTTATTTATTGTGGTATGTTTAACCTTTTCTTGACCACTTACATTATCTTATTTATATTAAATATGTTTGCTACAGCCTATACTATAAACCATTTATAGTGTTAAATATTAACTGTATTCCATGCTCCGCAGAGTGGGAGACTGTGTACTGCATTTGGAAACCCCCCTCTATAAATCCTGCGTTTGCCACTGCCTCCCAACATTTACTCACCAGACAGAGGGACACCTTCGCGCGCGTTGCACAGGCCCGCCCGAGAAGGGTGCGTGACCTATGGAAAAGGGGGCATGGCTTTGCGGGAGGACCTGCAATCGCGAGCCACGCCCCTGTTTTCATCACTGAAGGGGCATGCCCAGCGCTCTGTGAGCTGCTGGCATGCCCCCACTCCCTCTGTCACGCGTGAATAGACGCTGTGCACAGCAGTGACAGGAGCCTCTCACCTGCCCCCACCCACCGCGGGACACTGCGGTCCACGGGTGGGACAGCGGGACAGTCCCCAAAAAACGGGACTGTCCCACGAAAATTGGAACAGTTGAGAGGTATGGTTTATCTCAGATGGTATCAGAAATGCAGCGGGAAATTGATGGTCATTTCTGGGCAGTGAGTGGGAGGTGGCTACAACTGCATGCAAAAATGGTCTGTGCCAATGGGTGTGTTGCAGGCAGGGCTGTTTCTAGGGTTGGCGATCATTGCGATCGGCCAGTATCTGCACAGTATTCCATTTGGTCTAGCCGACTGCATGGAATACTGTTGAAAATGTCCCTCCCAAAATGGCTGCCACTTCAGAGAAGGCAGATGTGAAGGATGCTAGAGGAGATGGCTGCCATTTTGAGAGGGACATTACTAGAGGAGGCTCAGGAAAAGGAGTGCCGGGACCGCTGACCCGCGCACATGGAGGTCAGACGTAGGTATCAAGATGCTGCAGCTGGCAGCAGCGGGATGAAACGGTTTCAACCCCTGACAACGAGCAGGTAGTGTGGCATTGGCATATATATATATATATATAACACACAGGGGGGTGGGGGATATAGCGACCAATGGTGTCTTAGAGATACACAATGAGAATGAGTGGGTCTGAGAATAATAAAATACAATTTTTTAACAAATAAAATTAACAAATAAAATTTGAGCAGCAATTCTCTTTAAAAATGGGATAAAAACAGCATACACAATAAAAGATAATACCAGTTAAAATATATAAAAAGATTTAAGCTTAACTTGGTATGAGGTCACTGCCAGGTTGTCCAACGCGTTTCGTCATTCAGACTTCATCAAGGGGTAAAAAGGGGTATTTTATAGGTTAAATTTATACCTATTGTTTTTATATTTGTTGTTGTTGAACACAAGTGGCGCAATAATCTCTTTCTATATATATATATATATATATATATATATATATATAGGCATTACTATGTGAGGGGATGCAGTCAGGTTGTCTGCAGTCAGGATACCGACTCCGGAATCCCGACCGCTGACAATGCCGCCAACCGGAATCCCAGTTAACAGGGGCTATTCCCACTCGTGGGTGTCCGCACGTGGAGCCCGCAAGTGGACTCTCTGTGCTCACCCCACTGCCGACAGACTGAAGGCCGGGATGCCATTGTCGGTATGCTGACAGCCAGCATCTCAACCGCTGGCAGGGCCGGATTTAGGGGGGGGGGGGGGGCGAACGGGGCGACCGCCCCCCCTAACATACAGCTCCCTTCCATGTGCTGCTGTGCACACAGTGTGCCGGAGATCTGCATTAGTCCCTCCCACAGCAGAGTGAGTCACTGCTGGGTGAGACTGATAGACGGGATTGAGCTGAGCACTTGTGCAGAGGGAGGAGAGAGCTCTCCCGAGTCCCAGCCAATCAGAGCTGACCTTCCTCCCCTGCTCCTCCTCTCTCCCCTGGTCTCCCTGTGTGTGAGCCTGGTCAGCCTGTTGCAAAGCATTACTGGGATTGTGAGTCTCTTGTCTCACCAGAGTCTGCCCTGCATCATGTCTCCTGAGTCCTGACTGAGCAGCAAGAGGAGCCCCCTCCTCACCTTCCTTCTCCCCTCAGAAATTAAAAGCTCCTTGTCTGCAGCTTGTAACGGAGGTCAGTGTCCCGTATGTGCGCACTGGGCAACTTAGCTGATGTCTGCTTACAGGTCAGACTTCAGCACTCAGTGAAGGGAGACATGCATTCTGTGTGATAGCAGCAGCATTGGGTGAAGAGAGAGGTCTGTGCAGACTGCTTGTAACATGAGACATGTCTCCTCACAGACAGACTACGGGCAGTGCTGTACACCTTTCTTAGGTGCAGCCACAGACTGTCACCCAGACCCCCACTGCTGCTCATTTATTAGTTAGCATCACAATGCAATTTAATAAAAAATAATATACTACTCTTATCTCACACACGAAAGCAGCTAAATTCCCCTTTGCTTTGAAAGTTTAATCATTTGCGTTTGGGAGGGGCTGGACTAGAAGTGGGAGGAGTAATGAGTAGAGAGGGGAGGAGTCCGCATTGATTCTTAAACCGCCCCCCCTAAAAGAAATGTCTAGATCCGTCCCTGACCGCTGGTATATCATACCAAACCCTACGTGAGGAATAATTATAATAATAATAATGATAAGGTGTCAGGGGCGTTACTGTGTGGGGAATAGCTTAATACTGTATGCTGTCAGGGGCACTTCTGTGTGAGGCATAATATAGTGCAAGGGGCATTACTATGTGGGGCATAATACTGTGTCAGTGGCATTACTGTGTGGGTTGTCTTTTCCTGTAAAGTCACGCCCCATGCAGTGAGGCCATACCCATTGAAACAAGACCGCATCCTTTTTTGTGCAGATGAGTCCTTTTTGAAAAGTCATGGGGGGGGGGTATACTTTTTTAAAGTTTGCAGTGGGAGCCAAATTGTCTAGAAACGGCCCTGGTTGTAGGCGTGTCACAGCAAGAGGACACTTTCACTGATTCACAGCAGCTAGCATAAAAAAACGCGGTCTAAGGGAGAAGCTGACTGCACCTGGCATAGGGCTGCTGCGATTGAGGGTGGTGTATAAGGACTTTGTACATTTGGCGCTGCTGCCTGCGTCTCAGAATCAGGCACTAATTCCCATTTAGTGTATTAAACAGGTTTCTTATCAGTTTTCTTCACACATCCGAAGTGTTTCAGTACAGTAATTCAATCATTTTTCATTAAAGATGTTCTTTCATTTAATACCGTACAGATGAAGTTACTTGAGGTTGGCTGCTAAGTGGCTATCAGCTTGCAGAAACCAGATCTTCCAATGACTGTGGTGAATCCAAACTAATTATCATTATGGATAATGAAAAATTCATCTGCTCTTTGGCTGATTCCCTGCCTGGGCATACATTTATCTGAGGTTTATAAGGGGAGATGTATCAATCCTTCTAAATAGGACCAGTGGAGATATTGCTCATAGGACCAGATAATCAGATAATAGCTAACATTTGCCTAGTACCTCCTATGAAATATTAGCTAGAATCCGATTGGTTGCTATGGCTAATTGCTCCAGCTGTTCTCTTTAGAAGACAGGCGGATGAATTAGTAGGATTGAAAGCATCAGAACACGGTATCCTGCTAGGCAGTGGCAAATTTCCCATAAGACACATGAGCCACGTGCCTAGAGGCGCCACTCAGATGCATGTGTTGGTACTGTCAGCCTAAAAAGTACCAGTAACTGCAAAATATTTTTACTGTACTGAACCATATGCCGTCTTGAATGGAATGCAAATGGGTAGGACATGCACATACTGCCCCTGTAAGGTGTCCTGTTTAGTAAACATGTATATAATGAAAAAAAAAAAAAAATGTCATAGTTAGTGGCTTTTTAATTATTCTATGAAATTGGCTATCATCAAATGAGGGCTTATAACCAATCAATCAAAATAATAAAATTAGGCAGGTGGGGGCGGCCGTTAATGTTGTGCCTAGGGGTGCCCTCACCCCTAAATCCGCCGCTGCTGCTAGGTGAAGTCTATTGGAATCATGTTGCAGCTGTGATGGCTTACCTTGTGTAATATCCCTTTTACACTCGCAGCCTCGGGTCATTCCCGGGAATGTGTCCCGGTATATTTCCCGGGACACATTCCCAGGAATGACCCTTTCACATTAGCGGCCCGACCCGGCATATTGCGGGGTCGGTGACGTCACCGCTGACTCTACCGGAGGCGGTGCTTGGAGATAATCTTCTCCAAGCACCACCTCCTCCTATGCAGAGAACGGGTGCAGGGTCGCCTTGACCCGGTATACCCGTTCACACTGCACAGCTTACTGGGACGGTCCCGGATTCAACCCAGGTCGAGACCTGGGTTGAAATCCCGGGATGCTCGTCCCGGGAAATTGTCCCTGTACCCATTCACACTCACAAAAATCCCGGGATGATGCGCGTTCACGTGCAAAATCCTGGGATAAAATTGTCAGTGTAAAAGGGGTATAAGATGCTTACAGCTTCGCTGATTTATTCCCTGATTCCAATGTGTATGGAACTGCACAGCCAGGGGGGAGCAGGGAAGCGGCTGTGCATTACTGTACACAGAAAATGCAAATGCCACAGGAGACGCTTGTAGGAGTGAGTCACCTCCTGCCAGTATCTGCGAGATCCGAGTGCTGCATCTGAGGATACAGCATCGGATCACCATCTCAACCATTGGTCAGGGCTCGCAATGGTACCAGACTGCGGTCTGTCTGCATATGCTGAGGCTTACTCAGACTGGCCATAGCATCCGGACAGCCAGGTCCAGGAAGTCTGCGTCCGACGACACAGACTCTGGGCAAGGCACGCCTACAAAATGAGGGTGATACTGTCCCACCCAAATGCCGCACCATGTGAATCATGGTATGGTTAAGCTGGGGCTGCAACACCCGATCTACACATGTGTAGACCACTAACCACTAGGTGTTTCTATAATGGGGGCAGTGTGTGCGGTGCTCTGCACTCATATATTATACTTACCCCTCTGGAGTCCCGCGGCGGTGACCCTGCACTGCAGACGCAAATCATTTGTAAAATGGCTGCCGCTGCCATTCCCGAGTGATTTGCGCATGCGTACTGGAGATGTCCCCGGGAACGAGGCACGGGCGCCATGTTCCCGGAGACCTGCGCATGCGCAGCAGATTCTGGCATCATGCCAGAGTCTACCTGCTGCTGGAGAGGAGGGGGCCTGCAACGGAGGCTACATGCGGGTTCCCTCCTCTCTTAAAATGCCCCTGCAAGTAATCATCGGATTTGTACATAAACCATCGGATTTGTACATAAACCATCGGCTTTGTACATAAACCATCGGATTTGCATACAAATCCGAATGAGGCCATTAGACAGGTAGTCCAAAATTGTATGTTCCGCCTTTTCCCTCATATATCTGACCCTGTATTTATCTATTTTTCCTCTGATCCATTCACCCACGTTTGGTTGCTTTGCATCTGAAAGCTTCACATAAAGAGGTACAAAACTATAATGACAAAATAGAGGATTTGCATAATGGTATGTACTAATATTTTTGACGTTAATAAAGTCGACATGCAGAATATGGACATCATAGTGTCGACATATGCAGAAATAACAGAAGTTTTGCCTTTCTCGCCTGTGATTGACTAAAAATATTCCGACACTGCCCAGTTATAACATTTTCTAAAAGCTAAAATAAAAAAATTAAAATTAAATCAGGTCACATTAATTAATTAGTCAGAAAATATTGTATTCTTGCCATTCAGTGCTTTGACTTTTTTCCTGCCAGACCTCGGTGTAGCACGCAGTCACGTAGCTCGGTCTGTGAATGTAATTCTATCAGCATTCTGGACAATTGTCTGCCATGTAAAGTTTGGAAATGTTACTTGCAGTCAATTGTTGCCGCACAACAGAAAAATAACACTCATTCTTCACTGAAGGGTGTTTCTTATAAATAGGTAGTGCACTTGTGACTAACTTGTTTAGGAACCCCGATGGGCCCCTTATAACCCTTGTTACCATTGTACACAGATTAAATGACTGGAAATATTCCAATTATTAGCTCACACTTAGTTACCACTTTCTAGGTTTTGACTTCAATTCATTTTAGGAGAATAAGGTGGAGAATTAAGTCTTCGACAGACAACAATGGCTGAGACTTAAAATACCTGCTCACAGACATCAAGCTGTGAAGGTGTGTGTGTGTGTGTGTGGGTGGGGGGTTGGGGGGGGGGGTATTCTTCAGCTGGCACAGCTGGCTCGGCCCCCCTCCAGGCCCTTTAGACAAGACTGGACCAGTTAATTGGTACCCACTCTTTCACGTGCACATTCTGCTCACTAGCTATTATCAACATGACAACTCTAACTACTGCTTGTATCTCTAAAATACATTTGTAGAAGTCCTCTTTTTCCCAATTGAAGCCCTTACTTGTCCTCTGCTACCATTAATTGTCACCATGCAAATTTATTTCCATATGGTTTGTTGTGATGTGTTTTTCAAAGGGAAATACACTTGTGTACAATACAAACCCAGTACTACATTAAAACATCTGAAAAGGGGTATAGAAAAAATAGTAGGAATAATTGCTGTTCACAAGCTATACAATCTATTTGAAATATGTGACATACATGGTGGAAATCTAGACCCAGGTGTTGGGTGTTTTTGCAGCTCTTGATGAACTTGTCTTGAGTGCAGACCTAGCATGTGCTTAAAGCATAAGCTGCCAATTAAGCTCCTTGGGAAAATTATGGTTATCTAAATTGTAGCCACCAAATTAACTCAGTAAACAGCTTGTGGCATGAACTCATTATTCTATATCTGCTCATTAGTATTGCAATGCATAAGGAGAAAAGTATAATCAATGTATCTATATTAAGGGCACTGTGTGTCTACACAGATGTTTTTTGGGAGCAGACTTCATCACTGCAGATACACTCCTGAGATGATGACAGGGGTGGACTGGCCCACAGAGGTACAGGGTAAACCACCGGTGGGCCCCACTTCCTCCTCTAGGGGTCAGGTTCAGACTGTGCACTTGAATTATACATTATAAATGTTACCTTATACTGCACATTACTATGGTGTATTTTCTATAGTGCATTGCAGTTATTAATGTGGTACATTATCATGCATGCACTATCAGTATTTATCAAGGGGCCCAGACCATGCACTCTCTAATGGTTAGCCAAGCCTCTGTGGCAGCTGGCCACACCCCCTCTGGAAACTGACCACACCCCAAAATATGGGCCCCTACCATTGCATTCCCCCGGTGGACCCTACATGCCCCAGTCTGACTAACTTAAAACGGAACTAATCATTTGACACCCAGTCAAGTTTCATTTAATTTTGGACAGTGTGTGGTCATAAGGGGTCTATATACTAAGCCTTGGAGAGAGATAAAGTGCCAACCAATCAGCTCCTAACTGTCATGTTTCAAGCACAGCCTGTAACATGGCAGTTAGGAGCTGATTGGCAGCACATGAGCAGCACACTGCCTTCTTGCCAATTCACTTCTCCCAGAACAATAAAGCCTAAATTCCATTGAAACTCCATTGTGGTTGTTCTATATCTGCATTGCGATCATACTGTAGGTGTTTCTCTTCTCTAGGTGGAACAAGACACACCTTAGTAAAAGCTGCTGGCTGGCTACAATGCAATGTTATTACTATTTAATTAATACAAGCTAAACATCCATCTAGCTAGACACATAACATCCAGGAATAAATGACTGTCTGAAAGTAAATGTTTATTTAGCAAAGTGATTAAAAAAACATACGGTGTTACTCATTTTTTTGTGATGTAATCTTTATTTTCTGTGTGATGTAACTGCAAATGAGATAAGTCTGGACATACACGTACCATCCTCAACTTTCTACTAGATGAGTCCCATTAGTCAGATTGTTTTGACGGATTCAGTATGCTTTACTGGCGGACGGGATGCTGGCTGTCAATGTACCGACAGCAGATTCCCACCCGCCAGAATGCCGGCAACGGGGCGAGCGCAAAGAGTTCCCTTGTTGGCTCGCTGCACTTGCCACGCTGTGGGCTCGCCACAGGATCTATTCCCACTCTATGGGTGTCATGGACACCCACAAGTAGGAATAGCCCTGGTGCATCAGGATTTCAGCTGGCGGCATTGTCGGCTGGCGGGATTCTGGCGTCGGTATCCTGACCGCCGGCAAATTAAACTCATCCCATCTTGACACACACAAAATACTTAAAGTTTCTAAGATATTCTCATAGATAATAAAGGATATATCAGTCTCTTACAGTAGTAAGGAGTCAATATTAGCCACAAAGAATTGTGTGCACCTCTTATTCAGTGACCAAGGTACAGTAAGTTTCTCGGTTATTCTATGTTCATTGAAAGAGGCTAATTGGGAATTAATTCTATCTATACCTGTATATCAGTTAAGGGGCTGCCTCCCGCTCCGACCCAGCCCACCACCCACTACATCCTGCCCCCTCCCCACTCCTTCCCGCTTAATAGTTACCCTTTTCCTGATGCCCGCAGAGTTGTCCCCCTGTCCTCTATGGTTCACCATCTCTGCAGTGGGAGATAAACAGAACTTAGTTTTATATATATATATATATATATATTAATTAGAGATGTGCGTCGACCCCTGTGTTTTGGTTTTGGATCTGTATTAACTCTATGTATTAGATTTACCAAAACCATGCTCATGTGTTTTGGTTCTGTATTCATTTTCAAACATGTATACAAAATGCTAACGTTGGCAGAAAAGTAGTGCAAGTTGGAATTGACCATGGACCATGGAATCCACCTTTATGTTGGATATTAAAAAGGAGATGCATATTTTAACAAACCAAGCACTTCAGTGACATGGACTGCCACTTATGTGGTTGAAGTGCTTGGTTTGTTTGGGCCTTCACAAACCAATTTTGGGCCTGGGTGCTTGGTTTGTTTGGGCCTTCACAAACCAATTTTTTTGAAGGACTACCCCTTATCACTAATGAGGAGGTTGATGATGAGGATGTTGGCAGTGGGGATTGCATTGGCTGATCTAACCTGCTGGTAGCTGATACTGGACTGCTTAATATTATTTTACAAATTATTAAAATTTTGAAAAATAAATTTCATGAAAACACTGCAAATAACATAAGATGGAGGAGTTAACATCCCTACCTCTACTAACTTTGGCCTCACAAAGTTGTCAGGATTTTGGTAAAAATAATCCCACACCCAAGAGATGGCTTTTTGGCCTACCCAGGCATCACAATGGCTTTCTTTTTACCATGGGCAAGAACTGCTGCCACTGGCGGCTGACTTACACAAACAACATCATCAACATCCTCATTCCCCTCATAAATGTCAGATACTGTAAGTACACAAATATCCCCTTCATCCTGTTCCACTTCCTCACTAGCATCCGCAATTTTTATTATGTCCTCATTATCATCTTTACATTTACTGCTCCCCACATGTGCAGATGGTGCAGAAATGGCAGAAGGAGGTGTAAGAGGCTTCTCTACGAGGACAGTGTGAGAAATGTCCGAACTCACAAATAGCTAACATGGACACTCCCAGACTCTCCTCAGGTGTTTGTGAACATGCAGTTTGAGCCTTAGTGTTTTTTTTTTTTTTTGGGGGGGGGCACTGATTTGTCACTTTTAAAGGTGACACCTGCACCCTTGTTTTTATATTGTGAAAGATTTCTATTTCAGGTGCCCTTTTATAAACTTTCTGCCCACTTGACCACCTTTGGTAGATGTTGTACTATCATGACTGGCAGCAGCTGCAGCATTAGTATTAGCTGCTACTGCTCTTCTCTTGACTGATCGTTAACCATATCTATGAGCACACACCAATTGTACAAAGAAAATACCTATTGTATTTAATTTTATTGCAAATGACAACTCAATGCAGAGTCATAGCGCTTATATTTATGTGAAGTTGTGAACAGACGTAGTGGGGCACAGTACAGCACACACTAGTTGTATAAAGAAAAACAACTTTTTTAATTTTTTTCTGCTTATTTTACAAATGACAGCTCCAAATCCTGGGAGCAGAGCTTTCTTTGCCACATATGCCCCCTATAGCATCACCAAGTAAGGGGTGTGGAATTTTAAGATGGTGTCTGTATTTTTATGTAGAAACCAACACAGGGCCTCAGTGGGGTACTTGTTTTACTTTTCTAATCAACAACTCACAGCCTGTTAATTAACACTAGATCTTTTGATGAAACCGCCACATCATAGGGCGGAGAAACACGTCAGTGGCCACAACATGCAGTGGAACACAGGTAGAATGCCCACCTAAGGCTGTAAGTTCCAAACCAGAAGTTAGCTGACTTTAACAGCTAGAGGCTTTGATACACAGGCAGACAGCAGTGCCTGGCAGTGGTAGTGCTGCCCAGGCTCAGACTGGCCCACAGGGGTACAGGGGAAACCACCGGTAGGCCCCACTGCCTGGGGGGGCCCTCCTCCTGTAGGGATCAGGTTCTAGACTGTGCACTTGAATTATATATTATACATATGTTACCTTATACTGCACAGGACTATGATGTATTCTCTACAGTACATTGCTGTCATTAATCTGGCACATTATCATGCATGCACTAGCATTAATAATTACTATATAAATTATCAAGGAGTCCAGACCAGGTACTCTATAATGGTTAGCCAAACCTCTGTGGTGGCTGGCCACACCCCCTTTGGTGGGTGGCCACACCTCTAACCATGGGCCCCTACCACTGCATACCCCCGGTGGGCCCTTCATGCTCCAGTCCGACACTGGTGCTGCCAAACAGGAGAACTTCCTCTACCTTACTGTGCCTTCTTGCCTGGGCAAGTTGGATTAGTCTGGCAGATATTAACTCTATACTGTATCTATAATATAGTAAGCAAGCAGCGCCCAATTCTCCTTACGTCCTAGAGGATGCTGGGGACACTTCAAGAACCATGGGGTATAGACGGGATCCGCAGGAGACATGGGCACTTTAAGACTTTAAAAGGGGTGTAAACTGGCTCCTCCCTCTATGCCCCTCCTCCAGACTCCAGTTAGATTCTGTGCCCAGTGAGACTGGATGCACACTGAGGAGGTCTCCTGAGTTTCTCTGAAAAAAAACTTTTGTTAGGTTTATTATTTTCAGGGAGACCTGCTGGCAATAGGCTCCCTGCATCGTGGGACTGAGGGGAGAGAAGCAGACCGACTTCTGTGAGTTTCAAGGCTCTGCTTCTTAGGCTACAGGACACCATTAGCTCCTGAGGGTCTGATTGCTAGGTACGCCTAGATTCTCGTTCCCGGAGCCCGCCGTCACCCCCCTTACAGAGCCAAAAGTCAGGCTTTGAGGTACCGCACTGCGGGCGCGCTGCGCGCCATGCTCCCACACACACAGCGGCACTACAGGGTGCAGGGCGCAGGGGGGGGGGCGCCCTGGGCAGCATAAATCCTCATTTAAGTAGCTGGCAAAAGTGGTATATAGTGCCTGGGCACTGAATCTGAACCCCCGCCAGTATAAATATTTGAAAAATAGCGGGGCTGAAGCGCGCCATTAAGGGGGCATGGCTTAGCCCTCACAGCTCTCATCAGCGCCATTTTCTCTCACAGAGCTGCAGAGACGCTGGTCCTGTCCACCTACACTGCTGTACAAGTACCTAGGGCCCTCATTCCGAGTTGTTCGCTCGCTAGCCGCTTTTCGCAGCATTACACACGCTAAGCCGCCGCCCTCTGGGAGTGTATCTTATCTTAGCAGAATTGCGAACGAAGTATTCGCAATATTGCGAAAAGATTTTTCTGTGCAGTTTCTGAGTAGCTCGAGACTTACTCTTCCAGTGCGATCAGTTCAGTGCTTGTCGTTCCTGGTTTGACGTCACAAACACACCCAGCGTTCGCCCAGACACTCCCCCGTTTCTCCAGCCACTCCCGCGTTTTTCCCAGAAACGGCAGCGTTTTTTCACACACACCCATAAAGCGGCCAGTTTCCGCCCAGAAACACCCACTTCCTGTCAATCACACTCCGATCACCAGAACGAAGAAAAAACCTCGTAATGCCGTGAGTAAAATACCAAACTTCTTAGCAAATTTACTTGGCGCAGTCGCAGTGCGAACATTGCGCATGCGCAATTAGCAGAAAATTGCTGCGATGCGCAGAAAATTACCGAGCGAACAACTCGGAATGAGGGCCAAGGTGCAAAACGGGGGGGGCACAGTTAATTTGGTGCTGTTTTAATAATAATAAAAGCGCCAACAGGTCTGAGGAATTGTATGAAACGTTTCAGTACCGGGATAGGCGCTGGGTTGTGACCTGCCAAACTCCCTCTGTGTTTCTCTGATAGGCTTTACTGTGGGTCTGTCCCCTATATGCCCAGTGTGTTTGTGGTCGGCATGTCTGAGGCTGAGTGCTCTTCCCAGGAGGAGACTGAATTAGGGAAAGAAACAACTGTGGGAGTGACCCTGTCGGCACTGCCGATGCCTGATTGGGTGAATGTTTTGAGTGCTTTGAATGCGAATGTGGCTCTATTAATTAAGAGATTGGATAAGTCTGAGTCTCAGACCCAGGCATGGAAGAAATCCATGGAGGATGTGTTGTCACAAGTTCAGACCCCCTCGGGGTCACAAAAGCGTTCTTTTACCCAGATAGCAGATACAGATACCGACACGGACTCTGACTCCAGTGTCGACTATAGTGATGCCAGATTAAATCCAAAACTGGCTAAAAGCATTCGGTACATGATTGTGGCGATAAAAGACGTGTTACATATCACGGAGGAACCTGCTGTACCTGATACAAGGGTCTGCATGTTTAAAGGAAAGAAACCTGAGGTAACGTTTCCTCCTCCTCATGAACTGAACGCTCTTTTTGAAAAGGTTTGGGAAAATCCTGACAAGAAGTTTCAGATTCCCAAGAGAATTCCGGTTGCATATCCGTTCCCATCTGGGGATAGGGAAAAGCGGGAGTTACCCCCCACTGTGGACAAAGCTCTGTCACGGCTGTCCAAAAAGGTGGCGCTTCCGTCTCCTGACACGGCAGCCCTAAAAGAACCTGCGGATCATAAGCAGGAAAATACATTGAAATCCATTTATGTCACTACGGGCACGCTACTCAGACCTGCCGTTGCTTCAGTGTGGGTGAGTAGCGCTATTGAAAAGTGGGCAGATAACTTGTCATCTGAGTTTGATACCCTGGATAGGGATAACAATCTTTTGACTCTGGGTCATATCAGGGATGCTGCAGTCTACCTTAAGGAAGCTGCGAGGGACATTGGTCTTTTGGGATCAAGAGCCAATGCTATGGCAGTCTCAGCTAGGCGAGCATTGTGGATTCATCAATGGAATGCTGATGCTGACTCTAAGAAGGCTATGGAGTCTCTGCCGTATAAAGGTGGTGTCTTGTTTGGTGATGGCCTCGCTGACCTGGTATCTACGGCTACCGTGGGTAAGTCATCATTTTTACCTTTTGTTCCTGCACAACAAAAGAAAACGCACCACTATCAGATGCAGTCCTTTTAGCCCAATAAATACAAAAAAGGATGAGGGTCTTCCTTCCTTGCTTCTAGAGGAAGAGGAAAGGGAAAAAGGTCACCGGCTGTGGCAGGTTCCCAAGAGTAGAAGTCCTCTCCGGCTTCTACCAAATCCACCGCATGACGCTGGGACTCCTCTGCGGGAGTCCGCACCAGTGGGGGCACGTCTCCGACTCTTCAGTCATTTCTGGGTTCGTTCGACCCTAGACCCATGGGTATTAGAAATAGTATCCCAAGGGTACAAGCTGGAATTTCAAGACGTGCCCCCTCAACGATTTTTTAAATCAGCCTTACCAGTGTCTCTTCCGGACAGGGAGGTGGTATGCGGTGCTATACAAAAACTATGTCAAAATTAAGTCATTGTCACGGTGCACCCATCACAACAGGGAGAAGGCTTTTATTCGAGCCTGTTCGTGGTTCCGAAGCCAAACGGCTCGGTCAGACCTATTCAGAAGTTAAAATCCCTTAATTTCTATCTAAAAAAAATTCAAATTCAAGATGGAGTCTCTCTGAGCAGTGATCTCCAGTCTGGAGGAAGGGGATTTTATGGTGTCGGTCGACATAAAGGATGCCTACTTACACGTCCCCATATATCCTCCACATCAGGCTTACCTGAGGTTTGCCGTTCAGGATTGTCATTACCAATTTCAGATGTTGCCGTTTGGTCTGTCCACGGCTCCGAGGGTTTTCACCAAAGTTATGGCGGAAATGATGGTTCTCCTGCACAAGCAAGGAGTCACAATTATCCCGTACTTGGATGATCTCCTGATAAAAGCGAGGTCCAAGGAACAATTACTGCAGAGCGTGACGCTTTCCCTGACAATTCTGCAACAACATGGTTGGCTCCTAAACTTGCCAAAATCACAGTTGGTTCTGACGACAAGACTGTCGTTCTTGGGTATGATTCTGGACATGGAATTACAGAGAGTTTTTCTTCCAGTGGAAAAGGCTCTGGAAATTCAGAACCTGTCCAAACAGATTCTGAAGCCAGAAAGAGTGTCGATTCATCAATGCACTCGGTTGCTAGGGAAGATGGTGGCGGCCTACGAGGCCATTCAGTTTGGCAGATTCCATGCCAGAGTGTTTCAGTGGGACCTGTTGGACAAATGGTCCGGATCCCATCTGCACATGCACCGACAGATAATCCTGTCTTCCAAAACCAGAATCTCACTCCAGTGGTGGCTGCACAGCTCTCACCTCCTAGAGGGACGCAGATTCGGGATCCAGGACTGGATCCTGGTGACCACGGATGCGAGTCTCCGAGGCTGGGGTGCAGTCACACAGGGGGAAAATTTCCAGGGAAAATGGTCAAGCCAGGAAGCTTGTCTACACATAAACATTCTGGAGTTAAGGGCCATTTACAACGGCCTTCTACAAGCGGAACATCTTCTTCGTGATCTGCCCATCTTGATTCAGTCAGTCAACATTACAGCAGTGGCGTACGTAAACCGCCAGGGCGGAATGAAGAGCAGAGCGGCAATGGCAGAAGCCACAAAAGTTTTCCGCTGGGAGGAAAGGCATGTAAGCCCTCTGTCAGCATTCTTCATTCCGGGTGTAGACAACTGGGAAGCAGACTTCCTCAGCAGACACGATCTCCATCCAGGTATTCATCAAGAGGTCTTTGCAGAAGTGACAAGTCGTTGGGGAATTCCTCAAATAGACATGATGGCATTGCGCCTCAACAAGAAACTTCCGAGATATTGTTCCAGGTCGAGGGACCCTCAAGCAATAGCAGTGGACGCCCTAGTGACACCGTGGGTGTTTCAGTCGGTATATGTGTTCCCTCCGATTCCACTCATTCCAAATGTGATAAAGATCATAAGAAGCACAAGGGTTCAGGCAATCCTCATTGTTCCAGACTGGCCAAGGAGGGCTTGGTATCCAGATCTTCAGGAATTGCTCATAGGAGATCCCTGGCCTCTTCCTCTATGAGAGGATCTGTTACAGCAGGGGCCGTGCGTGTACCAAGACTTACCGCAGCTTCGTTTGACGGCTTGGAGGTTGAGCACAGGATCCTAGCCCGAAAGGGTATTCCCGGTGAAGTAATTCCCACACTGCTTCAGGCTAGAAAAGAGGTAACGGCGAAACATTATCGCCGTATTTGGAGAAAATATGTGTCTTGGTGTGAATCCAAGAAGGCTCCTATGGAAGAATTTCAGCTGGACCGTTTTCTCCATTTTCTGCAAGCAGGGGTGGATGCGGGCCTGAAGTTAGGATCAATTAAAGTACAAATTTCGGCCTTGTCAATTTTCTTTCAAAAAGAATTGGCTTCGCTTCCGGAAGTTCAGACTTTCGCGAAAGGCGTGCTGCACATCCAACCTCCCTTTGTGCCCCCGGTGGCACCATGGGATCTTAACGTGGTGTTGCGGTTACTGAAATCTCATTGGTTTGAGCCTTTACGTAAGGTAGAGTTGAAATTCGTCACTTGGAAAGTGATCATGCTGTTGGCCTTGGCCTCTGTAAGGCGGGTGTCTGAATTGGCGGCTTTGTCTCACAAGAGCCCCTATTTGATCTTCCATGAAGATAGAGCGGAGTTGAGAACTCGTCAACAATTTCTGCCTAAAGTGGTGTCATCGTTTCACATGAACCAACCTATTGTGTTGCCAGTGGCAACTGACGCCTTTGAGGAATCGAAGTCTCTAGATGTGGTCAGAGCTTTGAAAATGTATGTAACCAGAACGGCTCAGATTAGGAAAACGGAGGCTCTGTTTGTCCTGTATGATCCCAACAAGATTGGGGCTCCTGCTTCCAAGCAGACTATTGCACGCTGGATCTGTAATACGATTCGGCAAGCTCATTCTACGGCTGGATTGCCATTACCGAAATCGGTGGAGGCCCATTCTACCAGAAAGGTGGGCTCATCCTGGGTGACTGCCCGGGGGGTCTCAGCATTACAGCTTTGCCGAGCAGCTACTTGGCCGGGTTCAAACACTTTTGCAACGTTTTACAAGTTTGATACCCAGGCTAAGGAAGACCTCTTGTTTGGTCAATCGGTGCTGCAGAGTCATCCGCACTCTCACGCCCGTTCTTGAGGTTTGGTATAAACCCCATGGTTCTTGAAGTGTCCCCATCATCCTCTAGGACGTAAGGAGAAAATAAGATTTTAATACCTACTGGTAAATCCTTTTCTCTTAGTCCGTAGAGGATGCTGGGCGCCCGTCCCAGTGCGTACTGTATCTGCAGTTATTGGTTATGGTTACACATGTGTTGTGTTGCGGTTATAGTCAGCCTGTTGCTGTCATTATTCATGCCGTTTCATGCGTTGGGTTGAATGCCATGTTGTACGGCATGTTTGAGGTGTGAGCTGGTATGTATCTCACCTTAGTTTAAATCAAAATAAATCCTTTATCCTCAAAATGTCAGTCTCCCTGGGCACAGTTCCTATAACTGGAGTCTGGAGGAGGGGCATAGAGGGAGGAGCCAGTTCACACCCCTTTTAAAGTCTTAAAGTGCTCATGTCTCCTGCGGATCCTGTCTATACCCCATGGTTCTTGAAGTGTCCCCAGCATCCTCTACGGACAAAGAGAAAAGGATTTAACGGTAGGTATTAAAAGCCTATTTTTTTATTTTATTTATTAACTTATCTAACACTATATATATATATATATATATATATATATAAAACGAGCACAAAGGACTGCGGCACTCAGAGGCTTAATGCAAAATTCTTAGTGTATTAAAAATAACACCTGATATCCAACGTTTCGGGGTTGGCACAGCTGTTTCTCCTTGACAAAGGGGTGTGCCAACCCCGAAACGTTGGATATCAGGTGTTATTTTTAATACACTAAGAATTTTGCATTAAGCCTCTGAGTGCCGCAGTCCTTTGTGCTCGTTTTACATTACATGTTTTCTGGAGGCACCAGAGCGCCTGAGCTCACTAGGAGGAGTGCCGGTCCGCATACTGACCATATATATATATATACTAGAGATGAGCGGGTTCGGTTTCTCTGAATCCGAACCCGCACGAACTTCATGTTTTTTTCACGGGTCCGAGCAGACTCGGATCCTCCCGCCTTGCTCGGTTAACCCGAGCGCGCCCGAACGTCATCATGACGCTGTCGGATTCTCGCGAGACTCGGATTCTATATAAGGAGCCGCGCGTCGCCGCCATTTTCACACGTGCATTGAGATTGATAGGGAGAGGACGTGGCTGGCGTCCTCTCCATTTAGATTAGGGTTGAGAGAGAGAGAGAGAGATTGACCTGAGGCTGTGATACTGTAGAAGAGAGTGCAGAGTTTAGTGACTGACGACCACAGTGACCACCAGACAGTGCAGTTGTTTGTTTTATTTAATATATCCGTTCTCTGCCTGAAAAAACCGATACACACAGTGACTCAGTCACATACCATATCTGTGTGCACTGCTCAGCCCAGTGTGCTGCATCAATGTATATATATATCTGACTGTGCTCAGCTCACACAGCTTATAATTGTGGGGGAGACTGGGGAGCACTGCAGTGCCAGTTATAGGTTATAGCAGGAGCCAGGAGTACATAATATTATATTAAAATTAAACAGTGCACACTTTTGCTGCAGGAGTGCCACTGCCAGTGTGACTAGTGACCTGACCACCAGTATATATAATATTAGTAGTATACTATCTCTTTATCAACCAGTCTATATTAGCAGCAGACACAGTACAGTGCGGTAGTTCACGGCTGTGGCTACCTCTGTGTCGGCACTCGGCAGCCCGTCCATAATTGTATATACCACCTAACCGTGGTTTTTTTTTCTTTCTTTATAGTCATACTAGTTACGAGTATACTATCTCTTTATCAACCAGTCTATATTAGCAGCAGACACAGTACAGTGCGGTAGTTCACGGCTGTGGCTACCTCTGTGTCGGCACTCGGCAGCCCGTCCATAATTGTATATACCACCTAACCGTGGTTTTTTTTTCTTTCTTTATACATACATACTAGTTACGAGTATACTATCTCTTTATCAACCAGTCTATATTAGCAGCAGACACAGTACAGTGCGGTAGTTCACGGCTGTGGCTACCTCTGTGTCGGCACTCGGCAGCCCGTCCATAATTGTATATACCACCTAACCGTGGTTTTTTTTTCTTTCTTTATACATACATACTAGTTACGAGTATACTATCTCTTTATCAACCAGTCTATATTAGCAGCAGACACAGTACAGTGCGGTAGTTCACGGCTGTGGCTACCTCTGTGTCGGCACTCGGCAGCCTGTCCATAATTGTATATACCACCTAACCGTGTTTTTTTTTTCTTTCTTTATACATACATACTAGTTACGAGTATACTATCTCTTTATCAACCAGTCTATATATTAGCAGCAGACACAGTACAGTGCGGTAGTTCACGGCTGTGGCTACCTCTGTGTCGGCACTCGGCAGCCCGTCCATAATTGTATATACCACCTAACCGTGGTTTTTTTTTCTTTCTTTATACATACATACTAGTTACGAGTATACTATCTCTTTATCAACCAGTCTATATATTAGCAGCAGACACAGTACAGTGCGGTAGTTCACGGCTGTGGCTACCTCTGTGTCGGCACTCGGCAGCCCGTCCATAATTGTATATACCACCTAACCGTGTTTTTTTTTTCTTTCTTTATACATACATACTAGTTACGAGTATACTATCTCTTTATCAACCAGTCTATATTAGCAGCAGACACAGTACAGTGCGGTAGTTCACGGCTGTGGCTACCTCTGTGTCGGCACTCGGCAGCCCGTCCATAATTGTATATACCACCTAACCGTGGTTTTTTTTTCTTTCTTTATACATACATACTAGTTACGAGTATACTATCTCTTTATCAACCAGTCTATATTAGCAGCAGACACAGTACAGTGCGGTAGTTCACGGCTGTGGCTACCTCTGTGTCGGCACTCGGCAGCCCGTCCATAATTGTATATACCACCTAACCGTGTTTTTTTTTTCTTTCTTTATACATACATACTAGTTACGAGTATACTATCTCTTTATCAACCAGTCTATATATTAGCAGCAGACACAGTACAGTGCGGTAGTTCACGGCTGTGGCTACCTCTGTGTCGGCACTCGGCAGCCCGTCCATAATTGTATATACCACCTAACCGTGGTTTTTTTTTCTTTCTTTATACATACATACTAGTTACGAGTATACTATCTCTTTATCAACCAGTCTATATTAGCAGCAGACACAGTACAGTGCGGTAGTTCACGGCTGTGGCTACCTCTGTGTCGGCACTCGGCAGCCCGTCCATAATTGTATATACCACCTAACCGTGGTTTTTTTTTCTTTCTTTATACATACATACTAGTTACGAGTATACTATCTCTTTATCAACCAGTCTATATATTAGCAGCAGACACAGTACAGTGCGGTAGTTCACGGCTGTGGCTACCTCTGTGTCGGCACTCGGCAGCCCGTCCATAATTGTATATACCACCTAACCGTGGTTTTTTTTTCTTTCTTTATACATACATACTAGTTACGAGTATACTATCTCTTTATCAACCAGTCTATATTAGCAGCAGACACAGTACAGTGCGGTAGTTCACGGCTGTGGCTACCTCTGTGTCGGCACTCGGCAGCCCGTCCATAATTGTATATACCACCTAACCGTGGTTTTTTTTTCTTTCTTTATACATACATACTAGTTACGAGTATACTATCTCTTTATCAACCAGTCTATATTAGCAGCAGACACAGTACAGTGCGGTAGTTCACGGCTGTGGCTACCTCTGTGTCGGCACTCGGCAGCCCGTCCATAATTGTATATACCACCTAACCGTGGTTTTCTTTTCTTTCTTTATACATACATACTAGTTACGAGTATACTATCTCTTTATCAACCAGTCTATATATTAGCAGCAGACACAGTACAGTGCGGTAGTTCACGGCTGTGGCTACCTCTGTGTCGGCACTCGGCAGCCCGTCCATAATTGTATATACCACCTAACCGTGGTTTTTTTTTCTTTCTTTATACATACATACTAGTTACGAGTATACTATCTCTTTATCAACCAGTCTATATTAGCAGCAGACACAGTACAGTGCGGTAGTTCACGGCTGTGGCTACCTCTGTGTCGGCACTCGGCAGCCCGTCCATAATTGTATATACCACCTAACCGTGGTTTTTTTTTCTTTCTTTATACATACATACTAGTTACGAGTATACTATCTCTTTATCAACCAGTCTATATTAGCAGCAGACACAGTACAGTGCGGTAGTTCACGGCTGTGGCTACCTCTGTGTCGGCACTCGGCAGCCCGTCCATAATTGTATATACCACCTAACCGTGGTTTTTTTTTCTTTCTTTATACATACATACTAGTTACGAGTATACTATCTCTTTATCAACCAGTCTATATTAGCAGCAGACACAGTACAGTGCGGTAGTTCACGGCTGTGGCTACCTCTGTGTCGGCACTCGGCAGCCCGTCCATAATTGTATATACCACCTAACCGTGGTTTTTTTTTCTTTCTTTATACATACATACTAGTTACGAGTATACTATCTCTTTATCAACCAGTCTATATTAGCAGCAGACACAGTACAGTGCGGTAGTTCACGGCTGTGGCTACCTCTGTGTCGGCACTCGGCAGTCCGTCCATAATTGTATACTAGTATCCAATCCATCCATCTCCATTGTTTACCTGAGGTGCCTTTTAGTTGTGCCTATTAAAATATGGAGAACAAAAATGTTGAGGTTCCAAAATTAGGGAAAGATCAAGATCCACTTCCACCTCGTGCTGAAGCTGCTGCCACTAGTCATGGCCGAGACGATGAAATGCCAGCAACGTCGTCTGCCAAGGCCGATGCCCAATGTCATAGTACAGAGCATGTCAAATCCAAAACACCAAATATCAGTAAAAAAAGGACTCCAAAACCTAAAATAAAATTGTCGGAGGAGAAGCGTAAACTTGCCAATATGCCATTTACCACACGGAGTGGCAAGGAACGGCTGAGGCCCTGGCCTATGTTCATGGCTAGTGGTTCAGCTTCACATGAGGATGGAAGCACTCAGCCTCTCGCTAGAAAAATGAAAAGACTAAAGCTGGCAAAAGCAGTAGCACCGCAAAGAACTGTGCGTTCTTCGAAATCCCAAATCCACAAGGAGAGTCCGACTCCAATTGTGTCGGTTGCGATGCCTGACCTTCCCAACACTGGATGTGAAGAGCATGCGCCTTCCACCATTTGCACGCCCCCTGCAAGTGATGGAAGGAGCACCCGCAGTCCAGTTCCTGATAGTCAGATTGAAGATGTCAGTGTTGAAGTACACCAGGATGAGGAGGATATGGGTGTTGCTGGCGCTGGGGAGGAAATTGACCAGGAGGATTCTGATGGTGAGGTGGTTTGTTTAAGTCAGGCACCCGGGGAGACACCTGTTGTCCGTGGTAGGAATATGGCCGTTGACATGCCTGGTGAAAATACCAAAAAAATCAGCTCTTCGGTGTGGAAGTATTTCACCAGAAATGCGGACAACAGGTGTCAAGCCGTGTGTTCCCTTTGTCAAGCTGTAATAAGTAGGGGTAAGGACGTTAACCACCTCGGAACATCCTCCCTTATACGTCACCTGCAGCGCATTCATAATAAGTCAGTGACAAGTTCAAAAACTTGGGCCGACAGCGGAAGCAGTCCACTGACCAGTAAATCCCTTCCTCTTGTAACCAAGCTCACGCAAACCACCCCACCAACTCCCTCAGTGTCAATTTCCTCCTTCCCCAGGAATGCCAATAGTCCTGCAGGCCATGTCACTGGCAATTCTGACGAGTCCTCTCCTGCCTGGGATTCCTCCGATGCATCCTTGCGTGTAACGCCTACTGCTGCTGGCGCTGCTGTTGTTGCTGCTGGGAGTCGATGGTCATCCCAGAGGGGAAGTCGTAAGACCACTTTTACTACTTCCACCAAGCAATTGACTGTCCAACAGTCCTTTGCGAGGAAGATGAAATATCACAGCAGTCATCCTACTGCAAAGCGGATAACTGAGGCCTTGACATCCTGGGTGGTGAGAAACGTGGTTCCGGTATCCATCATTACTGCAGAGCCAACTAGAGACTTGTTGGAGGTACTGTGTCCCCGGTACCAAATACCATCTAGGTTCCATTTCTCTAGGCAGGCGATACCGAAAATGTACACAGACCTCAGAAAAAGAGTCACCAGTGTCCTAAAAAATGCAGCTGTACCTAATGTCCACTTAACCACGGACATGTGGACAAGTGGAGCAGGGCAGGGTCAGGACTATATGACTGTGACAGCCCACTGGGTAGATGTATGGACTCCCGCCGCAAGAACAGCAGCGGCGGCACCAGTAGCAGCATCTCGCAAACGCCAACTCTTTCCTAGGCAGGCTACGCTTTGTATCACCGGTTTCCAGAATACGCACACAGCTGAAAACCTCTTACGGCAACTGAGGAAGATCATCGCGGAATGGCTTACCCCAATTGGACTCTCCTGTGGATTTGTGGCATCGGACAACGCCAGCAATATTGTGTGTGCATTAAATCTGGGCCAATTCCAGCACGTCCCATGTTTTGCACATACCTTGAATTTGGTGGTGCAGAATTTTTTAAAAAACGACAGGGGTGTGCAAGAGATGCTGTCGGTGGCCAGAAGAATTGCGGGACACTTTCGGCGTACAGTCACCACGTACAGAAAACTGGAGCACCACCAAAAACTACTGAACCTGCCCTGCCATCATCTGAAGCAAGAAGTGGTAACGAGGTGGAATTCAACCCTGTATATGCTTCAGAGGTTGGAGGAGCAGCAAAAGGCCATTCAAGCCTATACAATTGAGCACGATATAGGAGGTGGGATGCACCTGTCTCAAGCGCAGTGGAGAATGATTTCAACGTTGTGCAAGGTTCTGATGCCCTTTGAACTTGCCACACGTGAAGTCAGTTCAGACACTGCCAGCCTGAGTCAGGTCATTCCCCTCATCAGGCTTTTGCAGAAGAAGATGGAGACATTGAAGGAGGAGCTAACACGGAGCGATTCCGCTAGGCATGTGGGACTTGTGGATGGAGCCCTTAATTCGCTTAACAAGGATTCACGGGTGGTCAATCTGTTGAAATCAGAGCACTACATTTTGGCCACCGTGCTCGATCCTAGATTTAAAGCCTACCTTGGATCTCTCTTTCCGGCAGACACAGGTCTGCTGGGGTTCAAACACCTGCTGGTGAGTAAATTGTCAAGTCAAGCGGAACGCGACCTGTCAACAACATCTCCTCCTTCACATTCTCCCGCAACTGGGGGTGCGAGGAAAAGGCTCAGAATTCCGAGCCCACCCGCTGGCGGTGATGCAGGGCTGTCTGGAGCGACTGCTGATGCTGACATCTGGTCCGGACTGAAGGACCTGACAACGATTACGGACATGTCGTCTACTGTCACTGCATATGATTCTCTCACCATTGAAAGAATGGTGGAGGATTATATGAGTGACCGCATCCAAGTAGGCACGTCACACAGTCCGTACTTATACTGGCAGGAAAAAGAGGCAATTTGGAGGCCCTTGCACAAACTGGCTTTATTCTACCTAAGTTGCCCTCCCACAAGTGTGTACTCCGAAAGAGTGTTTAGTGCCGCCGCTCACCTTGTCAGCAATCGGCGTACGAGGTTACATCCAGAAAATGTGGAGAAGATGATGTTCATTAAAATGAATTATAATCAATTCCTCCGTGGAGACATTGACCAGCAGCAATTGCCTCCACAAAGTACACAGGGAGCTGAGATGGTGGATTCCAGTGGGGACGAATTGATAATCTGTGAGGAGGGGGATGTACACGGTGATATATCGGAGGATGATGATGAGGTGGACATCTTGCCTCTGTAGAGCCAGTTTGTGCAAGGAGAGATTAATTGCTTCTTTTTTGGTGGGGGTCCAAACCAACCCGTCATATCAGTCACAGTCGTGTGGCAGACCCTGTCACTGAAATGATGGGTTGGTTAAAGTGTGCATGTCCTGTTTATACAACATAAGGGTGGGTGGGAGGGCCCAAGGACAATTCCATCTTGCACCTCTTTTTTCTTTTCTTTTTCTTTGCGTCATGTGCTGTTTGGGGAGGGTTTTTTGGAAGGGACATCCTGCGTGACACTGCAGTGCCACTCCTAGATGGGCCCGGTGTTTGTGTCGGCCACTAGGGTCGCTTATCTTACTCACACAGTCAGCTACCTCATTGCGCCTCTTTTTTTCTTTGCGTCATGTGCTGTTTGGGGAGGGTTTTTTGGAAGGGACATCCTGCGTGACACTGCAGTGCCACTCCTAGATGGGCCCGGTGTTTGTGTCGGCCACTAGGGTCGCTTATCTTACTCACACAGTCAGCTACCTCATTGCGCCTCTTTTTTTCTTTGCGTCATGTGCTGTTTGGGGAGGTTTTTTTGGAAGGGACATCCTGCGTGACACTGCAGTGCCACTCCTAGATGGGCCCGGTGTTTGTGTCGGCCACTAGGGTCGCTTATCTTACTCACACAGCTACCTCATTGCGCCTCTTTTTTTCTTTGCGTCATGTGCTGTTTGGGGAGGGTTTTTTGGAAGGGACATCCTGCGTGACACTGCAGTGCCACTCCTAGATGGGCCCGGTGTTTGTGTCGGCCACTAGGGTCGCTAATCTTACTCACACAGCTACCTCATTGCGCCTCTTTTTTTCTTTGCGTCATGTGCTGTTTGGGGAGGGTTTTTTGGAAGGGCCATCCTGCGTGACACTGCAGTGCCACTCCTAGATGGGCCCGGTGTTTGTGTCGGCCACTAGGGTCGCTTATCTTACTCACACAGCGAACTCGGTGCAAATTTTAGGACTAAAAATAATATTGTGAGGTGTGAGGTATTCAGAATAGACTGAAAATGAGTGGAAATTATGGTTTTTGAGGTTAATAATACTTTGGGATCAAAATGACCGCCAAATTCTATGATTTAAGCTGTTTTTTAGGTTTTTTGGAAAAAAACACCCGAATCCAAAACACACCCGAATCCGACAAAAAAAATTCGGTGAGGTTTTGCCAAAACGCGTTCGAACCCAAAACACGGCCGCGGAACCGAACCCAAAACCAAAACACAAAACCCGAAAAATTTCCGGCGCTCATCTCTAATATATACATACACTGCTCAAAAAATAAAGGGAACACTTAAACAACACAATGTAACTCCAAGTCAATCGCACTTCTGTGAAATCAAACTGTCCACTTAGGAAGCAACACTGATTGACAATCAATTTCACATGCTGTTGTGCAAATGGAATAGACAGGTGGAAATTATAGGCAATTAGCAAGACACCCCCAATAAAGGAGTTGTTCTGCAGGTGGTGACCACAGACCACTTCTCAGCTCCTATGCTTTCTGGCTGATGTTTTGGTCACTTTTGAAAGCTGGCGGTGCTTTCACTCTAGTGGTAGCATGAGACGGAGTCTACAACCCACACAAGTGGCTCAGGTAGTGCAGCTCATCCAGGATGGCACATCAATGCGAGCTGTAGCAAGAAGGTTTGCTGTGTCTGTCAGCGTAGTGTCCAGAGCATGGAGGCGTTACCAGGAGACAGGCCAGTACATCAGGAGACGTGGAGGAGGCCGTAGGAGGGCAACAACCCAGCAGCAGGACCGCTACCTCCGCCTTTGTGCAAGGAGGAACAGGAGGAGCACTGCCAGAGCCCTGCAAAATGACCTCCAGCAAGCCACAAATGTGCATGAGTCTACTCAAACGATCAGAAACAGACTCCATGAGGGTGGTATGAGGGCCCGACATCCACAGGTGGGTGTTGTGCTTACAGCCCAACACCGTGCAGGTCGTTTGGCATTTGCCAGAGGACACCAAGATTGGCAAATTTGCCACTGGCGCCCCGTGCTCTTCACAGATGAAAGCAGGTTCTCACTGAGCACATGTGACAGACGTGACAGAGTCTGGAGACGCCAAGGAGAACGTTCTGCTGCCTGCAACATCCTCCAGCATGACCGCTTTGGCAGTGGTCAGTAATGGTGTGGGGTGGCATTTCTTTGGGGGGCCTCACAGCCCTCCATGTGCTCGCCAGAGGTAGCCTGACTGCCATTACGTACCGAGATGAGATCCTCAGACCCCATGTGAGACCATATGCTGGTGCGGTTGGCCATGGGTTCCTCCTAATGCAAGACAATCCTAGACCTCATGTGGCTGGAGTGTGTCAGCAGTTCCTGCAAGACGAAGGCATTGATGCTATGGACTGGCCCGCCCGTTCCCCAGACCTGAATCCAATTGAGCACATCTGGGACATCATGGCTCGCTCCATCCACCAACGCCACATTGCACCACAGACTGTACAGGAGTTGGCGGATGCTTTAGTGTTAAGCACACCAGTGCCAGCAGGAATGTACTGGTGTCTGAACGGTGAGGGATGCAAAACAAATGAACTCACAGACAGACTGGGGAATATGACATTACATACACAGAAGGTGATAGGGTAACAAAATAAACACAAAGTGAACAGAGAAGCCCAAAGGCTAAGAAACTTGGTGTCTCCCTAGTATTAGGAATGCTCAGATGGAAAGAAGCGAGATGTAGTGATTTAATACGTAGAGAACCCGAAATGCTGTTGCTAAGGGCAACAGCAAAACCCTAAAGGGTTACCAACGGGTGTGGCAGTAAACTCCTTGGTCAGAGATGGAATAATAGACACAAGGAGAGTCTCCACAATCCTAGTCCTCACTTGCAGTGCACTGGTTCAGCTTACTGCCACTAAACTGACACCTGAACACCTTGCACAGTGAGAAAGGATTTTGGCAGGCAAGTCTGAGAATACAGCCGCAAACTTGCTAGGTTCACAGAGTAGCAAAAGAACCCCAGCAGGTTAAACGACTGACTCCAGTCTTACTGCTAGGTCTGGATTGGCAGAGTGTAATACCAAATCCCAAGGCCTATTTGCAGTAAGCAACAAACAAATACAAAGTTTACACAGTACTAGCTAGCTTTCAGGAACTGACTAACCAACAAAGATTCAGCAGCATCTGCCTAACCTGAGAAGAGGGTTTATATAGCAGGTGCTATCCACGTCCCACTCAGACCTCACAGACTGTGAGCACAAAAACCAGCACCGGATCCCCTGCCGTGCACAGAGCCTGTAACCACTGCACAGCAAAAGACCCGAACCGGAGTATCAGCTACGCTCAGGTTACTCCGCTAGCACTTGTCTCCCGGTTGCCATGACGACGTGGCAGCACAGAGCAGGAGACCCTAACATTTAGTCCAGGTCTGGGAGGAGATCCCTCAGGAGACCATCCGCCACTTCATCAGGAGCATGCCCAGGCGTTGTAGGGAGTTCATTCAGGCACGTGGAGGCTACACACACTACTGAGCCTCATTTTGACTTGTTTTAAGCACATTACATCAAAGTTGGATTAGCCTGTAGTGTGTTTTTCCACTTTAATTTTGAGTGTGACTCCAAATCCAGACCTCCATGGGTTAATAAATGTGATTTCCATTGATAATTTTTGTGTGATTTTGTTGTCAGCACATTCAACTATGTAAAGAACAAAGTATTTAATAAGAATATTTCATTCATTCAGATCTAGGATGTGTTATTTTAGTGTTCCCTTTATTTTTTTGAGCAGTGTATATTGTAGAGATGAGCGGGTTTGGTTTTCTGAAAACCAAGGTCACCCAAACTTCCGGAATCTGAGGGAATGCGAGTGCCGGCTCGTGCTTTCCTGACTTGCACAGATTCGAAATCGAGGCAAAATGTCATCATTCTGCTTCTGCAGTGTGAGTTGCCATTTTCTAAAAAAGTTCAAATAAATACTATAGTTGGACTTTTTATACATCTCGTGTATGCTGTAGGTGCTGTACCCCACTGCGTTCACTTCATACAAGCAATGAGAGTCCGCAATGTGAGCTATAATTTGTGAAAAAAGTTAAAATAAATACTATTGGCAGGATGTAAGAAGTCTGAGATCGCCAGAGGTGACGGATGCCAGATGATCCTTGATGTTTTTATAAAGGGACAAACACAAGGCAAAACCATGCCTTGTTGTTAGTGATTGCCCCTTTAAAAAAACATCTAAGATCGTCTGGCATTCTGCACATCCGAAGATCTTGGACTGCATTACAACCCACCATATAGTTGTTTTCTTTGTACAACTTGTGCTGTAGGTGCTGTACCCCACTGTGTTCACATAAATATAAGCACTGAGTTGATATGGATCACGATAAATCAATAGAAGAGCATGCTTCCAGTCATGATACTATTACAACAGGTAGTAAAGGTTACCCAGGGGGCAGAAAGTTTATGAGAGGGCACCTGATATCTAAATCTTTCACACTGTTAAAAAAAGGGGTAGAGGTGTCACATTAAAAACCGACAAATCAGTACCCAAAAAAGAACACTACAGAAGGGATGTAATTGGAGCTGAGTTTAGCGTCTGAGAAAAAGTCTGGCAACTTGGACATTATGTGCAACTTTTTCCTGGTACTCGTCCAATGTAATGGCGTTCTTTTACGCTCCCAATGCAAATTGTATCTGACTTCTCACAGGATTTTTAGACCAGGAAGCGTCTGATTTTTTCAGAGCAACAAAATTAAAACATTCTTGGTTGCTTTCTGTAGGGCTGTATCTCCTATATAGTAGCCCAAAGTGTCTGTGTGTAAAATGCTGGGCGTGGCTAGGAGCTCTCATTGGGTTAGCATCAGGTCTATCATACCCAGTCCACATCTGATTGGGCGAGAAACACCCTCCCACACAGGTTACATCCAATGGGAGGCTCTGCCCTTTTAACTGCTGTGTGTTCCCAGAGCAGGACTAGCAATGGGGCTGATGGAGCTGCAGCTCCTGGTCCACACCCCAAAATAGGCCCACTACATCTGCAGCAACATACCCTGCAACAATTTGCACATAAAAATTGGTATAAATTCGAATAGGGGGCGTGGCCACAGGTAAAGTACTTTCCCTATACTTTCTGTAGCCCCTATAATAAATGATCATATATGGGGGATAAATATATGTGATGGTATGAACTAATTGTAAAATGTATATAATTGTATATGTATGATAAAAATTACACATGGGCGTAAAGTCCAGAACTATAATAGCCCAGGTTTATAGGGATATGGACCATGGGGATCAAAGTGGCATGAGCTGGGCTTGAGACTTTTCTAGAAGTACCTCGTGCAGGGATGTTAAGTGCCCGCATGCCAGAGATGAACTGGGAGAGCTTGAGGAAGAGACGACAGTTAAACGGACAGGAGAGAGTGCTGGGGACTGAGCGGCAGGAGACGGAGCTGCGTACTGCCGGATGACTGTAAAAAGTGTGACAGACCTGGCTCTGGACGGCGATTCTGGGGGAGAGAGATACTGACCAAATTCCCCAGCGGCTCCTGTGAAGTGGATAGCGGGACCGAAGTGTGGACGGCTGTGGCGAGCGGCGACGGGCTCCGACATCAGTAAATCCCTCTGGGCGGAGCGGAAGAGGAGTCTCCTGATAGTGACCCCGTGTGGCTGTGGGCGGCGATATCAGTGAGTCCACAGCAGAGCTATCCCTCGCTGGGCGGATCAAGAGGCGGCGCTGCCCCACAAACCAGGCCCCAAATCGGTGAGTGACAGTGGGAGGCGGCCGGGAACGGCGAGTGACAGCGGGAGGCGGGTCTGAAAGCTTCCCTCAGCAGGCTGCACTCCTTATACTAAACCAACCCCAGGGAGGCGATAACGGGCAGGGACAGACCCAAGAGGCTGAACCGGAGTGCCTTGTAAAAGTATATCCTGATCAGCTTCCACAGCAGCATCCCTGTTAAAGATACCACCAATTACATTATACTGATAACCCCAGATACAATGGTACATGTATTGAGCTTATGCCCATGAAGTCCAGTGCCAGAATAATTACTCTTAAACATCGCAGACAGGATTATTGACCAGCTATAGGGATGGGACTGGTTATGTGTGCCTAATGGAATGTAACTTGCAGCTTGAATACTACTGCCTACATCCCTGTATGCTTTCCTCCTATGCATCACACTGCTGTCTACAAAGAATCTACTAACTTTTTCATTGCTAGCTAGACAGATAATAATTGTATGCACTCCATTTTCCGCTATCAGAAGGGTCATAGGAATAGCACAGGATGACTAATTCGACACGTCATTGACCCTGAAAGACATTATTACTCTTCACAAGTTATTATATGGAGACAAGAAATTGGGATTAAATCCAAGCGCTATTGTTGACGACTCACAGGGGTTAATTTCTGAGATAGAAACTGAGATTCAACTGACTAGAGACACATTGTTTCTACATACGCAGGATATTGTACTGCTACGGCCTGGATAGCTTACTAACGCTTAGTGATTAGTAGTTTGGTACCCTATTTACATTACTACTATGGGATTTTAAAACCACAGTGGTGGCCACCCCGAACTATTGAACTTTAAAGTGATCACTTAAGGTAACTTATTAGGTAAACTGCGCAGAATGTACAAGGTATTCACGATATCCTGATCCTGGAGAGTCCTGTACAGTGAGGGCAACCTGGAAAACAAGAAAATACTGGATAACGCAGGTGAGGCGATCTCCCTATATTAAATCTATAGCTAAGGCAACACACTCACAACACCCACTGCCTATATTAGGTAGGGTTCTCTCAAGCAAACCCGGGTGTATCCATATTTGCTTGAGTGGAGGCACGCCAAATTATACATAGCCCTAAATAAAGTGAAGGGGTAGGAGGGCTACATTTGGAGGCACTGCTGAGATCCGGACACAGGGGTCTCCGTTTACCAGACAGATAGTATGGAGGGGATTAGTAAGGAAGATGTTTTTCGTTGGTGCAGAGAGAAGGATATAGATGTCGAATGTAGCTTTGGATTGAGAGGAAATTTGACCAGTGCTAGTGAGGATAGTATGCTCAACGCGGTGAAATTTCTTTATGGAGTTAGTGAACCAAGTATTGTCGATAAATGGAAAGGGTCCAAAGGTACTATTACCGCTATTTTAATCACTAATAAGAACCCACTAGATCCAATGTTACTCCCTGGCATGGTGGTGGTGGATGGAGTCCCGGGATGGAAAGTCCACCTGGTATGGCCTGAAAGGAACGCAAGTGGAGAAGATGTCCCATCAGGTGATGAACAAGGAACTGGGGAACAACAATTCGGATGTGGTGTCTTGAACACCAGCCCTGATACTGATCAACTCACCCACCCCGAGGAAGCTGTGGAGAATCAGGTAGAAACTGTCATGGGCAAGATGGTTAGCCACTTGGAGAGGTGGCACTTCGAAGGCGTATATCGTCGACTTAGGATATTCTCAGGAATCACACCGGTACCAGCGGGGGAGGAGACCTACGAGCTGTGGAGGGAGGCTGCCACACAACATTCCGAAGAGTGGCAGTGCCCTGAACATATTAAACGGCAGCGGGTGGTTGAAAGCCTACGAGGGCCTGCTATGGGGGTGATTCAAGCCACCAGGAGGAGCAATCCCACTGCTACTCTGAAAGACTATGTGGAGGCACTAGATTTTTCCTTTGGTACCTTGGAAGACGTAGGTGATCTACTGGCTCGACTCAACCATACATACCAGGAGCCAGGAGAAACCTTGACACATTACGTGTATAGAGTCGATAGGTTAATATACAAGATTGTAGATAAAGGGGGGATCGAGAAGGAGGCGGTGGACAGAAGAAGACTGATAAAGCTAAATATTTATCGTATATAAAACACTTTAAGAGGTCTAAGAACACTATACGCTATCTACGTAAGAAGTACCGTAAGGGTACGCAAGTTGCGTAGCGATCGCTCAGCCGTAGTCGAGACGCTCAAGCGTCACGTTCGCTTACGGCCCAGTGATCACAGGCAGGCACGCTGTTGGCTGCCGACTAACGTAATGATTCGCTATAGCGTAGCGGACGCTCGGGACCACGAGGAGATCACCAGCGATGCAGACGCTCACAACGTTTAAACCTTTATATCTATACCTTTAACAGTGAGATACACAGTATACCTTAGTGTAGAGACAGAGTGTAAGTGCAACCTGGTGTAACCTGATTAACTACAAAGCTGCTTGAGCGTCACCGGCGCTCAGAGAATACTTAACACTATAAAGAATACACAGATACCTGGGCTTAGGGTCCGAAACCTATTATATGTATTATGACTATTATACTTGCAAAAGGAATCACAGTACAAATGATACACTACAATATAACATAAACCAACTAACCAGATAAACTACACAGGAAATACAATACAATACAATTAAAGGAAAATACGAGAGAGATAGAGAGAGAGATAGAGAGAGAGATGGCTCACAGTAAGACAATATGATTACGGAGAAAACTTACGCACAAGGGGAACGATCGCATGCGCCTCGATATCCAGCTCCCGATTATCAGCAATGAGAACCGTTGAAGAGAGAGAACTGGATACGGTCGGCCTGCCTATTTATGCCCCACACACAATACAATTCAATGGTCCCTACAATCTCATTGTTCATTGGACATAGGAATTCGGCTTCGCATTATAACAAAAGGTCATAGGTTGATTCATACAGGTGGGCTGTGACTATTTCCAACTGCTCAGGTGGGAGGGAAACTGGGTTTCCCGCGGCATGGGTCATCAAATGCAAATAAAGTAAATGTTCATAAACTTCTTATGTCCATAACTATTCGCACGAGCGATTGATCTGCTTCAAACCAACACCGGAATATTTCTAATTAAATATTCTTCCGATGGATACTAAACACCACTGTATTACTCCTGTCTGACCCTTCGTATCAAACAAAGAGGGATTCCTCTGTTCATAAACATTCTATATTAACCAAACTTTCAGAATCTATCAAAGGGACCATGATCTACAAAATACATTATTACTGAAAATATGTTACGATTGAGTTGCACGCTACAACCACATAAACTCTACCGTAAATACGCATACCATGCGCCTGCGGGTGCCCGCGACTGTGAGTATGCGCACGTACGGGAGAGCGTACGCATGCGCAGCACGGACCTGTGTGAGGTGCAAATATGGTAGTGTGCATAGAGATATTTTTCTGACTTTGACAGTCCACCCTTTGGCAGTCAATAATAACTGCCACCTTCTAAAACATTTCAAAAGGAGAAAAATATATGTCAGGGGTTAATTCATTTCCATGGTTGGGTAAGGGAGGAGAGAGGAGTAGGTGGGAAGAGGGTATGACCTAGTGAGATAGCAGAAGCATGTGTGTATGAGTCCATGTTTGGGGGGTCATGTATCATCGTGCCGTACGTGTTGTAAATCAAGCTTCGAGGTATTGCGAAGTATACATTTGAATTCCTTCTTATCCCGTGGTACGGGTCTGTGGATGGGCTGTCAAACTTTACCGAGCTCTTTTCGGATTTTGAACAAAATGGGGAGCACATTTTAGTTGATGATACATGAATGGGGGAATATGTGATTGCTGATATCTGTGCCTGTATTCCCTATACTATGTGTGTCATTACCTGAGGGTTGTAGAAATGAAGAAAAGACATAATTACGGTAAATGCGGTGGTATTCTATGTCAGGTTAATGTACATCTGTCGGTTGAAGTTTTGTTCGGTATCAGTTGAAAGTCGTCTTCTTTGCGCTGTGTTGCCCATTAGGGGTGAGCAAAAAGCTTTGTCAATGCCATTAGATTTACAAAAAATGTTGGGCTAGCGTAAGTTTAAGAATTCTAGGGAAACTGGGGATCCATGGCAAAGTTCATCAAATGTCCGTATCTCAAGTGGTCAAAACTTCTTCTTTGGTCTATCCGTTGTCTGTATAGCGTCTCGTCAACTTCCTCGTCCCAGGGGGTCTTTTTATCTTGGAGAAAAGCAGAAAAACAGGTGAAAGAAACGGACCGTAGAAATCGCATTTTCATCACATCATTGTTTCTATCATTGGGTCATAAATCAAATCCAGGTTAATTACAGTTTCCTCACTCCTCAAACTCATTACCTTAGTACGACGATTGCACCTCATTAAAGCCTGACCGCATCTAAATATCAAACCGATCGTTATGATAACACCTAAGATACATAGGAGAAACTTCCCAACATCCATTATGACTCCTTGAGCCCAGTCTCCCAAACCGGAGAACCAATTTCGCGGGTTCAACCATGACACCCAACCAGTCAGCTCATTACCTACAGCAGCAAGAGTGAGATTGTGTTTTCGGCGAAATTCCCACTTCAATTGGAGAATATCGTCCATCTTTTGGTCTATGACCTCGACCGGATCCTCGGTGCTATTCGTGATATACGTGCAACACTTCACGCCGTACTGTGTTGCTAATGTAACACAATATCCGCCTGTCACTGCTGTGAGGTAATTAAGAACCATTCTATGCTGCACCAGTTCTGTTTTATAAGCTTGAAGTTCCCTTCCAGTATATCTAAACGTGTCATCATACATTTCAGTGATATTATCTAACAAATTTGCGAGCGCCGATATGTATTTATAATTTAGCACTCCTCTAGCGGTGCGGGTGAAATCTAACGCGATTAAGAATTGAATCCCGGTGGATTCACTTATCAGATCAGAGGCCGGATGCTCTGTCTTCTCTATCAGGTGCCTTTTAACGACGTGCTCGTAATGGGTGTGAGTATAAGGAGCTTGGGCACCACGGTGTATGTCTTTCATTTTGTCATGTGTTACAGTCATCACTTCAGGCAATACTTTTCCAATATAACACAATCCTTCAGAGTTTGGGGCAAGCCACTTGTACGCCTTTCTCCCGCATATGAAATATGCATCATCGGGGAGAACATATGGGACGGAGAAGGACATAACCATATTACACACCTTCCAGGTGAAATATCCTAACCCTAATTCTTCCATCTGCTTAATACACGTATCAGGTTGTACGATATGTGCACAGTATCCTGGTGATACTTCTCCAACTCTCGTAATCCTATTTCCTAAGGTGTACCTATACCGGAAAGATTTTCCTCTACTGGCTATGTGGCGTACAAGCTCTGTATCTGTAGGCATTCTATCTGCTCTATGCGAAAAGGTCATGGTGTGGTTACTCCATGACACTTCCCAATTTCCCGGCTTTCTGGGATTGGAGATGTTGAAACATAATAGGGACCTATCCACATGGTATTGGTGGAGCTTCAAACTAGGAGGGCTGGAGATATTAAACCTCCTGTCCACCGGTCTCCCACCATTTAACTCAAGTACCTCCCCTATCGTTAAAGGAAATGGTACTAGCCCTGATTTGCTATGACCTTGAGGTACTTGAGAGCATACCCAACAATCTGTTTTGTTTAACACATTACCCACTAAGGAGTGATAGTCACTCAATGGATGCCGGTCCATATGGATATTAAAACTGGATTGGCATTTCTTAATGCACCCATCTTCAATGACATTGTTACAGAGCCGACAGATACAGTTTTCTTCAGCTAACAATCCGTCACAATTTCTTCTATGGTCAATGCTATCGGATCGTTTTCTGATACTCGCCTTTGCTTGTTGGTTAGGTTGATCTTGGAAAACTACGCCTCCATCTTTATCATCAGAACCCATTCCAGAACCTCTATCGACCTCCATGGTACTCTCGCCGGAACAGACTGCTCTGGTCAACATCATGGTCAACAGGAAAATCCGGATCACAGTCTCTTGGGGCAAGTTTATCTTATAGGAGGAAATGGAGAAGAATGAGAAGGAGGAAAAATAAATTTGAGGGAGAGGGGATGGGAAGTGGAGAAAAACAATAAAAGGGAGTGGGGAGTCGACAACAGCTCTCGGTCTTCAAGGCTCAGGTGCCGCCTCAGTCCTCCTGGAACAGACACTCCAGTGATACAACCTCTACCGTCTGTTCCTTATCACGGGACTTCTCTGGATCAGCAACCTTCTTGCAGTGGGATGAATGGACCCAAGTCTCTCTCTCAGCAACCTTTAATGCTGTAGTGCTAGTCAATAAGACCTGGTATGGTCCTTCCCATCTGTCAATAAGGCAACCTGAGCGTAGAAAATTCCGTATCATTACATAATCCCCAGGTTCAATGTCATGACAATTACTATCAGGTAGATCAGGAATCACCAACTTCAGACTATCATTTTGATTCCTTAACTGTTTACTCATGTTAATCAAGTACTTTACAGTTACTTCATTGTTACATTTCAAATCATCCTGAGGGTTAATCATGGCATGCGGTTGTCGACCAAACAAGATTTCAAAGGGAGACAGATTAAGAGGGGACCTGGGAGTGGTTCTGATACTGTACAATACAATGGGTAAAGCTTCTGGCCATGTCAATCCTGTCTCTGCCATCACTTTACTCAATTTATTTTTAATAGTGCTGTTCACTCTTTCGACCTTCGCACTCGCCTGTGGACGGTACGGAGTGTGCAGCTTGCTATCAATTCCCATCAACTTACACATTCCTTGAAAGACATCACCTGTAAAATGGGTACCCCTATCACTTTCGATTATTCTAGGGATACCATATCTACATACAAATTCCTGCACAATTTTCTTAGCAGTAAACATAGCGGTATTTGTTGCCGCTGGAAATGCTTCGACCCAATTTGAGAAAACATCTATACAAACAAGTACATATTTCAAATTCCGACAAGGGGGTAATTGTATAAAGTCAATTTGTATTACCTGGAAAGGGCCGCCGGCAGGTGGGATATGGGATGGTTCTGTAGGTATTGCCTTTCCAATATTCTTTCTCAAACAGGTAAGGCATGACATTGCTCTTTTACTCGCATGAGAGGAGAATCCTGGGGCGCACCAGTATGCTCTCACCAATTTGCACATTCCCTCCTTGCCTAGATGAGTCAGCCCGTGAGCTGCTTCAGCCAGACATGGAAGATATGCTCTGGGGGCCACTGGTTTACCATGTCCATCCGTCCAGAGTCCTGAGGACTCCTGGCCACATCCCTTTGCCTTCCAGACTGCCTTTTCCTGTGTGGAACACAAATTTTGCATTTCACACAACTTCTGTGTGTTAATGGTATTAAATACCATTAATTGTGTGGTGTCTGTCTGTATGGGGGTAGCAGCTGCTAACTTAGCAGCTTCGTCTGCTCGGCTGTTACCAAGTGATACCGGGTCTTGGCTATATGTGTGTGCTTTACATTTGATAACAGCCACTCTGTCGGGTTCCTGTATCGCTGTTAGAAGCCTTTTTATGTGAGCTGCATGCGCTACCGGTGTACCAGCGGCCGTCATGAAATTTCTGAGGCGCCATAGGGCTCCGAAATCATGGACTACCCCGAATGCGTATCTAGAATCGGTGTAGATATTGGCTGACTTACCCTTAGCCAATTCACATGCTCTGGTTAGGGCGACCAGTTCAGCAACCTGGGCTGAGTGAGGTGGGCCTAGCGGTTCCGCTTCTATGGTGTCTTGGTCATCTACGACTGCGTATCCAGTACACAAGTCTCCCGAGTCTGACTGTCTATGACAACTACCGTCCGTGTAGAACGTGAGTTCCGCATCTTCCAGTGGGTTGTCACTGATGTCAGGCCTTGCGGTAAAATTTTGGGTCAAATATTCCATACAATCATGTGTATCTTCCTTTGTATTAAATCCTCCTTCCCCATCACTCTCACCTTCCACCCTTTGTGCCTGACCAGGCACACCTGGGAGATACGTTGCAGGATTTAATGCACTGCATCTCCTTATGGTGATGTTTATGGGGGCCATTAGTGCCAATTTCCATCTTGTGAACCTCGCTGATGAGACGTGTCTGGTTTGGGCAGAATTCAATAAGGCTGATACTGCATGTGGCGTATGGATTGTGAGGTTGTGGCCTAGCACGACGTCTTCGCTTTTTGTCACTAGCAATGCTATCGCAGCAACGCTTCGCAAGCATGTGGGGAGGGATCGCGCTACCGTGTCTAGCTGAGCGCTGTAGTATGCAACTGGCCTATTGGCATCACCGTGTTTTTGGGTTAGTACACCTGCCGCGCAACCAGCACTTTCTGTTCCGTATAGTTCAAAGGGTTTCCCATAGTCTGGCATACCTAGTGCTGGTGCCTGCGTTAGGCACTGTTTGAGTCTCTCAAATGCTGTTTCGGACTCGTCTGTATGCGAAATCCTATCAGGTTTGTTTGAGGAGACCATTTCCTGCAAAGGTAACGCCAAAATGGAAAACCCTGGGATCCAATTACGGCAATACCCACACATTCCTAAAAACGTTCTGATCTGTTGCTGGGTTTGTGGCAGAGTCATGTCTCTAATTGCTTGGATTCTATCAGTGGTCAGGTGTCTCAGTCCTTGTGTTAGACAGTGTCCCAAATATTTTACCTTAGTTTGGCATAATTGTAACTTGTCTTTGGACACCTTGTGTCCTGTGTCTGAAAGATGAAACAGGAGCTGTTTCGTATCCTTCAGAGATGCTTCCAGTGAATCTGAACACAGTAATAAATCGTCCACATACTGTATCAATACTGATCCACTGTCTGGTTGGAAAGACTGTAAACAATCATGCAAAGCCTGAGAAACTATACTTGGACTATCTATGAAACCTTGGGGTAATCAAGTCCACGTGTATTGGACTCCTCTGTATGTAAATGCAAACAAATATTGGCTGTCAGGGTGCAGAGGTACCGAAAAGAAAGCGGAGCAGAGGTCAATAACAGTGAAAAATTTGGCAGTGGGAGGGATTTGCATTAGGATGACAGCTGGATTTGGCACTACGGGGAACTGACTCTCAACTATTTTGTTAATCCCCCTTAGATCCTGCACTAGTCTGTAACCCCTCCCCCCACTCTTTTTAACAGGGAAGATGGGACTATTGGCAGTACTGGACGTTCTTACCAGAATGCCCTGTTGTAGCAAGCGCTCTATTACTGGGTAAACTCCTAACTCCACCTCTGGCTTCAGAGGGTACTGTGGGATTTTTGGAGCTATCCTACCATCTTTTACTTGTACAACTACTGGAGCTACGTTTGCCATTAATCCAGTGTCTTGTCCGTCTTTTGTCCAAAGTGACTCTGGTATCTGAGATTTCATCTCTTCTATTTGGGATGGATTCCTATTTGTCATAATGGTATGTGACATTAATTTTGATGGGGAGTCTAACATGTCTCGCACTTCCTGAGCGTGTTTCTCAGGTATGTCCAAGAATACACCTTCAGGAGTACAATAAATGACGCACCCCATTTTACACAGTAAGTCTCTTCCCAGGAGATTGGTTGGTGCCGATGCAGCCAGCAAAAAGGAATGCTTGGTATGCAAAGGCCCTATTGTAATCTCGGCTGGTTTGCTAACAGGGTAGTGCTGGACTACTCCTGTTACTCCCATGGCTGGAATTGTCCTACCAGTGGTTCTCATGCCCACTGTCGAATTTATCACTGACTTGGCCGCCCCTGTGTCTACAAGAAAGTTTAAAGTTTTACCAGCTACATTAATTGCGATCTCGGGTTCACTTCCAAGATTGGCAATTAATTTTACTGGCTGCAGATTACAGGTATGGCCACACCCCTATTGGGTATGGTGACCTCCCTGAATCCCGCTGGCAGCAACTACTTGTGAGGGAGATAGTTGGGAACTACCAGAGGCATGCCAGTCTCTGTTTGGGGGATATCTTTTTGTTTCCCCTGTATGTGGCTCATAACTCCGTTTCTGCGGACCTTGCTCCCAATGTCGTGTGTCGTGTCGTTGTCTAGGGGGTTGGTATGAGTTTCGTGGATTCTTTACTCTACAATCTCGTGCCATGTGTCCCTGTTTGTGACAAGAATAACAAGTAACCATACTTGACTTACCCACAGGATTTGGTGATACAAACAAAGGCTGCCTTGTGGTCAGGGCCTGTATACTTACTGACATTAATTTATCACCTTGTTGTTCCCTGTGTCTGGTGATGTTTCTATCGTGATCAATAGCAGCCTCTCTCAAAGTAGCCACAGACAGACCTCGCCAACATGGTTGCGTGGTCTGTACCCTAGTCTTCAATGACTCTTTTAAACCATCCATCAGTACCGATACTGCTACTTCCCGATGGTTTGTGTCTGTTTTAATGTCCTCTATGCCTGTGTATTTTGCCATTTCTAATAATGCTCTGTGAAAATACTCTGCAGCTGTCTCTGACTCCTTCTGTTTAATGGAGAATATCTTATTCCATTTAGCTACCGCTGGGAAATACTCTTTTAGCTGCAAGTTTATTCTTTTCACATTATCTTGGTTGTACACATCTGTAAGAGGTACATCATGACCTAGTCCGCAATCAGCTAAAAATTGAGTTGCGTCGACATTTGAGGGTAAACATGCTCTCAGCAATATCTGCCAGTCTTTATTGTTGGGCTCTACAGTGTTACCTAAGTCTCTGATGTATTTTTGACTGGCAACTAAGTCTTTTCTAGGGTCAGGAAATTCAGACACTATGGTCCTTAATTCCATTCGGGAAAATGGAGTGTACATGGCAATGTTCCTAATGGGAGTGGCTCCTGATGCGTCTGTTTTCCCATTTGGCACTGCTATTACTCTAACAGGTGTAATTCTAACAACCTCATTCTGTGTAGATTCTACAGGCTGTGGTGAAATAGTTTCAGCATAATGCATGGTGCCGTACTTACCAGTTGATACGACTTCACCTATCCCTCCGCTAGGGGCCTTTACTAATCTCGTGGGTGGAGCTGTGCCTACTGTGGTCTCTGCTATGGTGGCTGCTAGAGAGAGCGCTGAAATCGTTGCCGATTCGTCCTCTTGATCACACTCCTGAGGAAAGTTCAAAACAGGGTACAACTTGCACGGGTTAATACTTGCATGGGTTAATGGGTTAACATTATCATTAACATTTACACAGTTACTAAGTGATTTTGTGTTACACCTTAGTGCGTCTTTCTCCGCAATCAACTTCTCTCCTGATATGTATGGTGGCGGCGGGGCCGTGGCAATCAGTTTTCTGTTAGAGCCAGATCCCGCCGCCTGAGCCAAACCTCTCTGTATCTCACCTTCCTGTTGCCACAACTGTAAATAATCATAATGCTGGATTCGTCTCTTTGTTGATTTTATGAGACATATCCTCCTCCTTAAATTTTGTAACACTTCTGAGCTGAAGCTCCCTATTCTTGGGAATTTCTCCCCGTCATGTACAGTCATTCTCTCCCATTCATCACATAAAGTTTCTGTGTGACTTCCATATTTCTCACACATTATATACCTGGCCGACCCAATTGGTCGGACCACTGAATCAACCCGAACCGAGGTTGATCGCCCCCTACCTGAACAAGTGGCCCCCATAGTTCGAAAGTGTTGCTTTATTTAGCCAACCCTTTACGCAAAACCAAATGCCAACAATAGGCTGACGGTGGCGGTTTACCGAGTACCCCACTCACTCGCCCACGCCGACAAATACGACCTGATCACACCGATATGGTGCTGGCGTACTCGACCTAGGGCCCCTGCGACCTGAACCTCTATTTACTGGAACCTGCGAGGGTTATCCGAAGAACACTTACTCTTTCCAGTAACTATTGGTTGTTGGATAGTTCCTGAGTGAGCAGCGAACTTCCCTTAAAATAAAAAAATTACACAAATCACGTTAGAGTGTACAGATAGCGTTTGTGACCCCTTTACTCTAATGGTATTAGGTCAGATTACTAACTACTGCACACACTTACGTGCGGTCCAGTCGTTAAGTACACAAACAACTAAGCTTATGTACGGAAAGACCAATGGAATCGAAACTTACGACTGCGAATTCCTTCAGCCAGAGCTTATATGGCCTATATGGGTGTTGCACCAACCCTTTTCGGTGTTGTGCCTGTGAACTGTATAGCGGACTTCCTTGTCGGCTGTACCTGGACCTCCTGGTCTGTTATGACCTCCTGGTCTTGTTATACTCTAATGCTCAAAATTGTATATTTAACCAGAGATGCCTCCCTAGCCACCGTGCACGTCACTTACACGCATGTACCTCACGAGTACTCGACTTTTCTTGTGGTTCAACCTTTAAAAATTGTAAAAACACTCACTCATCACATGTACACTTTTGTTTTCTATTTCTGCGCAGAAATTTTTCTTCAGATCAGGTGTGTTACCAATTAGGAGCAGGATCTGTTAATTAAATTTCGGACACCCAAAAATAGACTTGCGTTATTTCTCGCCTCGCGTTATTTATCGCTTTGCGTTATTTATCGCTCTGCGTTAAAAATCAACTTATCGTGACTTGAGCTACGTGGGCGTAACCGGACGCTCCGTTGCGTAACGTACGCTGCGTGCGTCGGCCTTTGGATTGCGTACGCAAGTCTTTGTTAGAGACACGTATACGCAAAGCAAAGATCCACCGTAACACAATTTATACTTTTATCAATGTAGATGATCCTTGATCATCTACCACACAAACACACTGACTTCGCCTTATCTCCCAGGCGAAACTGTGTGTTTGTCTATCTTTTAACTATATTACCTTTACTCTTAAACTATGAAATAACGGCAACTCTCTTTTAGCACTTCTATCAACTATAAAAACTGGCAGACAGGAGAGTGATATACGAAAATGAAAAGGAAAAAGAAATGCAGATATATATATGTGTGCGTGCGTGTGTACGCAAGACAGAAAAATAAACAGTTTTAAAAGACACTAGCGTTTTGTTCTTACCTCCGGTTCCCGGATTCCTTCAGCACTCTTTACCTAAGCGAAGCAGACGCTTATCCTGTCAGCACTACGAGGGATACAACCTCCCGCCCTTTGCTGAGGGATAATGTCTGCTGATCTACCTAGTGCAGATATGTGAAGGACGGGCGAGCCGCCAATTGATAAAGCTAAATATTTATCGTATATAAAACACTTTAAGAGGTCTAAGAACACTATACGCTATCTACGTAAGAAGTACCGTAAGGGTACGCAAGTTGCGTAGCGATCGCTCAGCCGTAGTCGAGACGCTCAAGCGTCACGTTCGCTTACGGCCCAGTGATCACAGGCAGGCACGCTGTTGGCTGCCGACTAACGTAATGATTCGCTATAGCGTAGCGGACGCTCGGGACCACGAGGAGATCACCAGCGATGCAGACGCTCACAACGTTTAAACCTTTATATCTATACCTTTAACAGTGAGATACACAGTATACCTTAGTGTAGAGACAGAGTGTAAGTGCAACCTGGTGTAACCTGATTAACTACAAAGCTGCTTGAGCGTCACCGGCGCTCAGAGAATACTTAACACTATAAAGAATACACAGATACCTGGGCTTAGGGTCCGAAACCTATTATATGTATTATGACTATTATACTTGCAAAAGGAATCACAGTACAAATGATACACTACAATATAACATAAACCAACTAACCAGATAAACTACACAGGAAATACAATACAATACAATTAAAGGAAAATACGAGAGAGATAGAGAGAGAGAGAGAGAGAGAGAGAGATAGAGAGAGAGATGGCTCACAGTAAGACAATATGATTACGGAGAAAACTTACGCACAAGGGGAACGATCGCATGCGCCTCGATATCCAGCTCCCGATTATCAGCAATGAGAACCGTTGAAGAGAGAGAACTGGATACGGTCGGCCTGCCTATTTATGCCCCACACACAATACAATTCAATGGTCCCTACAATCTCATTGTTCATTGGACATAGGAATTCGGCTTCGCATTATAACAAAAGGTCATAGGTTGATTCATACAGGTGGGCTGTGACTATTTCCAACTGCTCAGGTGGGAGGGAAACTGGGTTTCCCGCCGCATGGGTCATCAAATGCAAAAAAAGTAAATGTTCATAAACTTCTTATGTCCATAACTATTCGCACGAGCGATTGATCTGCTTCAAACCAACACCGGAATATTTCTAATTAAATATTCTTCCGATGGATACTAAACACCACTGTATTACTCCTGTCTGACCCTTCGTATCAAACAAAGAGGGATTCCTCTGTTCATAAACATTCTATATTAACCAAACTTTCAGAATCTATCAAAGGGACCATGATCTACAAAATACATTATTACTGAAAATATGTTACGATTGAGTCGCACGCTACAACCACATAAACTCTACCGTAAATACGCATACCATGCGCCTGCGGGTGCCCGCGACTGTGAGTATGCGCACGTACGGGAGAGCGTACGCATGCGCAGCACGGACCTGTGTGAGGTGCAAATATGGTAGTGTGCATAGAGATATTTTTCTGACTTTGACTAGACTCACCCAGGTACTAAGGGGGGCATTAACCAACAGTCCTGTAGCGCAAAGGCTCCGATGCACCATGAATGCTAATCTGCCTCCGACATTGAATGAGCTCGTGCGAGAAGTGAAACTGGAAGAGGTACAAATAGAAAACTGTGAGAGAACCATCAAGAAGGTCAAAGTAGTTTTACCGACCCCTTCTCCACCCTCTATAGAAGAGCGACTGGTGAAGTTAATAGAGGAGCAGAATAAAAAAATTGAACAACTAATAGCCCTACAGACTAATCTTCCTTATAGTCAGTGGATGCATCCTGACTCTGGGAGGGGAATAAGTGTATGGCGGGAAAGTCGATTCCCCATAATTTGCTATAGTTGTGGACAATCGGGTCATAGGTCATTTGAGTGCCCTATGTATGGACACTTCCGAAGAGGAAATAGTAATAGCAATAGTTACCGGAGACGACCGTCCCCACCGGAAAACTCCAACGGGAGTTCTGTGGACCCCTCACAGGCTCCCCAATAATTACTGTACACGCCATGAGAGTGCTCAGTGGTCCAATGAAATTCCTGAGAGCCTGATGGGCCATGCACCAAGAATAAAGGCTATGATCAACGGACACGCCTGTACAGTCCTGCTGGACAGTGGATCACAAATATCCATCATATTTGAATCCTGGTATCAGACCCATTTACAGGATGTGCCCATACATCCTCTTAGTGGCCTCACCATCTGGGGGTTGAGTGAGCAAAAATACCCCTATTTAGGATATATTATCACTCAAATTACCTTCGACCCTGGGCTGATTTCCCCCAATGAAATGGTACCGTTTGTGGCATTGGTTTGTCCGGATTCCCCCGGAGATAATGGAGATCTGCCAGTGATTGTTGGGACAAACACTCATATGTATAAGAGTCTCATAAAATGGTGTGAGAAACAAAACCTGAATGACTTGCCGATCAAGATAGACAGTCATATGGCACAGTGTCGACAAGGAGAAGTTGGTTCAGAGACCGGTACATCCAAACCCGATTCAGGGGTCAACAAGCTGGAGGCGTGTTTCCAAGGTAGCGACATAGACGCATGGAACAAAAGTCTACTATTGGAACAATTACAGCTGCGAGAGTCGGTATTCTCCCAAAGTGAGTGTGATCTAGGAATGGCAAAGGATGTAGAGCATCGTATTAAATTAACCAATGACACCCCATTTAGGGAAAGGTCTAGGAGACTAGCTCCAGCAGATTTCGAGGATGTGCGGGCGCATCTAAGAAATCTGCTGGAGAATCAGGTGATTGCTGACTCAGAGAGCCAGTATGCATCCCCCATTGTTGTTGCACGGAAGAAAAGTGGGGAGATCCGGCTGTGCATTGATTACAGGACCTTAAATAGCCGTACAGTGCCGGATCAATATACTGTACCGAAAATTGAAGAGGCATTGGATTATCTACAAGGCAGCCAATGGTTTTCCGTTTTGGACTTGAGGTGCGGTTATTACCAGATTCCGATGAACATCGAGGATAGAGCTAAGACCGCTTTCATCTGTCCAATCGTTTTTTTCGAATTTCTAAAAATGCCACAGGGTATCACTGGAGCGCCAGCCACCTTCCAGAGGACCATGGAGAAGACCGTAGGCGATATGTGCTACAGAGAAGTCTTGGTCTATTTAGACGATATCATAGTATTCGGAAAGACACTGGAAGAACACAATGAAAGACTCTTAAAGGTGTTAGACAGACTTCAATGTCGCGGGTTAAAGCTCTCTATTGAGAAATGCCAATTGTGTCGATCTACAGTAAAGTACCTCGGACATATTGTCAGCCGGGAGGGAATCTCTACTGATCCAGACAAAGTAGCCACTGTGAGAAATTGGCCACGACCTAAAAACCTTAAGGATCTCCGGTCCTTCTTAGGGTTTTGTGGCTATTACAGGAAATTTGTGCCGCAATACTCTAAGTTGGCTAGACCGTTAACCAATCTGACCAGAGGATATCCACCAAGTGCCCAGAAAAGAAAGCCCCACACCAAGGAGGCAAAAGAGTACTTATGCCCTCGGGAAACTTTTGGACATAGGTGGGACGCCGAATGTGAGGAGGCATTTATCCACTTAAAAGAGAGTCTATCAAAGTCACCAGTGTTAGCGTATGCCGACCCCGAACTCCCTTATGAAGTCCACATCGACGCCTCCTTTGAGGGACTTGGGGGAGTGCTGTACCAGTGGAGGGATGGACAGCTCAGGCCTATTGCATATGTCAGTCGTGGTCTATCTGGAAGTGAGAGGAATTATCCGGTACATAAGCTGGAGTTTTTGGCCCTCAAATGGGTGGTTAGTGAAAAATTCCATGACTACCTATATGGAGCCTCATTTACGGTACATACGGATAATAATCCCTTGACATATGTACAATCCACCGCTAAACTGGATGCCACTGGTCATCGATGGTTGGCCACATTATCCAATTATAACTTTACTATCAAATATAGACCGGGGGTAAACAACCAGGACGCAGATGCTCTATCTAGAAGGGTCGATAACGAAGTCTCTACCTCCTCTGACGAATGGATAGAAGTTCCGGCTGCTATGATCAGGGGGCTATGTCATCCAGTTCGAGCAACTCCTCCTGTACCTTTGGCAGCTATAATTACTACGGGGGCCTCGGGCCAAGCAATCCCGGCTTCTTATCGATGGTTGGACCATTCTGCCATGGATGGGTTAGAAAGGATACCGCTAGATGACCTAGCACAAGAACAGAGGAAAGATATTCACATTGGACCTATTATACAATACCTGGAGAAGCCCTCTTCCTCCGTCCCAATGTCAGGCCTCTCTAAAGAAGCTAGAATATTGTTTCAACAGATTAAGAATCTCAGGATAAAGAGAGGATTGGTTTACCGATTTACCAGACGGTCTCAAGGCGCTACAAGAATGCAACTAGTGTTACCAGTCAAGTATAAGACCATAGTACTACAAGCATTACATAATAATCATGGTCATTTAGGGCAGGAGAAAACCTTGGGACTGGTCACTGAAAGATTCTTTTGGCCATTCATGAGTCGAGACGTGGAACAATTTTGCAAGTCCTGTGGAAACTGTGTGTTGAGGAAAACGCTCCCCCGGACGACGGCTCCCCTAGTCAACATCAAGGGTTCGGGACCCTTTGATCTGGTATGCATTGACTTTTTATCTCTAGAGGGACCTGATGGACGTGACAGTCATATCTTGGTAGTCACTGATCATTTTACTAGGTATGCCCAGGCCTATGTAACCCCAAATCAACGAGCGGGGACTGTGGCCCGCACACTGTGGGAAAAATTCTTTGTTCACTACGGGCTACCGGCCAGGATTCATTCCGATCAAGGACGAGAATTTGAGAGCCATCTTATTAAAGAACTGTGTTACTGTTGCGGTATTAAAAAGTCGCGAACAACTCCATACCATCCACAAGGAGATCCACAACCGGAACGGTTCAATCGTACCCTATTAAATATGCTTGGCACATTGAATCCACAAAAGAAGCTGAAGTGGAAACAGTATATAACTTATCTGGTCCATGCATATAATTGCACCAAGAATGATGCCACTGGGTATTCCCCTTATCTACTCATGTTTGGTAGGGAAGCCAGATTACCCATCGATGTGTGTTTACCTACACAAATTAACCCTGCTTCTTGGGGTACTCATTCTCATTATTTACGGCAACTCCGACAGCAATTACACGAAGCATACCAATTGGCTCGAACTACTGCCGGGAAAAGGGGAGAGAGGAACAAATTACAGTATGACCGGAAAGTGATAGAGCATTGTTTACAGCCCGGGGACCGGGTTTTACTCAAAGTATTAGGCGTTCCTAGACGGCAGAAACTCAGGAACCGATGGAAAGAGGAACCATATGTAGTAGTGAAACAGCTACCCGATATTCCTGTGTATCAGCTAACTCCGGAAAACGGAGAGGGGACGATAGTGACTTATCATAGACAAAACCTTCTGCCTATCGCGCATGATATCAGATGGAATGAGACCAGGCCACAAATGGATCAAAGTGGAAAACACAGAACACCACCTTCATCATACATCCCAGAATCGTTCTATCGGGAAGACTATGAAAGGGAGCTGGAAATGGAACAGTTTGGGTGCGGAGTATACTATAAAGATGACGGCAGCATGGGACATAGTAGTACGAGTGCATTGGAACGAGAACAGTCCGAAGTGCAGTTAACCACCCAAGACTGGGGTGTAGTGGATACGATTAGTAACCAAGAAGAGGAATGGGAAGAATCTACTAGTCCAGGGAAGGATAATATCGGGAGTACTAGTGAAACCAATACGAGTAATGAAGAGTGTACTAATGTCACTACATTAGGTTATGGACCGTCTTCTCCATGGTCCCAGAGGATAAGAAAACCTCCCAAAATTCTTACTTATGAACGATTGGGATTACCCACTGAGGTTCCCCTGATAATCCATCCTCGGGTGGTAGTGCCATGGCCTTATTTTGGATGTGGGATATGAAGCAGTAAAGGAACCTGATAGGAAAATTAAGGAGTATCCAGGTGTCTCGCATATCATAGGGGTGGTGATACCGATGCGGTGCATTTCGGAATCCCCAGGGGGAGAATGTAGCCCCTATAATAAATGATCATATATGGGGGATAAATATATGTGATGGTATGAACTAATTGTAAAATGTATATAATTGTATATGTATGATATAAATTACACATGGGCGTAAAGTCCAGAACTATAATAGCCCAGGTTTATAGGGATATGGACCATGGGGATCAAAGTGGCATGAGCTGGGCTTGAGACTTTTCTAGAAGTACCTCGTGCAGGGAAGTTAAGTGCCCGCATGCCAGAGATGAACTGGGAGAGCTTGAGGAAGAGACGACAGTTAAACGGACGGGAGAGAGTGCTGGGGACTGAGCGGCAGGAGACGGAGCTGCGTACTGCCGGATGACTGTAAAAAGTGTGACAGACCTGGCTCTGGACGGCGACTCTGGGGGAGAGAGATACTGACCAAATTCCCCAGCGGCTCCTGTGAAGTGGATAGCGGGACCGAAGTGTGGACGGCTGTGGCGAGCGGCGACGGGCTCCGACATCAGTAAATCCCTCTGGGCGGAGCGGAAGAGGAGTCTCCTGATAGTGACCCCGTGTGGCTGTGGGTGGCGATATCAGTGAGTCCACAGCAGAGCTATCCCTCGCTGGGCGGATCAAGAGGCGGCGCTGCCCCACAAACCAGGCCCCAAATCGGTGAGTGACAGTGGGAGGCGGCCGGGAACGGCGAGTGACAGCGGGAGGCGGGTCTGAAAGCTTCCCTCAGCAGGCTGCACTCCTTATACTAAACCAACCCCAGGGAGGAGATAACGGGCAGGGACAGACCCAAGAGGCTGAACCGGAGTGCCTTGTAAAAGTATATCCTGATCAGCTTCCACAGCAGCATCCCTGTTAAAGATACCACCAATTACATTATACTGATAACCCCAGATACAATGGTACATGTATTGAGCTTATGCCCATGAAGTCCAGTGCCAGAATAATTACTCTTAAACATCGCAGACAGGATTATTGACCAGCTATAGGGATGGGACTGGTTATGTGTGCCTAATGGAATGTAACTTGCAGCTTGAATACTACTGCCTACTTCCCTGTATGCTTTCCTCCTATGCATCACACTGCTGTCTACAAAGAATCTACTAACTTTTTCATTGCTAGCTAGACAGATAATAATTGTATGCACTCCATTTTCCGCTATCAGAAGGGTCATAGGAATAGCACAGGATGACTAATTCGACACGTCATTGACCCTGAAAGACATTATTACTCTTCTCAAGTTATTATATGGAGACAAGAAATTGGGATTAAATCCAAGCGCTATTGTTGACGACTCACAGGGGTTAATTTCTGAGATAGAAACTGAGATTCAACCGACTAGAGACACATTGTTTCTACATACGCAGGATATTGTACTGCTACGGCCTGGATAGCTTACTAACGCTTAGTGATTAGTAGTTTGGTACCCTATTTACATTACTACTATGGGATTTTAAAACCACAGTGGTGGCCACCCCGAACTATTGAACTTTAAAGTGATCACTTAAGGTAACTTATTAGGTAAACTGCGCAGAATGTACAAGGTAAAACCCGGGTACACAGTCCATCAGACTGTGGTTATTTTATAGTTTTTTTTGTATTGCATGCATTGACTTTGTGGCATAATATTGAAATAAGGATTGTTTTAGCGGATGTAAAGCCTAATTTGATCCGATCTACATGATGATTAATTAAATGTTGAGAGTGACAATAAAGTTACTTACCTAAGGTCGCTTGTCCGGTGAATTCACGATATCCTGATCCTGGAAAGTCCTGTACAGTGAGGGCAACCTGGAAAACAAGAAAATACTGGATAACGCAGGTGAGGCGATCTCCCTATATTAAATCTATAGCTAAGGCAACACACTCACAACACCCACTGCCTATATTAGGTAGGGTTCTCTCAAGCAAACCCGGGTGTATCCATATTTGCTTGAGTGGAGGCACGCCAAATTATACATAGCCCTAAATAAAGTGAAGGGGTAGGAGGGCTACATTTCAATGGAAGTTTGGAGAGCCAAAAATCGGTACAGACCATAAAAAAGGTACTGTACCTGCCAAAAAGGTACAGTTGGAGGATATGCTACTGCATCTGCAACAAGTCTGCGCTGTAGATAGGGGGGAAAAAATCCTTTTACTGCAGCATCCTATGTCCTGCTGCCAGTCCGCCTGCCCCCTCCGGCATTAACATTCCCCACTCCCTAGCTGCGGCGCAGGTGGAACAAAAGCTGCTGCTGCCACCGGCACAGATGTGTATGAAAGCGACGCAGCAGAAGGCTTTCATAGCCCTCCCTGCGCTGCATACTCTCTGAGCCCCGGAGCATCCTCTGTGCGTGATGTTACAGAAGTGCCTCCCCGCCACAGCAGCGCCCAGATCCCCAGAGGCCCTGACTCCGCAAAACAGCACCTGGGCTGCCGGCCTGGGTGCCTCGAGATGGCTTATGTAATGGATAGAGTGGGTGATATCGCGGATGGTAATGTCTGGCTGCTGAATCAATGTAAAAGGTGACAGTGCTGTGCAGTGCAGTGGGTGTGCAGTGTCACTGACACTGCACAGCACTCTCACCTTTTACATTCATTCAGCGAGTCAGTCAGTTCTGCCAGCCAGTCACTATTGTTAGCGCCGGTGTCCCAACGCGCCGCATTACAGGGAAGTAGAAGCACTAAATAAACTACAGCTCCCAGCAGCCCTTAGCACCGAAGTATTCCGGTGCTAAGGCCTGCTGGGAGCTGTAGTTTATTGAGTGCATCTTCTTTCCTGTAATGCGGCGCATTGGGACACCGACGCTAACAATAGTGACTGGCTGCTTGGCTGCTGTGCGAGTCTCCGGGCGAGCCACTGCCAAAGGGAGGACAGCAGCTCAGCTGTTTCCAGGAGGAGAAGCAGGAGAAGCATTACCTGCCCCTCCCCCACTCGCAGTGCCTCCGGGCCCCATCCGCGGCACCCCCACACACACACCCTCCACCACCCGCGGTGGCTCCGGACCCTCTCCATCACCCGCACTAGGGCGTGCAATTGTTAAGGGAGCATAGCCCCTTACGTCGGTGTGAAGAGCGCACGTAGGGCGCGAAGAATCACCTAGTAGTTTATGAAACTGACACTCTGTCTGCCACTGCAGTGCCACTCTGTTTCCTAGATGTGCCATGTTTCAAGCTGAACTGCCACGTGTTTGTGCCGCCCACTGCTGTCGCTTAGCTTAGGCAGCTACAGTCGCTTGGTGCAACCTTTTGGCCTAAACTGGGTGAAAACAACATTGTGAGTTGTGAGTTGGTACAAAATTGACTGGAAATGACTGGAAATAATGTTATTGAGGATAATAATACTGTAGGAACGAAAAAGGGCCCAAATTATGTAATATAGCTATTTTTATCAAATGGGAAAAAAAATTAAAAACACTTCCCAAACCAAAACACGTGAGGGTGGTTTTGGCAAAACACAAACTTAGGGCCAACCTGAATTTTGCGTTTGCCCGGCAGGCACAAGCGCAGGGCCTGTCCTTAGCATGTGCCCGAATTTACTGCGGGTGACCCACAGTAAATGCGAACGCCTCTGCCTGATTGAGGGCTGGATGGGGGCGGCAACGCTCCGTTTCTAAGGCGGAGATGGAGCATTGCGGGGGCGGTGGCCAGCTTCCGAATGGGGTGCGTGGGTATGATTGGGGCGGCTTTGTGACGTCACACACAGCAGCACCAATCGAAAAGATGGTGGTGGGCGACCTTGCCCTGCGATGGGCGGCCCCCAGCATGCAAGCGAAGTATTGTAAATGGATTGTAATACTGAATAGGGACCTTAATACATACTGTATCTCATATACTGTATAGATATATATATATATATATATATATATATATATATAAACAGTTCTGTACCCGGCACTCACCCCAATTCATGTGGCATACCTGCTCCGGTGCCATCCACGGTATATCAATGCCCAGTAACAAGAATCCAATGGAGGTGGCACTCAGGAGTCTGAATATTCCTTAGAAAATTTTAATGCATAGCGTCACAGTCCGACGCACGTTTCGGGACACAGCCCGTTGTCAGGGACAAACACATTTATACTTAACAAATTTCTGACATATATACCCTAAAACACACCCCGTTATTGTGTTTGATTGCACTCACCTGTAGGGCGCCATCCCTCCGACAACACCGCAGACATCCAGCAGCAGCCGCACCGGTGCGATGACGTCATGGGGCTGCGACCTCCCAGGGAGCCAATCATGATTATTCATCGGGTTACCATGGAAACCCGTGATATCTGTGAAACATATACAATATAGACAATCACGAACCGCACATTAAAAACAAAGCTAATATAAATAAAGCCACTTCCAGTAGTACAATAGCGCTGCATCACATCCATAATTATATGATCAATTAATATATAGTAATGAAATACTTTATATATATATATATATATATATATATATATATATGTTCTTGACAGAGCAGAAACACTGATCTTAAAATGTTAAATCACAAGATATTTATAACCATTCATCATCAAACTTTGTAACACTTCCCGGCTTCCCGTATGCACATTTTCTTGGATTTCCGTCATTACAGGTCTATGAAATGTCTCATTTGGCGAACTGGGGAATCTCACATTGCTAATTGTAAGGAAAAGCCATTACTTATTATTGGAACACATCTGGCATTCCCCTGCTTCTTACAAATATTCTGCATGCTCACCGTTCCCTTTTGGAACTGCGTGATGAACATGCTTTCAGTTATATATTTCATTTAGGGGAACTCACTGGCAGTGTGAAAGGAGGCCAAGTTATTTGTGGTTAATGTATTCTCCAAGGAATGATTACTGCACTGCTTTCCAAAGAACATTTTATTGTTTGTAAATGTTTATTAGGAAATATTGCTGCTTCCAGATGAGTGTTGTTGCACAGGGTTCCGCACACATACTGTGCTCTGGTTGTTTCTCACAATGGTCGGACATTTGTATCAGTGAGATATTTGCCCAGATGCATGTGCTGCCAAATTGATTATTCTAGCACCACACTTGACTTACAGATCACAGTGCAGATACTGACTCATCTGAGCCACACTGAGATGAGCATCAGTGTTGCGCGTAAAATACTTTTAGTAAATAATATGAGATTTACTTGGTTGATTAAATCTTTATCTAGCATGGAAACACAAACTTGTTACCAATCACACATACTTTAGCATAATACTTATGTAAAAGGTATATGCTTAGTAAAAATCTGTTAAGGGAAGCCATTATGTCATACTGCCTGTTGAAAGTCGAGTGAGCTACTGCACAGACTCTATTTTGCGGCTTTTAAGGGGATGCTTCATTCCCTGTACCAAGATGGCTGTCCAGGCTACTACTGAGCATGTGAGGAGCCATCTTGAGACTGTGGGAGGCAGTCGTTGCTACTGTACCTTGTACAGTACTTATATAGACTCACCGACTGGACCCACTCTGCTCTATCTACCAGTGTGTATAACAGTGAGTACGACTGTACCTGCTTTAACTTAGGTAAAACCACTACACTAGTAAAGTAACTGGGCAGGTTGAAGTTATAAGGCAACCGCTAGTGTGTACTGAAACACTGCTACATCCTCAAGCTTATACACTCATTCCCAACAGTCCCAGGCTTTTGGTTTCTATTTAAGATGGATTTTAAGCACTGAAATATTAGATATGTCCTCATAGATTCCCAACAAAAGCTTTATTCCAGGCAGACCAAAAATAGCAACAAGTATCTTAAAGGGATTAAATTAGTCCTATTAAATTAAGTGTTGCTTAGTAATCTGGCCTCACAGTTTGGAGGTAATTAAAATAAAATAATTTTTGACAGCTTTCATGTCTGGTCAGTATTGTCCATCTGGAATACGGTCATTAGGTCGACAGTCATTAGGCCGACCACTGAAGGTCGACATGCATTAGGTTGACATGGTCATTAGGTCGACATGTACTAGGTCGGCAGTTCAAAAGGTCGACATGAGGGTTTTTTTACAAAAAATTCTATTTTTGTACTTTTTCATACTTTACGATCCACGTGGACTACAATTGGGAATGGTAACCTTGCCCGAAGCATGGAGAGCGAAGTGAGCCATGCGAAGGGACACGGTGCACTAACTGGGTTTCCCCGTCACTTTATGATGAAAATGACACAAAAAAAAGACCAAAAAAACCCATGTCGACCTTTTGACCTGTGGACCTAATGACCATGTCGACATATTGCCCCTGTCGACCTATTGCCCACGTCGACCTAATGCATGTCGACCTTCAGTGGTTGACCTAAGTTGAGTCGACCCAACGACCCATACCCGTCCATCTTTCAGTTTTATGGATGCAAAGTTTACATTCCTTTTCCAAACAATATAGGCTTGACATTTTGGCTCATGGATTTGGCATGCAGTGTGTTCTATTTAAGTGATGAAAGTTTCATCCATGTCAATGATTAGTTGCAGCCATATTAGTCACTTGGTACGTTCATGAGAACCCATAATCACTGGCTGGATATGTGTGGGAAAAAATTTATGTCAGGTGGCCAAGAGCTATATTTTCACCTGTGCAGACTGCAGAGATGTGTTCTATTCCTGGCTCACTAATGAGGAGATGCCGGAGCCCCGCCCACTGTTCTTTATACATGAAACATTCCCACACCTTAAATATGTAACAAGTAACGTGCTCATTAATAACGTGCTCATTAACGGCTGTATTTCACTTATGTCACAAAACGAAAATTACCCTTGATGTGTGCAGGTGCACTTGGATTACTGTCTGTGCATATAGGTGTGTGAATTAGGGGCCTAATTCAGACCTGATCGCAAAAGCAAAATCTTTCTCTACTGGGCAAAACCATGTGCACTGCAGGTGGGGCACATATAACATGTGCAGAGAGAGATAGATTTGGGTGGGTTATTTTGTTTCTGTGCAGGGTAAATACTGGCTGCTTTATTTTTACACTGCAATTTAGATTTCAGTGTAAACACACCCCACCCAAATCTAACTCTCTCTGCACATGTTATATCTGCCACACCTGCCCTGCACATGGTTTTGCCCATTAGAGAAAAATGTTGCTGTTGCGATCAGGTCTGAATTTGGCCCCAAGTTGGGTGCATTTGGAAAGGAAAGGCAGTTTGCACAGGCAAAGGGGTAAAGTTGGGGGATGTGAAGGAGTGGCGCTTGTCCAATTCTTGTCTTTAGTAGCTTTCTCCTTTCCTCTCCCTTTCACACCACAGCAAAGAGGCAAGTATTTCTCCCCTAGAGACAGACAGTAATCAGACCTGTATTTTTGGCAAAATAAAGTACCATTTATGACTGAAAACTCCATCAACAAGGCTAAGGTGGACCATGTGACTTCAAAGGTTTCTTAGGGCAAGGGTTTTCCCGCCAAGTGTGTCTGCGGTTGCGATTCCTGACCTTCCCAACACTGGACGGGAAGAGGTGGCTCCTTCCACCATTTGCAGGTCCTCTGCATGTGTTGCAAGTAGCACCCACAGTCCAGTTTCTGATATTCAAATTGAAGATGTCACTGTTGAAGTACACCAGGATGCAGTGGCAAACGCAGGATTTGCATGGGGGGGTTTCCAGAACTGGGTGGAGCCAATCACGGGGGTGGGGACTGGGGTGACCCAGTATATGCTGGGTCCGTAAAACTAGTGTGTCTGTGTGTGTGTGTGTGTGTGTGTATATATATATATATATATATATATATATCCCATGTAAAGAAGGCGGCACTCAGAGACTTGAAGGTGCAAAAGAATATTTAGTAAACAAGCTGCAGAGTTACATCAACGTTTCGGAGCGCGCAGCCCCTTCATCAGGATGATGAAGGGGCTGCGCGCCCCGAAACGTTGATGTAACTCTGCAGCTTGTTTACTAAATATTCTTTTGCACCTTCAAGTCTCTGAGTGCCGCTTTCTTTACATGGGATAGTGATGGAGGTGGAAACCTCATAGGATGGCACCTGAGCCAGAAAGCCCACGGAGGCCTTCCGAGTGCCGGCTACTACAAGGGTATCTATCTATCTATCTATCTATCTATCTATCTATCTATCTATCTATCTATACACACACACATACATGAACACATATACATAGCATATTAAACATGCATACATATATATATATATATATATACACATACAGTACACGTATATATACACATGTACATATCATATGTGTGTGTGTTTATATGTATGTATGTATGTATATACATGTGTATATATGTATGCACATAGATATATTTGTACTATAATTAAAATAAAGTAAACTTTTACTGCACTTACAAGTGCCACCAGGAAGACAGCAGGCTGCAGAGGACGCTAGACAGCCATTAATAATACTTTTTTTTTTTAGTGGAGGGGGGTTTCTGGGTGCTCGGAACCCCCCCTGGGTGCGCCACTGGGATGAGGATATTGGTGTTGCTGGCGCTAAGGAGGAAGTTGACGATGAGGATTCTGATGGTGATGTGGTTTGTTTAAATCAGGCACCGGGAGAGACACCTGTTGTCCGTGGGATGAATAAGCCCATTGTGATGCCTGGGCAAAATACCACAAAAGCCACCTCTTCGGTGTGAAATTATTTCTCCACAAATCTGGACAACAGGTGTCAAGCCATGTGTTGCCTCTGTCAATCTGTAATAAGTAGGAGTAAGGACGTTAACCACCTAGGAACATCCTCCCTTATACGTTACCTGCCGCGCATTCATCAGAAGTCAGTGTCAAGTTGTGAAACTTTGTGTAAGAGCATCAGCAGTCCACTGACACCTAAATCCCTTCTTCCTCTTGTACCCAAGCTCCTGCAAGCCACACCACCAACTCCCTCAGCGGCAACTTCCTCCTCAGTCAGGAACATCAGTAGTCCTGCAGGCCATGTCACTGGCAAGACTGAGGAGTCCTCTCCTAACCGGGATTCCTCTGGAGGATCCTTGAGTGGTACGCGTACGCCTACTGCTGCTGTTGCTGCCACTGCTGTTGTTGATGCTGGGAGTCGATCGTCATCCCAGAGGGGAAGTCGGAAGACCACTTGCACTACTTCAACTAAGTAATTGACTGTCCAACAGTCCTTTGTGAGGAAGACGAAATATGACAGCAGTTATCCTGTTGTAAAGCGGATAACTGAGGCCTTGACAGCTATGTTGGTGTTAGACGTGCGTCCAGTATCCGCCATTAGTTCAGTTGGACTTAGAGAATTCAGGGAGGTAGTGTGTCCCCGGTACCAAATCCCATCTAGGTTCCACTACACTAGGCAGGCGATACAGAAAATGTACAGAGACGTCAGAAAAAGTGTCCTCAGTGTCCTAAAAAATGCAGTTGTACCCACTGTCCACTTAACCGCGGACATGTGGACAAGTGAAACAGGGCAGACTAAGGACTATATGACTGTGACAGCCCACTGGGTAGATGTATTGCCTCCCGCAGCAACAACAGCAGCGGCACCAGTAGCAGCATCTCGCAAATGCCAACTCGTTCCTAGGAAGGCTACGCTTTGTATCACCGCTTTCCGTAAGAGGCACACCACTGACAACCTCTTACGGAAACTGAGGGACATCATCGCACAGTGGCTTACCCCACTTAGACTCTCCTGGGGGTTTGTGATATCGGACAACGCCACCAATCTTGTGTGTGCATTACATCTGGGCAAATTCCAGCACGTGCCATGTTTTGCACATACAATTAATTTGGTGGTGCAGAATTTTTAGAAAAATTACAGGGGTGTGCAGGAGATGCTGTCAGTGGCCCGAAACATTATAGGCCACTTTCGACATTCAACCACAGCAAGCTGAAGACTGGAGCACCAGCAAACACTTCTGAACCTGCCCTGCCATCACCTGAAGCAAGAGGTGGTAACGAGGTGGAATTCAACACTATATGCTTCAGAGGATGGAGGAGCAGCAAAAGGCCATTCAAGCCTATACATCCACCTACGATATAGGCAAAGGAGGGGGAAGGCACCTGACTCAAGTGCAGTGGAGAATGATTTCTGTCTTGTGCAAGGTTCTCCAACCCTTCGAACTTGCCACACATGAAGTCAGTTCAGACACTGCCAGCTTGAGTCAGGTCATTCCCCTCATCAGGTTTTGCAGAAGCAGCTGGAGAAATTGAAGTAGGAGCTAAGACGGAGCAATTCCGCAAAGTATGTGAGACTTGTGGATGGAGCCCTTCATTCGCTTTGCCAGGATTCACGGGTGGTCAATCTGTTGAAATCAGAGCACAGTTTGGCCACTATCGAACCTAGGTTTGTATCTCTCTTTCCGGCAGACACAAGTCTGCAGAGGTTCAAAGACCTGCTGGTGAGAAAAATTTCAACTCAAGCGGAACGTGATCCGTCAACTGCTCCTCCTTCATTTTCTCCCGCGACTGGAGATGCGATGAAAAGGATAAGATTTCCTAGCCCACCCTCTGGCGGTGATGCAGGGCAGTCAGGAGCGAGTTCTGACATCTGGTCCGGACTGAAGGACCTGCCAAAGATTACTGACATGTCTACTGTCACTGCATATTAATCTGTCACCATTGAAAGAATGGTGGAGGATTATATGAGTGACAGCATCCAAGTAGGCATGTCAGACAGTCTGTACGTATACTGGCAGGAAAAAGAGGCAATTTGGTTTCCCTTGCACAAACTGGCTTTATTTTACCTAAGTTGCCCCCCTCCAGTGTGTACTCCGAAAGAGTGTTTAGTGTAGCCGATAACCTTGTCTGCGATCGGCGTAGGAGGTTACTTCCAGAAAATGTGGAGAAGATGATGTTCATCAAAATGAATTATAAATTCCTCCAGGAAGACCTTTACCAGCAATTGCCTCCATAAAGTACACAGGAACCTGTGATGGTGGATTCCAGTGGGGATGAATTAATACTCTGTGATGAGGAGGATGTACACACTGAATGGTGTGAGGAATCGGAGGATGAGGATGAGGTCGACAGCTTGCCTCTGTAGAGCCAGTTTGTGCAAGGAGAGATTGATTGCTTCTTTTTTGGTGGAGGCCCAAACAAACCAGTGATTTCAGCCACAGTCGTATGGCAGACTCTGTCGCTGAAATGATTGGTTTGTTAAAGTGTGCATGTCCTGTTTATATAACATAAGGGTGTGTGGGATATTCCAAGGACAATTCCATCTTGCACCTCTTTTTCTTCTTTGCATCATGTGCTGTTTGGGGCGAAGTTTTTTAAAGTGCCATCCTATTTGACACTGCCGTACAACTACTGGGGTACTGCCGTATAAGTCCAGGGGTACTGCCGTATAAGTCCAGTCCAGTGGTGCTGTCTTGTGCTGCATCAGTCCAGTTGTGGTGTCTTGTGCTGCCATAAGTCCAATGGTGGTGTCCTGTGCTGTATATAATAAAAGGCTTATATACATTAATTATATTATTATCCAAATAATTTTTACAGGGTTTGCCCTGTGTGGTGTAGGGGTACGCTCGCCTATGCTGCATATTATTATAATAGCTCCAAATAAAGGGGTTATTATTATCCAAATAATTTTACAAGCTTTGCCATGTGTGTGTTTGGTTTAGAGGTGCACTCTCCTGTGCCACCAATATTGTGCGTGTATTACATCTGGGCAAATTCCAGCCTGTCCCATGTTGTTTGTGCCACACACTTGTGTCGCTTAGCTTAGTCATCGAGCTATCTCATTGCACCTCATTTTCTTCTTTGCATGATGTGCTGTTTGGGGCCTAGTTTTTTTAAGTGCCATCCTGTCTGCCATTGCAGTGCCACTCCTAGATGGGCCAGGTGTTTGTGCTGCACACTTGTGTCGCTTAGCTTAGCCATCCAGCTACCTCATTGCACCTCTTTTTCTTCTTTGCATGATGTGCTGTTTGGGGCCTAGTTTTTTAAGTGCCATCCTGTCTGCCATTGCAGTGCCACTCCTAGATGCGCCAGGTGTTTGTGCCGCACACTTGTGTCGCTTAGCTTAGCCATCCCGCTACCTCATTGCACCTCTTTTTCTTCTTTGCATCATGTGCTGTTTGGGGCCTATTTTATTAAATCCTCCATCCTGTCTGCCACTGCAGTGCCACTCTTAGATGGGCCAGGTGTTTGTGCCGCCCACTTGTGTTGCTTAGCTTAGTCATCCAGCCACCTCGGTGCAACCTTTTGGCCTAAAAACAATAATGTGAGGATTGAGAAGTTCAGAATATACTGGAAATGAGTGGAAATGAATGTTATTGAGGTTAATAATACCGTAGGATCAAAATTACCGCCAAATTCTGTGATTTTAGCTGTTTTTATGTTTTTTTTCAAAAATCATCCAGATTCAAAACCAAAAACTTGAAATGGTGGTTTTGGCAAAACCAATCCAGATCCAAAACACGAGCACAGTGACAGAACCAAAACCAAAACACAAAAACACGAAAAGTGCCGCCGCATATGTCTTCATAAAACATAAATGAACACAGAACTGAACACAATCACAATAGTGGTACTTGGTAACATCACCATTCACTACCCTACAAAAACAGATATATCACTTTACACCTCCCTAACTCACATTTATATGTGCAATCAACAGGGATATTATATACTTAATCTACAATTTCTATTTTCTGTCTATCTGACGAGCATGTACAGTACACTATTCACAATATGGTTCCTCATAGAGGGCTTCGTATGCACATGTTGGGGCCCTTCGGGGTAATTCACATCTGATCGCAGCAGCAAATTTGTAGCTAATGGGCAAAACCATATGCACTGCAGGGGGGACAGATATAACATATGCAGAGAAAGTTAAGGGCCCCATACACTATAACAATATGTCTGAGGCTGAAGTCGGAGGCGATTTCCCTTGAACCGCCAGGCAGCTTCCCGGACGGCAGGATCACATACGATACATTGTATGCGGTCCTTTTGCATATGATGTATCGTATGCGATCCCAGCCATGCCTGCGGGATCCGACATATCATGAGTGCAGCACTAACGACCTAGGGGCTCCGATCCGATGCTCACGGGAACGTGCATAGAAGAGACTCAGCAAAGTTAGAATAAACTGAAAATGGATCTCACCTCCTCTTAGATAGCTCCTGGGTCCCAGCCACCGTTGCACCCTCCATGCTGATAGCAGGCTCAAACAGACGGACAGACACCCCGAGTGGAAGTGATGGGTCCCGCTCCTCCGATAGCGCACACCAGTCTTTTCCCTGCATGGTCCAGGGTAGTTTGGACAGAGGGATGGACATGGCCTGCGATCGGGTTGGGTGTGGGGGCAGTACATGATAAGTCTCCACGTTTATGTTCCATGCCTGGCTGCCCGCAACAGTGCCCTCCTCGGCACTGGTGACTGCCAAAGTTTGTGAGCTGCAGCCAACAGACATTCCCCTGCGCATGCTGGCGTGGCTGTGCAAGCTCCCTGTGGCTATGTGACAGTCAGTTGCGGCGGCGGGCGGCCCTGGGAAGAGGGCATGATCCCTGCTGCAAGCCTGCTCTACCTTCATATGCAGCAGCAGTAAACTCCAGTGGCAGAAGGGAGCACTATTGGGCGCCGCTGGTGTAAGCTCGGCTGGGTGGGGGGTGGCTAATGCTCGGGGGGTGCTTTGTTGAAGGGCAGCCCCAGATCAGACAACGGGACCAGCCGAGCGCAGACCATTTTGGTGTCCCGCCAGTCCAATCCGCCCCTGCCGCAGAGCACAGCTTTGCTGCTCGGCTAGACTGATCCTGCCCACTGCCCAATCATATCAGCCTCAGTGACAGGGGCCATGCTTTCATATGAGCTGCTGCCACTAGCCATGACATAGACGATGAAATGCCATCGTCGTCTGCCAAGGCCGATGCCCAATGTGATAGTAGAGGGCATGTAAAATCCAAAAAGCCAAAGTTCAGTAAAAAGACCCAAATAAAAGAAATTTAAATCGTCTGAGGAGAAACGTAAACTTGCCAATATGCCATTTACGACACGGAGTGGCAAGGAACGGCTAAGGCCCTGGCCTATGTTCATGACTAGTGGTTCAGCTTCACATGACGATGGAAGCCCTCAACCTCCATTTTGCCATTTAATTCCAGAGATTTTGCAGTATAATTCCAGTGATTTTGCAGTGTAATTCCAGTGATTTTGCCATTTAATTCCAGTGATTTGGACGTATAATTCCAGCGATTTTGCCAATTAATTCCAGTGATTTGGACGTATAATTCCAGTGATTTTGCCATTTAATTCCAGTGATTTGGACGTATAATTCCAGTGATTTTGCCATTTAATTCTAGTGATTCCAGTGATTTGGACGTATAATTCCAGTGATTTGGACGTATAATTCCAGTGATTTTGCAGTATATTTCCAGTGATCTGGACATATAATTCCAGTGATTTGGGTGCATAATTCCAGTGATTTGGGCGTATTATTCCAGTGATTTTGCCATTTAATTCCAGAGATTTGGACGTATAATTCCATTGATTTTGCCATTTAATTCCAGTGATTTGGACGTATAATTCACCTCTTCGACATCTTTGCATGAGGTGCTGTTTGGGGCCTAGTTTTGGTAAAGTGCCATCCTGTCTGACACTGCCGTATGAGTCCAGGGGTACTGCTGTATTAGTCCTGGGGTACTGCCATATAAATCCACCAATTGCAGAATTTTAAAAAAATGATGGGGGTGTGCTGGAGATGCTGTCAGTGAACCGAACAATTGCTGCCCACTATCGACAGTCAGCCACTGCGTGACACTACTAGATGGGCCAGGTGGTTGTGTCGCTTAGCTTAGTCATACAGCAACCTCGGTGCACCTTTTCTTCTTCTTTGCATCATGTGCTGTTTGGGGCCTTTTTTTTATATCTGCCCTCCTGTTTGCTACTGCAGTGCCACTCCTAGATGGGCCAATTGTTTGTGTCGCTTGGCTTAGTCATACAGCTACCTGATTGCACCTCTTCTACACCTTTACATGAGGTGCTGTTTGGGGCCTTTTTTTTTTTATATCTGCCCTCCTGTCTGCCACTGCAGTGCCACTCATAGATGGGCCAATTGTTTGTGCCGCACACTTGTGTCGCTTGGCTTAGTCATACAGCAGCCTTGGTGCACCTCTTTTTCTTCTTTGCATCATGTGCTGTATGGGGCCATTTTTAATATCTGCCCTCCTGTCTGACACTGCAGTGCCACTCCTAGATGGGACAGGTGTTTGTGCCGCACAATTGTGTCGTTTAACTTAGTCATACATACAGCCACCTCGGTGCAACCTTTTGGCCTAAAAACAAGATTGTGAGGTGTGAGGTGTTCAGAATAGACTGGAAATGAGAGGAAATGAATGTTATTGAGGTTAATAATACTGTAGTATCAAAATTACCCCCAAATTCTGTGATTTTAGCTGTTTTTATGTTTTTCCCCCCAAAAAATCATCCAGATCCAAAACCAAAACACGAAAGGGTGGTTTTGGCAAAACCAAGCCAAAACCAAAACACGAAAGTGGTATTAGAACCAAAACCAAAACCAAAACACGAAAAGTGCCAGCCGCACATCTCTACTTTGTAGTATTTTCATTATTAATGACAAGGGAGGCACTGCCTCCCTGCCTTCCCTGACTGCACATCCCTGATACACACTAGATGATGTGAGTAGAGATGTGCACCGGACATTTTTCGGGTTTTGTGTTTTGGTTTTGGATTCGGTTCCGCGGCCGTGTTTTGGATTCGGACGCGTTTTGGCAAAACCTCCCTGAAATTTTTTTGTCAGATTCGGTTGTGTTTTGGATTCGGGTGTTTTTTTTACAAAAAACCCTCAAAAACAGCTTGAATCATAGAATTTGGGGGTCATTTTGATCCCATAGTATTATTAACCTCAATAACCATAATTTCCACTCATTTCCAGTCTATTCTGAACACCTCACACCTCACAATATTACTTTTAGTCCTAAAATTTGCACCAAGGTCGCTGGATGACTAAGCTAAGCGACCCAAGTGGCCGACACAAACACCTGGCCCATCTAGGAGTGGCACTGCAGTGTCAGACAGGATGGCACTTCAAAAAATAGTCCCCAAACAGCACATGATGCAAAGAAAAAAAGAGGTGCACCAAGGTCGCTGTGTGACTAAGCTAAGCGACCCAAGTGGCCGACACAAACACCTGGCCCATCTAGGAGTGGCACTGCAGTGTCAGACAGGATGGCAGATTTAAATCCCAAACAGCACATGATGCAAAGAAAAAAGAGGTGCACCAAGGTCGCTGGATAGTTAAGCTAAGCGGCCCAAGTGGCCGACACAAACAACTGGCCCATCTAGGAGTGGCACTGAAGTGGCAGACAGGAGGGCAGATATAAAAAAAAGGCATTTCTGTTGAAATAATTCCACACCGAAGAGGTGATTTTTTTTTGTAATTTGACCAGGCATGTCAATGGCCATATTCGTCCCACAGACAACAGGTGTCTCCCCGGGTGCCTGACTTAAACAAACCACCTCACCATCAGAATCCTCCTTGTCAATTTCCTCTCCAGCGCCAGCAACACCCATATCCTCATCCTGGTGTACTTCAACAGTGACATCTTCAATTTGACTATCAGGAACTGGACTGCGGGTGCTCCTTCCAGTATTTGCAGGGGGCGTGCAAATGGTGGAAGGCGCCACCTCTTCCCGTCCAGTGTTGGGAAGGTCAGGCATCGCAACCGACACAATTGGACTCTCCTTGGGGATTTGTGATTTAGAAGAATGCACAGTTCTTTGCTGTGCTTTTGCCAGCTTTAGTCTTTTCATTTTACTAGCGAGAGGATGAGTGCTTCCATCCTCATGTGAATCTGAACCACTAGCCATGAACATAGGCCAGGGCCTCAGCCGTTCCTTGCCACTCCGTTTCGTAAATAGCATATTGGCAAGTTTACACTTCTCCTCAGACGCTTTTAATTTAGATTTTTGGGTAATTTTACTGAACTTTTGTTTTTTGGATTTTACATGCTCTCTACTATGACATTGGGTATCGGCCTTGGCAGACAACATTGATGGCATTTCATCGTCTCGGCCATGACTAGTGGCAGCAGCTTCAGCACGAGGTGGAAGTGGATCTTGATCTTTCCCTATTTTACCCTCCACATTTTTGTTCTCCATTTTTTAATGCGTGGAATTATATGCCAGTAATATATCAATAGCAATGGCCTACTGTACTGTACTGCTATATATTATATACTGGTGGTCAGCAAAATTATGCACTGTCCTCCTACTACATATACTGCGCACAACTTAAATGCACCACAGGTATGGATGGATAGTATACTTGACGACACAGAGGTAGGTAGAGCAGTGGACTACTGTACCGTACTGCTATATATTATATACTGGTGGTCAGCAAAATTATGCACTGTCCTCCTACTATATATATACTGCGCAAAACTTAAATGCACCACAGGTATGGATGGATAGTATACTTGATGACACAGAGGTAGGTAGAGCAGTGGACTACTGTACCGTACTGCTATATATTATATACTGGTGGTCAGCAAAATTATGCACTGTCCTCCTACTATATATACTGTGCACAACAACTAAAATGCACCACAGGTATGGATGGATAGTATACTTGACGACACAGAGGTAGGTAGAGCAGTGGACTACTGTACTGTACTGTTATATATTATATACTGGTGGTCAGCAAAATTATGCACTGTCCTCCTACTACATATATACTGCGCAAAACTTACATGCACCACAGGTATGGATGGATAGTATACTTGACGACACAGAGATAGGTAGAGCAGTGGACTACTGTACCGTACTGCTATATATTATATACTGGTGGTCAGCAAAATTATGCACTGTCCTCCTACTATATATACTGCGCACAACAACTAAAATGCACCACAGGTATGGATGGATAGTATACTTGACGACACAGAGGTAGGTAGAGCAGTGGACTACTGTACTGTACTGCTATATATTATATACTGGTGGTCAGCAAAATTATGCACTGTCCTCCTACTACATATATACTGCGCAAAACTTACATGCACCACAGGTATGGATGGATAGTATACTTGACGACACAGAGGTAGGTAGAGCAGTGGCCTACTGTACCGTACTGCTATATATTATATACTGGTGGTCAGCAAAATTATGCCCTGTCCTCCTACTATATATATACTGCGCAAAACGTAAATGCACCACAGGTATGGATGGATAGTATACTTGACGACACAGAGGTAGGTAGAGCAGTGGACTACTGTACCGTACTGATATAAGACTGGTGGTCACTGGTCAGCAAAATTCTGCACTGTCCTCCTACTATATACTACAATGCAGCACAGATATGGATCGTTTTTCAGGCAGAGAACGTAGATATTTTCAGCACAATAAGCACAGATATTTGCAAGCACACTGAGCACAGATATTTGCAGCACACTGAGCACAGATATTTGCAGCACACTGAACACAACTGAGAGAACGCTGCACACGTCCTCTCCCTATCATCTCCAATGCACGAGTGAAAATGGCAGCAACGCGCGGCTCCTTATATATAATACGAATCTCGCGAGAATCTGACAGCGGGATGATGATGTTCGGGAGCGCTCGGGTTAACCGAGCAAGGCGGGAAGATTCGAGTCCGCCTTGGAACAGTGTAAAATGGGTGAAGTTTGGGGGGGTTCGGATTCCGAGGAACCGAACCCGCTCATCACTAGATGTGAACGATATATCGTTCACAATCGTCGTTATCGGCCATATCGGCCAGAATAGTCGTCTAGTGTGTATGGCCCTTAACTCTCTCTGCACATGTTATATCTGCCCCACCTGCAGTGTACATGTGGGGTAATTCTGAGTTGATCGCAGCAGGAACTTTGTTAGCAGTTGGGCAAAAGCATGTGCACTGCAGGGGGGGGGGGGGGCAGATATAACATGTGCCGAGAGAGTTAGATTTGGGTGGGTTATATTGTTTCTGTGCAGGGTAAATACTGGCTGCTTTATTTTTACACTGCAATTTAGATTGCAGATTGAACACACCACACCCAAATCTAACTCTCTCTGCACAAGTTATATCTGCCCCCACCTGCAGTGCACATGGTTTTACCCAACTGCTAACAATGGCCCTCATTCCGAGTTGATCGGTCGCAAGGCGAATTTAGCAGAGTTACACACGCTAAGCCGCCGCCTACTGGGAGTGAATCTTAGCTTCTTAAAATTGCGACCGATGTATTCGCAATATTGCGATTACTAACTACTTAGCAGTTTCAGAGTAGCTTCAGACTTACTCTGCCTGTGCGATCAGTTCAGTGCTTGTCGTTCCTGGTTGACGTCACAAACACACCCAGCGTTCGCCCAGGCACTCCCACCGTTTCTCCGGCCACTCCTGCGTTTTTTCCGGAAACGGTAGCGTTTTCAGCCACACGCCCCTGAAACGCCGTGTTTCCGCCCAGTAACACCCATTTCCTGTCAATCACATTACGTTCGCCGGAGCGATGAAAAAGCCGTGAGTAAAATTACTTTCTACATAGCAAAGTTACTTGGCGCAGTCGCAGTGCGAACATTGCGCATGCGTACTAAGCGGATTTTCATTGCGATGCGATGAAAAATACCGAGCGAACAACTCGGAATGAGGGCCCATGGGCCTAATTCTGAGTTGATCGCAGCAGCAATTTTGTTAGCAGTTGGGCAAAACCATGGCCCTCATTCCGAGTTGTTCACTCGCTAGCTGCTTTTAGCAGCATTGCACACGCTAAGCCGCCGCCCTCTGGGAGTGTATTTTAGCATAGCAGAATTGTGAACGAAAGATTAGCAGAATTGCGAATAGAAATTTCTTAGCAGTTTCTGAGTAGCTCCAGACTTACTCCTACACTGCGATCAGTTCAGTCAGTTTCGTTCCTGGTTTGACGTCATAAACACACCCAGCATTCGGCCAGATACTCCCCCGTTTCTCCAGCCACTCCCACGTTTTTCCCTGAAACGCCTGCATTTTTCCGCACACTCCCAGAAAACAGCCAGTTTCCACCCATAAACACCCACTTCCTGTCAATCACACTCCGATCAGCAGAACGATGAAAAAACTTTGTTACGCCGTGAGTAAAATACCAAACTTTTGAACTAATTTACTTGGCGCAGGCGCACTGCGTACATTGCGCATGCGCAGTTTGCAACTAATCGCTCCGTAGCGGGGAAAAATAACGAGCGAACAACTCGGAATGACCCCCTACGTGCACTGCAGGAGGGGCAGCTATAACATGTGCAGAGAGAGTTAGAGTTGGGTGGGATGTGTTCAAACTGAAATCTAAATTGCAGTGTAAAAATAAAGCAGCCAGTATTTACCCTGCACAGAAACAAAATAACCCACCCAAATCTAACTCTCTCTGCAAATCATACTTACCTACTCTCCCGGAAGCTGCAGGAGGCTCCCGTTTTTTGGGGTAGCCCCCCGCACCCCCGGAAGAGTAAGCAGGTCTCCCGCATCCTGCTCGCACCTTAGTGATGCGAGCAGGATGGGGAGATAATCTCCCGTTTTCGCGGGTCCGTCAGGTGGGGAAGGGGTTAAAATGATGCAAATTGCGTCATTTTAGCTCCGCCCCTTCCTGCGGACAAGTGAATTGCGGCATTTGCTGATTTGGGGGCGGGGCTTGGTGATGTCACCATCCCCCCCCCTGAAGACTACTGCAGCGTCTCCTCTTCGGACTTCTCCCGGAGAGGAGACTTACAATGTAGGCAAGTATGCTGCAAATGTTATATCTGCCCCCCCTGCAGTGCACATGGTTTTGCCTAACTGCTAACAAACTTGCTGCTGCGATCAACTCAGAATTACCCCCAAAGTTCCTGCTGCGATCAACTCAGAATTACCCCCCTGGTTTTGTCCATTAGCTAACAAATTTGCTGCTGCAATCAGATCTGAATTAGGCCCCTTATAAGCACTGTGTGTTGCATCGCTGTTAAATACAATCTTTAAAACAAAGTATATATCTTCCTGAAATGTTAGCTTGGGTATAACCAACAAATAGCAGTGATTTTATGATTTTTTATCTCACCCAGGGGGTAATTCCAAGTTGATCGCAGCAGGAAATTTTTTAGCAGTTGGCCAAAACCATGTGCACTGCAGGGGAGGCAGATATAACATGTGCAGAGAGAGTTAGATTTGGGTGGGTTATTTTGTTTCTGTGCAGGGTAAATACTGGCTGCTTTATTTTTACACTGCAAATTAGATTGCAGATTGAACACACCACACCCAAATTTGACTCTTTCTGCACATGTTAAATCTGCCCCCCCTGCAGTGCACATGGTTTTGCCCAACTGGTAAAAAATTTCCTGCTGCGATCAACTTGGAATTACCCCCCCCAGAGCGTACCCAGTGGAGGTTAGACTTCTCAAATAGGAGGATACAGCTTGCACTGGAACAATGGAACTTGGCTGTGGCACTATAAGTCTCAGCCACGTTTGATCTCTTGCAACTTGCTTTCAGTAGAGCTGATGGCAGCTTAAGTGGCCCATACATGCAGCCGGAATCAGGGCAATTCCCGATTCTGCCGATGCCTGGGGATAAATAGTGAAAAAGTCAGATTTTTATAGGAGTGTAACGCTTTTAAGTCAGAACGTTTCTCAGTCACCACTGAATTTCTCATTTGAATTTACGGTATGTCAATTAATAATTTACAGGAATTATTTTACCATTGACATAGAATCCAGTTGTATAACACTTCCTCATCAATTGTTTTATTATAAGCTTTTTTTAATTACTATACATTTACTTGTATATAAAGAAAACTGGAAGATATGTGTGCTATACACTGAAAGACTGTGTAGGGCATCCTGTGTGCCAGAACAGCATAAACCACCGGACTGGGCATTTTAGCATGTCAGCCAAAGCATCACTGTGGCTTGTCAGGGGTATAGGCTTTTGGGGGTGGAACATTGTGTATGTGCTGTTTGGATTTGATTGGTGGTGATAGAGTCAGGGGTGGTGCTGCTAGGGATGTAGGAATTCAGCCTAGAAGTTTCTGCCTCTTTCCAGTTTTATCGTTGGACTTATAAGTAGTGTGATTCTGTACTGTATTATTAATTATAAACTGGTTTACTCTGTTTTCTATTTATTTTCTGCTCCATTTCTCTCTCTCTCTCTCTCTCTCTCTCTCTCATACTTATTCTCTTGCTTCTCTTACTTTCTATTTCTTTACCTTTACCTTCTTTTCCTATAATTGTTGTACTGAATATGTCTAGCAGGCTGTTAGTGCCGGCAGACGCGGCGCGGGTTTGCTCGCGTGTTTGGCAGCTGTTGTTTAATTCCGGGCAGGCTGAGTCAGGCCTGAGGCGCGGGGGACAGAGGTGACTTGGGCGTCCGGGGGCGGGCTCGCCCTCCGGCGCGTGTGCAGCCGCGGGGAGCGTCTCCGGCGCCGGCCGCTCCGGTGGTGGGCGCTGCAGACGGCTCAGTAGTTGCACGGGGCGACGGCCAGCAGGCTGGGGTGCTCGGACGAGTGCTCCGTTGCCGGTCGGGGCTGCCGAGCTGCAGGGTCCGGGGAAGTGCGGCGCCTGGCCAAGCTGGGGAGCACGTGCACTCTTGGCTTGCGGAACAGGCCGTACTCATCTCAAGGGGACTCAGGGTAGTGCTGACAGGAGGTCTGCGCGAGGTAGTCGAGCTCCTTTAGCAGTTTGTGCCGGGGACCCCGCTAATGACGCTACTGAGATAGATGCCAGACCACTTCTGGGGATGGGAGCACACAGGGCTTAGGCGCGTGCGGTAATGCCAGTAATAGGCGGATTAGGTGGCGCACACAGGCCAGGATTAGCTTGTCTTAGGGCCCTTCGGCAGTGTACTGCGTGGGCTCATTGGGGTCCTTGAAGCCGACGGGGTATACCCGGTGTAGCCATCAATTCGTTTATCTGGTTGACTGGGCCTGGTTTCCGGCCTGAGCGGGGCGCCTGCGTCCGGGAGCGATGTCTCTTTTGTTTCCACAGAGCACAGGTCGCAAATCGCCATGGACAGAGGGGTAGAGTCCCTACGTGGGCAATGCGGAACAGCATCTGTGGCCATGGCAGCGCAGGATGGTGAGTCCTCTTAGGATCTGGACTGGTCCAGGGAGAGTGTGGGTAGCCTCGGTAGTGGAGTGGACTCTGGTACCCGGTCCTCATCCTCGGGTGCAAGCAGGTGTACGGGTAAGGGCTCCACTCAGCGCAGTAGGAAGAAGCACATACGGCGGGTTATTTACTCTTCCCTGGCTTAATCGGGATCAGTTACGGGACGGTCGTTTGATTACTATATTCGCACTGACCAGTGATTATAGGAGCGTTGCTAGCAGCGATGAAGATTGGACGGGGGGCAGATACCTTCCGTTTTTATCAGAAGGGGGTTAGATAGATGTGTATATTTGCGGTTTGTTGCTTGAATTTTCGGCCCTTGGAATATAGGAGGGTGACGCGCTACCGATCTCTGATTCATATTAGTTTCACTACATATTGGGGATAAGCGGAGACAATACGATGAGGTTTTTTATAGGGTAGCTACTAGCAACATGGGCGCTGCATTTTCTCGTTACCCAGGTTGCCGGAGTCACGGCTGAAGGTTACGGCTTTATAGTTGTGGGAAGCTGCCTGGCCCGTGGTGCTATAGCTTTAGGGCAGGCCCGTCATGTGCGGGGAGCGATAACTGCTTTGCATGTCACATTGGCCAGTGTGCGTTGGAAGGGAAGTGTCGTTTCGGCACTCCGTCATTAGGTGTGGCGGGGAGCCACGCTATCTAAGGCTGCAGCAATCCAGCAACAAAAGGGGGCTGCTACGCAGTCGTCTCGGCTGAACCGCGGTCCGCCGGGCTCCGTCGTGGGGTAAGGCTCCCTCTGCGATTAAATAGCTGGCGCTTCTTCCCGGGCGGCGTAGATATCCGCGTCGGGCCGACGCGGGGTTGCTGCGACCAGGTTTTACTGTTGGCTTCCCCTTACATATTGCTAGTGAATTCCGGTCTGTTTCATGTGGCACTTAAGCCCCGCGCGTATTTGCCAGACTTTTTGAAGGCGGTGGTCTCTGCTGTGGTTCATTTCGGACGTATGGTGGGGCCTGTCGGGTGGCTCCCAGTTGTGACTTCATGCTGTCACCGGTGGGGGTAATCCCGTGAAAGGTCGATGGGACCTTTGGGCTTATGCAGGATCCTTCAGATCATTTTGGGGGCATCAGTGAATGATGCTATCCAGGGGGTACATTGTAGGGTGGTTTGCATGTCCTTTGACTCTGCATTGGAGAGGGTCAGATCGTTTGGCAGCAGGACGCTCATGTGCGTATTGGTTGTCGAGTCAGATTTCAACCTCCTTTCTTTGCACCCGTCGGCATTTCGTATTTTTGCCCATGGGTTGTCCAATTTCTTGCGCGTAGTTTGCATTTTTTAGCACATTCTTACACTGGGTTTACAAGAGGCCTCGGGTAGCCGGGAATTATGCACTACCTGGAGGAATTTCTTTTAACCTCCCCCGAATTCGGATCAGTATGTTTCTGCTGAACTACTAGCTTGAATGGTTTGAGGTTTTTAGAGTGCCTATTGCGGGGAAAAGACAGAGGGTCCTATGTTTTCTTTGGTGTATTGGGGTATTCAAATTATGCACTACCTGTAGGATTTTTCTTTTACCATGCCCCATTCGGATTGGTAGGATTTTGCTACACTGCTCGCTTGCATTGTTTGAGGTTTGTAGAGTGACAATTGCGGGTGAAAAGACAGAGGGTCCTATGGATTCTTTGGTGTATTGGGGTATCCAAATTGATACTCCGGCGGGTCTTAGCAGGCATACAGAAGATAATATGCGCCGTCTCCATTATGGGGTATTGTTAGCGCTAGTTACAGGCAAACGCGCTCTTCAGACGGCGCTATTTAGAGTGAGTTTGCTTGACTTCACCAGCAGGGTGTTTTTGTAGGGATTTAAATGCGTCAGTAGGAATTAGAAGTCTGCGTCATTTTGAGATTATTTCATGGAATTTGTAGGAATTGCGCGTTTGGGACGCCTTTCTTTTCCAATTTAACAGGGTATGTTTTGTAGCTAGAACCGGCTGTGCCCAGTATGGTCTTGGAGTTTTGACGGACGCAGCAGGGACCTTTTTGCTTTGGCGCTTACTCCTCGAATAGGGGGTGCGCTGCGAGTTAGCCAGGGGATTGGATTGTCCATAACTTAACAGGAAACTGGGGTTGCTCTGCATTTTCCTATAAGGTTGACATTTGAAGATGACTTTGGAAGTATGGGACCACTGCCTGTGCACCGAGAGGTTAGATTTGCGTGTGACGACATGGGCGTGGTATTTGCCATGTAGAGACAGAGGTCTACTTCCTTGCCGGTATTTAGGGTTCTTGCCCAAATATTTTTGACAAGTTTGTGAACAACATCACGTTGCCGCTGGGACCTTTCGCTTTGGCGCTTATTCCTCGGATAGGGGGTGCGCTGCGGGTTAGCCGGGGGATTTGATTGTCCATAGCTTAACAGGAAACTGGGGTTGCTCTGCATTTTCCTATTAGGTTGGCGTTGGAAGATGGCATTGAAAGTATGGGACCACTGCCTGCGCATTAAGGAGGTTAGATTGGAGCGTGACGACACGGGAGTTGTCTTTGCCATGATGAGACTAAGGTCTACTTCCTTGCCGGTATTTAGGGTTCTTGCCCAAATAGTTTTGACACGTTTGGTGAACAACATCACGTTGCGAGCCGAACATGTTCCGGATGTCCGTAACGGAATGGCTGATGCCTCCTTTCCCGTTTGAGGGGTTACGCTTTGGCCGGTTAGCTCCCTTGGCACCTTCTTGGGGTGACAAAGGTCCTGATTCTGTGCGTTAGGTACCTGACAACATATGCGACTTATTTGGCTTTTTAGGGAGCGCTGGAACCGTGTCCTGCGGGAAAGGGGCCATAAGGGTAAGACCTTTCCTGAATAAATTTTTGTCTTCGTTTAGCGATTTTGTGTCAACGGATCGTTGCGTACGTATGTCAGACGGGTGCGTGCGGGCATATCACACTTTTGCGTCTTCACAGGGAGAGGGACTTTACTACGTCCTTTTCCTGGCGCTGTTTTCTTGTTGAGGCGGGTTTTGGGGTCGCTGGGGAGGATCGGCTCCTCGGACTGCGAAGTTCGCCTTTTCAGGATGGTTTTGTGTTGGCTTATCGTGGTGCGTTCAGGGTGGGCGAGCTGGTGGCGCACTCCTATGCTGCAGCTTCGCCCATGCTGACGAGCCAGGGCGTCGTACACCCCGACGGTTTATGGTGCAAGATTCAGCGTCCCAAGACCGATGTAGTGGGCAGGCGGCAGTGGGTCCGTGTGGGTCGGGCCATTATACGCCGCATTTGCACGGTAGTGGCGGCCAAGGCTCATTCGGGCTTTCTGCCTAAATTCGCCTGACGGGGGGCATGTTCATAGTGACGGTTCCCCACTTACTAGGTACCATTTACTGTCGGTTGTTGGAGCGCTGTTTATTGGACCTGGGTCTATCACCGGTCGATTATGGGACTCACTCTTTCCGCATTGGCGCTGTTTCTGCCACCGCTGTGGCGGGTTGGTCCGAAGTCGAGATCCGGGCACTGGGTAGGGGGAGGTTTGGTGCAGTTAGATGCTATATCAGGCCTTCCCCTGGCAGTGCGCCCCTTTGAGGATTAGCCGCTCGTCGCAATCGCCTTTGCGATTGTGGGGGCCTTGAGGAATTTTTGTTTTACCGTCGGTTTTATTTGCGGCTTTTGCCGGCTGATGGATATTTTGTTTTTGCCTCAAGTCAAATTGGGCGACTCAACTCCCCCTCCCGCCCCATCATCCTGTCACGGTTAGGTTTTTTCACCCTCATGTTAGGTAAGAGTTTCCACTTATTCATGCCTTTATACACAATTCTTTTACAGGACAGTGGCTAGATCTGCTAATTGTTTGGTTGATTGGCCATTCTTAGTTTTACTGGCTATCCATTTCATCTGTGGCCAGTGATGTTGAGAGGTTCCCGGAGCTGCAGCCCATGCACTGGCTGGGGGCGCAGGGGCCTCTGGTGGGACAGTTTCTGCGAATGGTTGCTGTCGGCTGTGGTTAGTTTGGGTTATACATTTTTTCCTGATTGTGCATTGTGGGGGCAACGATTTAGGGCATAGGTCTGGCCTAGCATGCGCTGTGAAATTCGGCGCCATCCTTTGCAGTTGATGGCTGATTGGCCTGCTTGTACTGTCATCCATTTGGACATCGTGCCCCGGAGGGTTTGACAAGGAGCTTTTAGCCCGGGTGCGATTGAGCTGTACTGGTCAGATGGGGTTCACCTGTCAGCTGCAGGTCTGCCCATATTTTGAAGACATCATCTCAGTCTCGAGGTCCTGTTTGTTTGTTGAGTTTAGGGTTTTTGGTGGCGGTGGCAGGTTTGGAGGAACCTGGCAGTTGGCCGGTTCAGAACGGTTATTTAATTTTGATTTATTAGGTTTAATTTGCTTAAGTTTTGGAATTGAGTTTTGGTTAATTTTATAATTTTACTATGGGCATCACCGTACCAGGTGAGCCCATATGCTATTAGTTGGGGAGCAGCATACGTGGATCTTGGGGCTGGTGGCCCAATTTCTTATTCCGTAGGGGCGGAATTTAGCTCTGTCCTTACGAGTTGTGTTGTGGCAGGGGTAGTGGCAGGAGGTCTACCCCTGGCCATGGAGGAAAAGGCAGATGGCCCATAGTTGCATTGGATTCGGGATGGTCAGGGATGGTGGCAGAAGGCCGATCCCTGAACATCTGGGCAGAAGGCCCTCAGGGATGGTGGCAGAAGGCCGATCCCGGAACATCTGGGCAGAAGGCCCTCCAACATTTAGGATATTATTTCAATGGTAATTTTGAGATATTTTATTTTCATGTGCTGTCTGCTTTATGCTATGTGTGATAAATATTTTAACCGTTCTTCTTCCCGCCACCTTAGTTAGAGAGGGAGTTTTTCATCCAAGTTTAGATTTAATAGGCCTTCCTCTCAGTCAATAAAAGCCGACCCCTTTCACGCCACATTTGGTTGTCAGTGTCTTTATTTATTTAGATAAGTGGGCTTGAATGATGTGCGGATGCATCTGGACGTGTGAAGTTTAAGACTGTGTAGGGCATCCTGTGTGCCAGAACAGCATAAACTCACCGGACTGGGCATTTTAGCATGTCAGCCAAAGCATCACTGTGGCTTGTCAGGGGTTAAGGCTTTTGGGGGTGGAACATTGTGTATGTGCTGTTTGGATTTGATTGGTGGTGATAGAGTCAGGGGTGGTACTGCTAGGGATGTAGGAATTCAGCCTAGAAGTTTCTGCCTCTTTCCAGTTTTATCGTTGCCCACCCTCCTGCCCTGTGGGAGGCATGTTTTACAGTTTTAATACGATTTGTTTGTGTCGGCTATTTGGTGGCCGGTTCAGAACGGTTATTTAATTTTGATTTATTAGGTTTAATTTTTTAAGCTTTGGAATTCAGTTTTGGTTAATTTTATAATTTTACTATGGGCATCACCGTACCAGGTGAGCCCATATGCTATTAGTTGGGGAGCAGCATACGTGTATCTTGGGGCTGGTGGCCCAATTTCTTATTCCGTAGGGGCGGAACTTAGCTCTGTCCTTACGAGTTGTGTTGTGGCAGGGGTAGTGGCAGGAGGTCGACCCCTGGCCATGGAGGAAAAGGCAGATGGCCCATAGTTGCATTGGATTCGGGATGGTCAGGGATGGTGGCAGAAGGCCGATCCCTGAACATCTGGGCAGAAGGCCCTCAGGGATGGTGGCAGAAGGCCGATCCCGGAACATCTGGGCAGAAGGCCCTGGAACATCTGGGCAGAAGGCCCTCCAACATTTAGGATATTATTTCAATGGTAAGTTTGAGATATTTTATTTTCATGTGCTGTCTGCTTTATGCTATGTGTGATAAATATTTTAACCGTTCTTCTTCCCGCCACCTTAGTTAGAGATGGAGTTTTTCATCCAAGTTTAGATTTAATAGGCCTTCCTCTCAGTCAATAAAAGCCGACCCCTTTCACGCCACATTTGGTTGTCAGTGTCTTTATTTATTTAGATAAGTGGGCTTGAATTATGTGCGGATGCATCTGGACGTGTGAGGTTTATGGCCATATTATTATTATGATCTTAATATGGCTAGAAATCTTCTAGGCATGTAATCTAATTGCTGTCGATATGTTTTATGGTGAATATTAGCCCAAGTGGGATGAACCGCATGTCCATAACATTGCCTCCACCAGTCTGGCGAGTTGCAACAATGCAAGAGGTGTCACAGTCAAAAAATATCATAATGCATATGCCTTGTACTAACACTAGGCGCATGCCCGATGTGCGCGCGCCCATTCTGCCGTGCGTGCACATACTCGCAATTTGCGTATGATCGCTCCCACGTTCCAGCGGGTGGTGTGCGCATTTACGGTAGTGTTTGTGAGCGCATAGAGGGTTATCAAAACATTTTATATTTAACCCAAATAGTGCACATTGTACACATAGCCCCCTGCACCACATCAGAAAGAAATAGCTGTTTAAAATAGTTACTGAACAAAGGGATTCACCTTTACAGGATAGGAGAGGACAGAACAAGGTTACAAGGTGGTGTTTGGTATTCAGCTGTAGGGTATTTTAAGGGAAACATTCCGGTGTTGGTTAGAGGAAGATCACATGTTGCAGCGTATAGTTATGTGCAGAAGTAGAATATAGATATAAAACTGTATTTACTATGTATTATGTATGCGGCGGGAATCCAGAGGATACCACCCCCAAGAGCAGTTGAGAATGACATCGCCCACCTTTTCAAATCAACCTATGACCTCTCCTGTAATGTAAATGAACATCTCTGTGTCCAATAGACAAAGGCATTACAGTGACCATTGTATTGTTTTGGATGAAGTGAATAAATAGAGCTTGCAGCAGGCTTGGACACACAAGACTCTGAACGCTTTCTACCTGATAGCGGAGGACTGGTCCAGGACGCGCTTGCGAACGAATTCTCACGTATGTACATTCTCTGTAGCCATTATTCTGTTTAGATATCATGTTAGCTTGTAGTGTATAAATTGTATTGTTATTTCCTTTTGTCTAATTAATCCACAGTGGCCTTAGAACCCTGTGGTTTTACCCCATATCGGTGTTGTGTCCTCATTTCTCTGCTAGGGGTTATAGGGTTATTATATTCACAAACTGCTTAAGGTTTTAACGTGTATTTGGTAAAGGGTACGCACTGTGAGTACTTTGTACCGACAGCGCTGCACAAGGTTTAAAGTGTATCATCATTACAGTGCCGTGCTGCAGAAGGTTTAAAGCATAAACGTATCATTACATTGTATCACTAACAAGGTTTAAAATCTATCATACTATTGTGTGCGCGCGGTGTGTACTTTGTACTCCCGGCGCGGCGTCCTGTACGCTAAGTCCGTAAGCTATAGGACTCTGTATGCAAATAGCGTACACAGTACGTAGCGTGTGTATTCAATCTAGCGGCCGCAGCGGCCCCACGATAAAGGTGTATTTAAAGTTATAGCTTTATGTTTAAAGATAATAATTGACATTATCAATTGGCGGCTCTCACGGGATATCACGTTCTTAATGATGCACTGTACATTACAAACGCGGCTGTAATTGACCGGCTAATGATGGACGCATCGCAAAATGCTGACGAAAAAAACATCCACGTTAATGTATTGTTGTGTTATCAGTAAGACGCTGATAGGAAATTTTAAGGGACAAGGCGTTTCTCATAATATTTAAGATGCTAAAATGTATTTTTATTGTTACAAAACAAGATTCAAAGGTCATATTGTGTTTGATTCAGATTGGATTGTTTATCTGTTTAAGTAGGTTTAAAAGTATATTTAAAAGTTTGCATAGCTTTGATATAGTTTTATTTTTAACTCAGGCCTAAAATAACTTCAGGGGCTTGCATGGTGTGTGATTTCTTTGTGACAAAGGAAGCCGCATGGTCTGTCCTCCATTTTGGACTAACCACATGGCCTGTCCACCATTTTGTGTAACCCTCATGGATGTGAAAGGGGGAGGAGCAGCGGCCATGTTGGGAAGGTCATTTTTTCTAAATGGCTGATTTTCACTGCCCGGAATAATCAGCCGTCCTTGGTCAAAAAGAAATCACCATTTATGAGTTACCAATGCATTTATTTAACCCATGCCATAGTCAATTACAAATAGTTTCAGATGGGGCTAGTGAAAAGTTAATAGTAAGATGAATACCTGATGTAAGAACCACACACAGATATAAACAAAGTTTTGTTTTTTTCTTTTTTTCTTTACCTCTAGGATTCAGTTAACTCTGCTTGTTGTAAGATAGCCATTGAAATGCAAATTAACCTGTGTAACTGCTTTTTCCTAGCAGTGAAAAACCACCTTCACAGACAGTCAAAAGCACACAGCATTCATATGCAAATTAGAAGCACTTAATGGGTAAATGGGTCTCAGGAGACCAGTGAATGGTACATAGATATAATATTATAATTATGTGTGTGTTTATATCAATGTATGTTCTGCAAGATAGCTATTCAATATGAATCATACCATTGGAATTATTGATTACTAGATTCATTTAGACCTGTATTTTGTACTCTGTATACCTGCTCGCATTATTGCCATAAGCATTGATTACTAGATTCATTTTGACCTGTACTGAGAAAATTTGTTGCTATTTAGTTAAAATATAGAGTTAATATTTAAGGAAGTAAGTGTAAGATGCACACACAGCCTGGCCTAGTTTTAAAGGTTTATACAGAAGAAACTGTGTGGTGTTAAGTGAGCGATTATAGGTAATATCGCTTACATTTATAGAAGTGTGGGATTTGTAGTACTGCGGACGTACGGCCTTTGTACACGTGTCTCGGACAAAACATGGGACTGCGTACGCTACGTAAAGCCATATGCACGTGGCGTGTTTACGCAACGTGCGTACAAAGTACGACCGCTAAGTACAAATTACACAATAGCATTGTTTAGTTTAGGCGCGAATCGGTAGCCACGCGTTAATAGCACAAATCAATCAGTTTCCAATATTTAGTTTAAAAACCTTTTTTACTGATCAGAAAACTATAGAATGATAGTGTGGGCTGAAAAAGGTATGAGTGTATTGAACCCCTCTTGGTGAACTTGGTGATCTTGGTGAAGCTTGGTGATCTTGGTGAAGCTTGGTGAAACTTGGTGAAGCACGGTCTAGGTGAATACGTGGTGAGCACGGTCTAGGTGAATACGTGCAACGGAGTGTGATAAAGTTTTTGTGGTATTACACTCCGGCTGTTTTGGAGCACAGTGTGAAGACTCCAGTGATCCTACCACTTATAGATAGCAAGTGTCTATGAGCGGTACGATTGGACCGCACGGTTATATGGGCAATACGTGACGCAACGTGATACGAAGTTTTGCATATTTGTGCGTAAATCTCGTCATCATACGCGTTATGGGAAGCACATGCAAGCGTGATTTGTGTAAAGGAAAGGTTTACGGAGTTTTCGCTGATCTCTCAGGAAAATCTCCAGGGGCAGATATTCACTGGGTACCTAAAGGCCCAGGGGATATAGGCCGAAGTAGGGCCTGCAACGGCTACATGTGTCTGCTAAAAAGGGCGGATCCGTGATACTCGGAGCAGAAGAAGTTTAGTGGAAGAACTTTAAGGATTTCCACCGTAGACTACTGTGTTTGGAGCATTTTAGGCAGTTTTCCCGTGTTAAAAAGGTCCACAATGGAAGCCAAGTGCACAACACAGGGACGTTCCTCAGCCAGGGTTCAGGCAGCAGAGATGAGACCCAGGGGGTCAGCTCGGTTAGTAATGTGGGGGAAGTATGGTCCCCACACTGAGACCTTTTGTGATGAATGGACACGAATGACTGTGGGGGATAAAGCATCATTTCCTGGGATAGGTAGTTTTGAACCAGAGGTGTTGCAGAATCTAAGGATTAGGATATGTCTGCTAAAATCCCGAAAAGAAAGGATCAGACACTCAAACTGTTTACATTTATGGCAACGAGAGAGTGATATACAGAGGGAACTAGCTCACGCAGCCGGTTCCAAACCTAGCAGGAAACTGATGGCAACCGCACCACCACCACTGTATATTACAGGGAAGAAAGTGGCTACAGACAATGGCATACTGATAGATGATAAGAGTAAAGTTGATAAATGTATTAATGATGATAAGAGTAAAACTGATAAATGTATTAATCCTAACCCCTGCAAGTTGCATCCCATTTTAAACTTCCCTCAGGACTACAAGCAAGAAGATGAACCCAGCACGATATTGGCACTCTCTCTAGCAGCCACCATACAAGACACCCAAGTGGGCACGGCCCAACCAGTAAGAGCAGTAGCAAAGGCCGCTAGCAGAGGGACAGGTGAGGTCGTGTCCACAGGTAAGTACGGTACTGTACATTATGCAGAGACAATAGCACCTCACATTGTAGAGGCAACTAAAATGTACATCATAGGGAGGTAGCTGTGTCCGTATTAATGAACGGGTTAAAAGAAACGTTGAGAACAAGGGTACAAACCACTCAACCTAATTGGAGAGGTATCTCGGTGGCTGCATTAAGAGAGTCCGCTATCGAGCACGATCTGAACATCATTAAACACAGGGAGTCACAGGGGGATAAGCTGATGACAGTAAGTATAAAAGCCCTGACAACGAAGCCACATCAGCCGAAACCCCAGACCCCTGATGGTAAGTCGTATGTAGTTAAATGATATAACTGCCAGAAGGAAGGACATTACGCACGGAACTGTAATTATAAAAGCACACATAAGATATACCGACCCCCTAGACAAGAAAATGAGCAAAGTTATGATACACGTAATTGGGATCAGGGATCACATAGGAAAAATTTTGGGCCGCACCTGTAATCTGCAGCCAGTGAAGTTGATTGCTTGCCTTGGAAGTGAACCTGAGGTCACAGTTGATGTAGTTGGTAGATCATTTCTTGTAGATACAGGGGCGGCCAAGTAAACTCTGTGATTTATCTTTAAAAGTTTCCTCTTCATCTCTGACGTTCACCGACAGAACTACAGCTCAAACGTCACATGTCTACTCGGTCTTTTCAGAGGTCTGCCCAACCCCAGTATATCTCACCAGCATCATTGTGCCTGGCCATGCACAGAGAGTGGAGAGTGGAAATACTGGTGGAGGGAGACTGTGCAGAGATACCGATAGACATGTTGGTGTGACAGCCTGATGGTGAACGGAAATCAGACAAATTTTCTTTTTTTAGTCTCTCTCTCTCTCTTTTTAATTTTCTACGGATGGTTTACTTCACACAACAGTTAAACACATTGTAATGCAGGATTTATGTTCCCTACAGAAAGGTCGCTGACTCGGAAAGAATCGTATCACTGGAGTGTCTGTTCCGGGAAGGCTGAGAGGCAGTACTGTTGAGACGGCACCTGAGCACTGAGAATAATAAGACCAGAGGCGGCTGTCGCACCAGTTTTTCTTTTTCCCTTTTATTATTTTCTCCACCTCCCGTCACCCTCCTTTCCTCCCTCTTCTCATTCTTTTCCTCTTCCTTTAACAAGATGGACTTACCCCAAGAGACTGCGTTCCGGGTTTTCCTGTTGACCCTGTTGTTGACCAGAGCAATCTGTTTCGGTGAGAGTACCAGAGAGGTCGAGAAAGGATCTGGAATGGGTTCTGATGGCAAGGACGGATTAGTAGAATTCCAAGAGCAACACAACCATCGAGCAAAGGCGAGTATCAGAAAACGATCTGGTAGTCATGAAACTAAGAGGCACTGTGAAGGGTTATTAGCTGAGGAAAATTGTATTTGTAGGAACTGTGAAAACATAGTTGAGGACGGTTGCATACAGAGATGTCAGTCCAGCCGTAATATTAACATGGACCGTCATCCATTGAGTGATTATCACTCGTTAGTGGGTAAGATCTTAAACCCGACAGAATGCTGGATGTGTTCACAAGTACCTCAAGGTCAGAGCAAGTCAGGACTAATACCATATCCTTTAGCAATAGATGAGGTACTCGAATTACGGGGTGGGAGACCGGTGGACAAGAAATTTAATATTTCTAAACCCCCTAGTTTGAAGCTCCACCAATATCATGTGGATAGATCCTTAGTATGTTTCAACATTTCCAATTCCCGAAAGCCGGGAAATTGGGAAGTGACATGGAATAACCAAACCATGGCGTTTTCACACAGAGCTGACAGAATGCCTGTAGACCCTGAACTTATACGCCAAATAGCCAACAGTGGAAGGTATTTTCGGTATAGGTATACTCTAGGAAGTAAGACCATGCGAGTTGGAGAAGTATCTCCGGGGTACTGTGCGCATATCATACAGCCTGATAAGTGTACTGAACAGATGAGAGAACTAGGGATAGGATTTTTCACTTGGAAGGTTTGCAATATGGTAATGTCATATTCTGTCCCATATGTTCTCCCCGATGATGCTTATTTCATATGCGGGAGAAAGGCGTATAAGTGGCTTGCCCCAAACTCAGAGGGATTGTGTTACATTGGAAGAGTGTTGCCAGAAGTAATGACCATAGCCCATAATAAGATGAAAGACGTTCACCGCAATGCTCAAGCTCCTTACACTCATACTCATTATGAACACATCGTTAAGAGACACCATATAGATAGGACAGAGCACGCAGCCTCTGATTTGATCCACGAATCCACCGGGATTCAATTCCTACTCGCGTTAGATATCACCCGTACCGCCAGAGGAATTATAAATTTTCGGTATATTCATGCGATAGCGAACCTGATAGATAATATCACCGAGATGTATGATGACACCTTCAGGTATACAGGGAGGGAATTGCAAGCTTACAAAACGGAACTGATCCAGCACAGGATGGTTCTCAATTACATCACAGCGGTGACAGGCGGGTACTGTGTCACCCTAGCAACTCAGTATGGTGTGAAGTGCTGCACGTATATTACAAACAGCACTGATGACCCAACCGAGGTCATAGATCAAAAGATGGACGATATCTTGCAATTGAAATGGGAGTTCCGAAGGAGACACAACCTTACCCTTACTGCTGTGAGTAATGAACTAACCGGCTGGGTCTCATGGTTGAACCCACGCAATTGGTTCTCTGGTTTAGGAGAATGGGCTCAAAATGTTATCGTGAATGTGGGAAAGTTTCTCCTTTGTATCCTGGGAGTCGTCGTAATGATTGGTTTGATATTTAGATGTGTTCAATTTTTAACGCGGCGCAAGCGCAGAACCAAAGTGATGAGTTTGAGGAGCGGGGGCATTGTTACAACAACTGATTTAATTTATGACCCATCAATTGAGACAATGTTGTGATAAAATGTGATTCCACGATCCGTTTCTTTCACCCGTTTCTCCTTTGTTTTTCTCCCAAGCAAAAATACATCCATTCGGAAGAAGACTTTGATGGACATTCTACAGACTTTGATGGACATTCTAAAGACTTTGATAGACACTCTAAAGACTTTTAAAGACTTTTTATGGACACTTGAAAGACTTTGATTACCACCCACAGCAAGGATACACCCATCCGGACAAGACTTCAACCAACACCCAAGGATGATTGCACAATTGTTGTATGAATGTATTTGTGATATGTTTCTTATCTTCATCTCTACAACCTTCAGGTATTGACACACATAGTCGACAGGTGATATATATATATCCACATATTAGCATTCACATGTTTTTCCCCTCCTTGTATCATAAACTAAATGTGCACCCCATTTGTTGGAACAAGAAGCCGAAAAGAGCTCGGTAGAGTTTGTTGGCCCACTTACAGACCCTTAATACGGGATAAGAAGGATTTAATGTATACTTCGCAATACCTCGAAGCTTATCTAGAACATGTACGGCACAATGATACATGCCCCTCAGACATGAAGTTCATACATACATGCTTTTACTATCCCACTAGGTCATACATTTCCGTCCTACTCCTCTCCTCCTACCACCCAATCATTTATAGGTATTGTATTGTATATTTTTCTGTTTAATGTTTAGATAGTGGCAGTTATTGTTGACTGCCAAAGGGTGGACTGTCAAAGTCGAAAAATATCATAATGCATATGCCTTGTACTAACACCAGGCGCATGCCCGATTTGCGCGCGCTCATTCTGCCGTGCGTGCACATACTCGTAATTTGCATATGATCGCTCCCGCGTTCCTGCGGGTGGTGTGCGCATTTACGGTAGTGTTTGTGAGTGCATAAAGGGTTATCAAAACATTTCATATTTAACCCAAATAGTGCACATTGTACACATAGCCCCCTGCACCACATCAGAAAGAAAATAAGATTTTACTCACCGGTAAATCTATTTCTCGTAGTCCGTAGTGGATGCTGGGGACTCCGTAAGGACCATGGGGAATAGACGGCTCCGCAGGAGACTGGGCACACTAAAAGAAAGATTTGGTACTACCTGGTGTGCACTGGCTCCTCCCTCTATGCCCCTCCTCCAGACCTCAGTTAGGATACTGTGCCCGGAAGAGCTGACACAATAAGGAAGGATTTTGAATCCCGGGTAAGACTCATACCAGCCACACCAATCACACCGTATAACTCGTGATATTTAACCCAGTTAACAGTATGAAATACAACTGAGCCTCTCAACAGATGGCTCAACAATAACCCTTTAGTTAGGCAATAACTATATACAAGTATTGCAGACAATCCGCACTTGGGATGGGCGCCCAGAATCCACTACGGACTACGAGAAATAGATTTACCGGTGAGTAAAATCTTATTTTCTCTGACGTCCTAGTGGATGCTGGGGACTCCGTAAGGACCATGGGGATTATACCAAAGCTCCCAAACGGGCGGGAGAGTGCGGATGACTCTGCAGCACCGAATGAGAGAACTCAAGGTCCTCCTCAGCCAGGGTATCAAATTTGGAGAATTTAGCAAACGTGTTTGCCCCTGACCAAGTAGCAGCTCGGCAAAATTGTAAAGCAGAGACCCCTCGGGCAGCCGCCCAAGATGAGCCCACCTTCCTCGTGGAATGGGCTTTCACTGATTTAGGATGCGGCAATCCAGCCGCAGAATGCGCCAGCTGAATTGTGCTACAAATCCAGCGAGCAATAGTCTGCTTAGAAGCAGGAGCACCTATTTTGTTGGGTGCATACAGGATAAAAAGCGAGTCAGTTTTCCTGACTCCAGCCGTCCTGGAAACATAAATTTTCAAGGCCCTGACTACGTCCAGTAACTTGGAATCCTCCAAGTCCTTAGTAGCCGCAGGCACTACAATAGGTTGGTTCAAGTGAAAAGCTGATACCACCTTAGGGAGAAACTGGGGACGAGTCCTCAATTCTGCCCTATCCATATGGAAAATCAGATAAGGGCTTTCACATGACAAAGCCGCCAATTCTGACACACGCCTGGCCGAAGCCAAGGCCAATAACATGACCACTTTCCACGTGAGATATTTGAGATCCACGGTTTTAAGTGGTTCAAACCAATGTGATTTTAGGAAACTCAACACCACATTGAGATCCCAAGGTGCCACAGGAGGCACAAAAGGGGGCTGAATATGAAGCACTCCCTTTACAAAAGTCTGAACTTCAGGCAGTGAAGCCAGTTCTTTCTGGAAGAAAATCGACAGAGCCAAAATCTGGACCTTAATGGAACCCAATTTTAGGCCCATAGTCACTCCTGACTGTAGGAAGTGCAGAAAACGACCCAGCTGAAATTCCTCTGTAGGGGCCTTCCTGGCCTCACACCACGCAACATATTTTCGCCAAATGCGGTGATAATGGTTTGCGGTTACTTCTTTCCTGGCTTTTATCAGCGTAGGAATGACTTCCTCCGGAATGCCCTTTTCCTTTAGGATCCGGAATTCAACCGCCATGCCGTCAAACGCAGCCGCGGGAAGTCTTGGAACAGACAGGGCCGCTGCTGTAGCAGATCCTGTCTGAGCGGTAGAGGCCATGGGTCCTCTGATATCATTTCTTGAAGCTCTGGGTACCAAGCTCTTCTTGGCCAATCCGGAACCACGAGTATCGTTCTTACTCCTCGCCTTCTTATTATTCTCAGTACCTTTGGTATGAGAGGCAGAGAAGGGAACACATAAACCGACTGGTACACCCAAGGTGTCACTAGAGCGTCCACAGCTATCGCCTGAGGGTCCCTTGACCTGGCGCAATATCTCTTTAGCTTTTTGTTGAGGCGGGATGCCATCATGTCCACCTGTGGCCTTTCCCATCGGTTTACCAACAGTTTGAAGACTTCTGGATGAAGTCCCCACTCTCCCGGGTGTAGGTCGTGTCTGCTGAGGAAGTCTGCTTCCCAGTTGTCCACTCCCGGAATGAACACTGCTGACAGTGCTAAGACGTGATTTTCCGCCCATCGGAGAATCCCTGTGGCTTCTGCCACGCCATCCTGCTTCTTGTGCCGCCCTGTCGGTTTACATGGGCGACTGCCGTGATGTTGTCTGATTGGATCAGTACCGGCTGGTTTTGAAGCAGGGGTCTTGCCTGACTTAGGGCATTGTAAATGGCGCTCAGTTCCAGAATATTTATGTGTAGGGACGATTCCTGACTTGACCAAAGTCCTTGGAAATTTCTTCCCTGTGTGACTGCCCCCCAGCCTCGAAGGCTGGCATCCGTGGTCACCAGGACCCAGTCCTGTATGCCGAATCTGCGGCCCTCTAGAAGATAAGCACTCTGCAGCCACCACAGCAGAGACACCCTGGTCCTTGGAGACAGGGTTATCAGCCGATGCATCTGAAGATGCGATCCCGTCCAAGAGGTTCCACTGAAAAGTTCTTGCATGGAACCTGCCGAACGGAATTGCTTCGTAGGAAGCTACCAATTTTCCCAGGACTCGCGTGCAGTGATGCACCGACACCTGTTTTGGTTTCAGGAGGCCTCTGACTAGAGATGACAGCTCCTTGGCTTTCTCCTGCGGGAGAAACACTTTTTTCTGTTCTGTGTCCAGAACCATCCCCAGGAACAGTAGATGCGTCGTAGGAACCAGCTGCGACTTTGGAATATTCAGAATCCAGCCGTGCTGTTGTAGCACTTCCCGAGATAGTGCTACTCTGACAACAACTGCTCCCTGGACCTCGCCTTTATAAGGAGATTGTCCAAGTACTGGATAATTCATTCGGCCATTACCTTGGTAAATACCCTCGGTGCCGGGGACAGACCAACGGCAACGTATGGAATTGGTAATGACAATCCTGTACCACAATTTTGAGGTACTCCTGGTGAGGAGGGTAAATAGGGACATGCAGGTAAGCATCCTTGATGTCCAGTGATACCCTGAAATTCTCCAGGCTTGCAATAATCGCCCTGAGCGATTCCATTTTGAACTTGAACCTTCGTATATGTGTTCAAGGATTTCAATTTTAGAATGGGTCTCACCGAACCGTCTTGTTTTCGGTACCACAACATTTTTGGAATAGTAACCCCGGCCTTGTTGAAGGAGGGGTACCTTGATTTCACCTGCCGGAAGTACAGCTTGTGAATTGCCGCCAGTACTAACTCCCTATATCCGAGGGCAGCCGGCAAGGCTGATGTGAGGTAACGGCGAGGGGGAGTCGCCTCGAACTCCAGCTTGTATCCCTGTGATACTACTTGCAGAACCCAGTGATTCACCTGTGGGCAAGCCCACTGGTCCCTGAAGTTCCCGAGACGCGCCCCCACCGCACCTGTCTGTGGAGCCCCAGCGTCATGCTGTGGACTCAGAGGAAGCGGGGGAAGATTTTTGATCCTGGGAACTGGCTGTCTGTGCAGCTTTTTCCTTCTTCCCTTGTGCAGAAAGGAAGCGCCTTTGGCCCCCTTGCTTTTCTGAAACCGAAAGGACTGTACCCGATAATACAGTGCTTCCTTAGGGTGTGAGGAAACCTGAGGTAGAAATTTTTCTTCCCAGCTGTTGCTGTGGATACGAGGTCCCAGAGACCATCCCCAAACAATTCCTCACCCTTATAAGGCAGAATCTCCATGTGCCTTTTAAAGTCAGCATCACCTGTCCACTGCCGGGTCTCTAATACCCTCCTGGCAGAATGGACCTTGCATTTATTCTGGACGCCAGCCGGCAAATATCCCTCTGTGCATCCCTCATATATAAGACTACGTCTTTAATATGCTCTATGTTAGCACCATATTCTCCCTGTCTAGGGTATTAATATTATCTGACAGGGTATCAGACCCTGCTGCAGCAGCACTATTCATGCTGAGGCAATTGCAGGTCTCAGTATAATACCTGAGTGTGTATATACAGACTTCAGGATAGCCTCCTGCTTTTTATCAGCAGGCTCCTTCAAAGTGGCCGTATCCTAAGACGGCAGTGCCACCTTTTATGACAAACGTGTGAGCGCCTTATCCACCCTAGGGGATATCTCCCAACGTGACCTATCCTCTGGCGGGAAAGGGTACGCCAGCAGTAATTTTTTTATCGGGGGAACCCACGCTTCTTCACACACTTCATTCACTCATCTGATGGGGGAACAAAACACTGGCTGCTTTTTCTCCCCAAACATAAAACCCCTTTTATGTGGTACTTGGGTTAATGTCAGAATGTGTAACACAATTTTTATTGCCGAGATCATGCAATGGATGTTCCTAGTGGATTGTGTATATGTCTCAACCTCGTCGACACTGGAGTCAGACTCCGTGTCGACATCTGTGTCTGCCATCTGAGGTAACGGGCGTTTTTTGAGCCCCTGATGGCCTTTGAGACGCCTGGGCAGGCGCGGGCTGAGAAGCCGGCTGTCCCACAGCTGTTACGTCATCCAGCCTTTTATGTAAGGAGTTGACACTGTCGGTTAATACCTTCCACCTATCCATCCACTCTGGTGTCGGCCCCACAGGGGGCGACATCACATTTATCGGCATCTGCTCCGCCTCCACATAAGTCTCCTCATCAAACATGTCGACACAGCCGTACCGACACACCGCACACACACAGGGAATGCTCTGACTGAGGACACAGCCCTTTGGGGAGACAGAGAGAGAGTATGCCAGCACACACCAGAGCGCTATATAATGTAGGGATTAACACTATCACTGAGTGAATTTTCCCCAATAGCTGCTTGTATAAACAATATTGCGCCTAAATTTAGTGCCCCCCCTCTCTTTTTAACCCTTTGAGCCTGAAAACTCAGAGCCTGGGGAGCTGTCTTCCAGCTGCACTGTGAAGAGAAAATGGCGCCCAGTGTGCTGAGGGAGATAGCTCCGCCCCTTTTTCGCGGACTTTTCTCCCGCTTTTTTATGGATTCTGGCAGGGGTAATTATCACATATATAGCCTCTGGGGCTATATATTGTGATTATTTTGCCAGCCAAGGTGTTTTTATTGCTGCTCAGGGCGCCCCCCCCCCCCCCCCCCCCCAGCGCCCTGCACCCTCAGTGACCGGAGTGTGAAGTGTGTATGAGGAGCAATGGCGCACAGCTGCAGTGCTGTGCGCTACCTTGGTGAAGACTGAAGTCTTCTGCCGCCGATTTTCTGGACCATCTTCATGCTTCTGGCTCTGTAAGGGGGACGGCGGCGCGGCTCCGGGAACGAACACCAAGGACGGGTCCTGCGGTCGATCCCTCTGGAGCTAATGGTGTCCAGTAGCCTAAGAAGCCCAAGCTAGCTGCAAGCAGGTAGGTTCGCTTCTTCTCCCCTTAGTCCCTCGTTGCAGTGAGCCTGTTGCCAGCAGGTCTCACTGTAAAATAAAAAACCTAACATATACTTTCTTTCTAGGAGCTCAGGAGAGCCCCTAGTGTGCATCCAGCTCGGCCGGGCACAGAAATCTAACTGAGGTCTGGAGGAGGGGCATAGAGGGAGGAGCCAGTGCACACCAGGTAGTACCAAATCTTTCTTTTAGTGTGCCCAGTCTCCTGCGGAGCCGTCTATTCCCCATGGTCCTTACGGAGTCCCCAGCATCCACTAGGACGTCAGAGAAATAGCTGTTTAAAATAGTTACTGAACAAAGGGATTCACCTTTACAGGATAGAAGAGGACAGAACAAGGTTACAAGGTGGTGTTTGGTATTCAGCTGTAGGGTATTTTAAGGGAAACATTCCGGTGTAGGTTAGAGGAAGATCGCATGTTGCAGCGTATAGTTATGTGCAGAAGTAGAATATAGATATAAAACTGTATTTACTATGTATTATGTATGCGGCGGGAATCCAGAGGATACCACCCCCAAGAGCAGTTGAGAATGACATCGCCCACCTTTTCAAATCAACCTATGACCTCTCCTGTAATGTAAATGAACATCTCTGTGTCCAATAGACAAAGGGATTACAGTGACCATTGTATTGTTTTGGATGAAGTGAATAAATAGAGCTTGCAGCAGGCTTGGACACACAAGACTCTGAACGCTTTCTACCTGATAGCGGAGGACTGGTCCAGGACGCGCTTGCGAACGAATTCTCACGTATGTACATTCTCTGTAGCCATTATTCTGTTTAGATATCATGTTAGCTTGTAGTGTATAAATTGTATTGTTATTTCCATTTGTCTAATTAATCCGCAGTGGCCTTAGAACCCTGTGGTTTTACCCCATATCGGTGTTGTGTCCTCATTTCTCTGCTAGGGGTTATAGGGTTATTATATTCACAAACTGCTTAAGGTTTTAACGTGTATTTGGTAAAGGGTACGCACTGTGAGTACTTTGTACCGACAGCGCTGCACAAGGTTTAAAGTGTATCATCATTACAGTGCGGTGCTGCCGAAGGTTTAAAGCATAAACGGATCATTACATTGTATCACTAACAAGGTTTAAAATCTATCATACTATTGTGTGCGTGCGGTGTGTACTTTGTACTCCCGGCGCGGCGTCCTGTACGCTAAGTCCGTAAGCTATAGGACTCTGTACGCAAATAGCGTACACAGTACGTAGCGTGTGTATTCAATCTAGCGGCCGCAGCGGCCCCACGATAAAGGTGTATTTAAAGTTATAGCTTTATGTTTAAAGATAATAATTGACACTATCAGAGGAATCCATGCTTTCGTGCTGTTGGTTCCAAAGCCTCACCCTACCATCTGCATGCTGTAACTGAAAATGGGATTTGTCAGACCACATGACCCGTTTCCAATTACAGCGTCTATTCACGGAGACAGAAGTACTGGGGCATGCCAGCAGGTCACTGAGCGCTGGCCATGCCCCCATAGTGACAAGAAACAGGGGGTGTGGCCCTTTCTCTAAAGCCACGCCCCATTTTCTGAAATCACACCCCTTTTTCTGGCGGGCACGGCTTCGCTTCGTATTAGTCCCTCTTTATAATGCGGTAAAGTTGGGCGGTATGATGTATGATGTTAGCCATTATATTTGCTATTTTAATATGCTAGAATATAAACGTACTGACCTACTCTCCCATTCCACACAGCTGAATCCCAGCACATCAGGACACTTTCTCGAATCCTGCTACACTCTCTTCTGTATGGGACTGAGGGTAGATGCATTGGCGTTTCTATAATGAGTGCAATGTGTACAGTGCACACGGGCCCCTGGGTCCAGGAGGGGCTCACACCGCACACGTTGCACCCATTTTTTTATTACTCACCTTTTTAGAGTCCCGCGTCAGAGCTGCAGCCGCGAAGCAAAAATCGCCATCAAAATGACCACCGTAGAGATTTAGGGATATATTTACTAACAATAGTATTTCTGACGATTTCAGCCAAGATCAATCTCGGCTGACACCGGCAGTGTGAGATTGCAACTTTTTGAAAAAATCCACAGTAATTTACTAAACTACAGTGTTTTTTCAATTCGAATTCACCGATGTCGATGTAACTCGTATTGCCGGCAGTGTTTTACGGGAGAGAATAGTAAAACACTGCCGGATTAAACACAATGAAGCCCGGCCGGATCAGTGAGATCCGTGCAGGGCTGCATTGTGTACAGTATGTGAAATAGTTAAAAGTAAAAAAATAAATTGTGGTACTTGTGGTTCTCCACCGTTAAGGGATGGGGGGACAGTGTCGGGCTTCACCCCTGGCCCTTGGGTGCCTGGAGGGGGGGACCCCTTGATTTAAGGGGTCCTCACTCCCCCAGGGAACCCTGGCGAGTGGTGACTAGTTGGGGGGGGGGGGGGAGGGATAATGCCACGGCTGGAGGGACCTACATAAATGTGTCCCAGGCTGTGGCATTATCTCCCTGGCTAGTGGAGCACGGTGCTGTTTTCAAAAATACGTGGGGACTTCTACGTCTTTTGTCCCCCGTATTTTTTAGTGATGTGCACCCGACATTTTTCGGGTTTTGTGTTTTGGTTTTGGATTCGGTTCCGCAGCCGTGTTTTGAATTCGGACGCGTTTTGGCAAAACCTCACCGAAATTTTTTGGCGGATTCGGGTGTGTTTTGGATTCGGGTGTTTTTTTTCAAAAAACCCTAAAAAACAGCTTAAATCATAGAATTTGGGGGTCATTTTGATCCCATAGTATTATTAACCTCAATTACCATAATTTCCACTCATTTCCAGTCTATTCTGAACACCTCACAATATTATTTTTAGTCCTACAATTTGCACCGAGGTCGCTGGATGGCTAAGCTAAGCGACACAAGTGGCCGACACAAACACCTGGCCCATCTAGGAGTGGCACTGCAGTGTCAATCAAGACAGGATGGCACTTCCAAAAAATTGTCCCCAAACAGCACATGATGCAAAGAAAAAAAGAGGCGCACCAAGGTGGCTGTTTGACTAAGCGAAGCGACACAAGTGGCCGACACAAACACCTGGCCCATCTAGGAGTGGCACTGCAGTGGCAATCAAGACAGGATGGCACTTCCAAAAAATTGTCCCCAAACAGCACATGATGCAAAGAAAAAAAGAGGCGCACCAAGGTGGCTGTGTGACTAAGCTAAGCGACACAAGTGGCCAACACAAACACCTGGCCCATCTAGGAGTGGCACTGCAGTGTCAGGCAGGATGGCACTTACAAAAAATTGTCCCCAAACAGCACATGATGTAAAGAAAAAAAGAGGCGCACCAAGGTCGCTGTGTGACTAAGCTAAGCGACACAAGTGGCCGACACAAACACCTGGCCCATCTAGGAGTGGCACTGCAGTGTCAGGCAGGATGGCACTTCCAAAAAATTGTCCCCAAACAGCACATGATGCAAAGAAAAATGAAAGAAAAAAGAGGTGCAAGATGGAATTGTCCTTGGGCCCTCCCACCCACCCTTATGTTGTATAAACAGGACATGCACACTTTAACGAACCCATCATTTCAGCGACAGGGTCTGCCACACGACTGTGACTGAAATGACTGGTTGGTTTGTGCCCCCACCAAAAAAGAAGCAATCAATCTCTCCTTGCACAAACTGGCTCTACAGAGGCAAGATGTCCACCTCATCATCATCCTCCGATTCCTCACCCCTTTCACTGTGTACATCCCCCTCCTCACAGATTATTAATTCGTCCCCACTGGAATCCACCATCTCAGGTCCCCGTGTACTTTCTGGAGGCAATTGCTGCTGGTGAATGTCTCCACGGAGGAATTGATTATAATTCATTTTGATGAACATCATCTTCTCCACATTTTCTGGAAGTAACCTCGTATGCCGATTGCTGACAAGGTGAGCGGCTGCACTAAACACTCTTTCGGAGTACACACTGGAGGGAGGGCAACTTAGGTAAAATAAAGCCAGTTTGTGCAAGGGCCTCCAAATTGCCTCTTTTTCCTGCCAGTATACGTACGGACTGTCTGACGTGCCTACTTGGATGCGGTCACTCATATAATCCTCCACCATTCTTTCCATGGTGAGAGAATCATATGCAGTGACAGTAGACGACATGTCAGTAATCATTGGCAGGTCCTTCAGTCCGGACCAGATGTCAGCACTCGCTCCAGACTGCCCTGCATCACCGCCAGCGGGTGGGCTCGGAATTCTCAGCCTTTTCCTCCCACCCCCAGTTGCGGGAGAATGTGAAGGAGGAGATGTTGACGGGTCACGTTCCGCTTGACTTGACAATTTTCTCACTAGCAGGTCTTTGAACCTCTGCAGACTTGTCTGCCGGAAAGAGAGATACAACGTAGGTTTTAAATCTAGGATCGAGCACGGTGGCCAAAATGTAGTGCTCTGATTTCAACAGATTGACCACCCGTGAATCCTGGTTAAGCGAATTAAGGGCTCCATCTACAAGTCCCACATGCCTAGCGGAATCGCTCTGTTTTAGCTCCTCCTTCAATGTCTCCAGCTTCTTCTGCAAAAGCCTGATGAGGGGAATGACCTGACTCAGGCTGGCAGTGTCTGAACTGACTTCACGTGTGGCAAGTTCAAAGGGTTGCAGAACATTGCACAACGTTGAAATCATTCTCCACTGCGCTTGAGTCAGGTGCATTCCCCCTCCTTTGCCTATATCATGGGCAGATGTATAGGCTTGAATGGCCTTTTGCTGCTCCTCCATCCTCTGAAGCATATAGAGGGTTGAATTCCACCTCGTTACCACCTCTTGCTTCAGATGATGGCAGGGCAGGTTCAGGAATGTTTGGTGGTGCTCCAGTCTTCTGTACGCGGTGCCTGAATGCCGAAAGTGGCACGCAATTCTTCGGGCCACCGACAGCATCTCTTGCACGCCCCTGTCGTTTTTTAAATAATTCTGCACCACCAAATTCAATGTATGTGCAAAACATGGGACGTGCTGGAATTTGCCCAGATGTAATGCACGCACAATATTGCTGGCGTTGTCCGATGTCACAAATCCCAAGGAGAGTCCAATTGGGGTAAGCCATTCTGCGATGATCTACCTCAGTTCCCGTAAGAGGTTGTCAGCTGTGTGCCTCTTATGGAAAGCGGTGATACAAAGCGTAGCCTGCCTAGGAACGACTTGGCGTTTGCGAGATGCTGCTACTGGTGCCGCCGCTGCTGTTCTTGCTGCGGGAGGCAATACATCTACCCAGTGGGCTGTCACAGTCATATAGTCCTGAGTCTGCCCTGCTCCACTTGTCCACATGTCCGTGGTTAAGTGGACATTGGGTACAACTGCATTTTTTAGGACACTGGTGAGTCTTTTTCTGAGGTCTGTGTACATTTTCGGTATCGCCTGCCTAGAGAAATGGAACCTAGATGGTATTTGGTACCGGGGACACAGTACCTCAATCAAGTCTATAGTTGCCTCTGAAGTAACGATGGATACCGGAACCACGTTTCTCACCGTCCAGGCTGCCAAGGCCTGAGTTATCTGCTTTGCAGCAGGATGACTGCTGTGATATTTCATCTTCCTCGCAAAGGACTGTTGGACAGTCAATTGCTTACTGGAAGTAGTACAAGTGGTCTTCCGACTTCCCCTCTTGGATGACGATCGACTCCCAGCAGCAACAACAGCAGCGCCAGCAGCAGTAGGCGTTACACTCAAGGATGCATCGGAGGAATCCCAGGCAGGAGAGGACTCGTCAGACTTGCCAGTGACATGGCCTGCAGGACTATTGGCTTTCCTGGGTAAGGAGGAAATTGACACTGAAAGAGTTGGTGGTGTGGTTTGCAGGAGCTTGGTTACAAGAGGAAGGGATTTAGTGGTCAGTGGACTGCTTCCACTGTCATCCAAAGTTTTTGAACTTGTCACTGACTTATGATGAATGCACTGCAGGTGACGTATAAGGGAGGATGTTCCTAGGTGGTTAACGTCCTTACCCCTACTTATTACAGCTTGACAAAGGCAACACACGGCTTGACACCTGTTGTCCGCATTTGTGTTGAAATAATTCCACACCGAAGAGCTGATTTTTTTTGTATTTTGACCAGGCATGTCAATGGCCATATTCGTCCCACGGACAACAGGTGTCTCCCCGGGTGCCTGACTTAAACAAACCACCTCACCATCAGAATCCTCCTTGTCAATTTCCTCCCCAGCGCCAGCAACACCCCTATCCTCATACTGGTGTACTTCAACAGTGACATCTTCAATTTGACTATCAGGAACTGGACTGCGGGTGCTCCTTCCAGCACTTGCAGGGGGCGTGCAAATGGTGGAAGGCGCAAGCTCTTCCCGTCCAGTGTTGGGAAGGTCAGGCATCGCAACCGACACAATTGGACTCTCCTTGGGGATTTGTGATTTAGAAGAACGCACAGTTCTTTGCTGTGCTTTTGCCAGCTTAAGTCTTTTCTTTTTTCTAGCAAGAGGATGAGTGCTTCAATCCTCATGTGAAGCTGAACCACTAGCCATGAACATAGGCCAGGGCCTCAGCCGTTCCTTGCCACTCCGTGTCGTAAATGGCATATTGGCAAGTTTACGCTTCTCCTCAGACGCTTTTAATTTTGATTTTTGGGTCATTTTACTGAACTTTTGTGTTTTGGATTTTACATGCTCTCTACTATGACATTGGGCATCGGCCTTGGCAGACGACGTTGATGGCATTTCATCGTCTCGGCCATGACTAGTGGCAGCAGCTTCAGCACGAGGTGGAAGTGGATCTTGATCTTTCCCTATTTTAACCTCCACATTTTTGTTCTCCATTTTTTAATGTGTGGAATTATATGCCAGTATCAATGGCCTCCTACTATATTTACTGCGCACAACTGAAATGCACCACAGGTATGGATGGATAGTATACTTGACGACACAGAGGTAGGTACAGCAGTGGCCTACCGTACTGCTATATATAGTATACTGGTGGTCACTGTGTCAGCAAACTGCAAAACTAAAATGCACCACAGGTATAGAATGTAGATGGATAGTATACTTAATGGATGACGACACAGAGGTAGGTACAGCAGTGGCCTACCGTACTGCTATATATAGTATACTGGTGGACACTGTGTCAGCAAACTGCAAAACTAAAATGCACCACAGGTATAGAATGTAGATGGATAGTATACTTAATGGATGACGACACAGAGGTAGGTACAGCAGTGGCCTACAGTACTGCTATATATAGTATACTGGTGGTCACTGTGTCAGCAAACTGCAAAACTAAAATGCACCACAGGTATAAAATGTAGATGGATAGTATACTTAATGGATGACGACACAGAGGTAGGTACAGCAGTGGCCTACCGTACTGCTATATATAGTATACTGGTGGACACTGTGTCAGCAAACTGCAAAACTAAAATGCACCACAGGTATAGAATGTAGATGGATAGTATACTTAATGGATGACGACACAGAGGTAGGTACAGCAGTGGCCTACCGTACTGCTATATATAGTATACTGGTGGTCACTGTGTCAGCAAACTGCAAAACTAAAATGCACCACAGGTATAGAATGTAGATGGATAGTATACTTAATGGATGACGACACAGAGGTAGGTACAGCAGTGGCCTACCGTACTGCTATATATAGTATACTGGTGGTCACTGTGTCAGCAAACTGCAAAACTAAAATGCACCACAGGTATAGAATGTAGATGGATAGTATACTTAATGGATGACGACACAGAGGTAGGTACAGCAGTGGCCTACCGTACTGCTATATATAGTATACTGGTGGTCACTGTGTCAGCAAACTGCAAAACTAAAATGCACCACAGGTATAGAATGTAGATAGATAGTATACTTAATGGATGATGACACAGAGGTAGGTACAGCAGTGCACTCTGCACTGTACTCCTCCTATATAATATTAATTATACTGGTGGTCCCCAGTCCCCACAATAAAGCAGCACACTGAGCACAGATATGGAGTGTTTTTCAGGCAGACAACGTATACTGGTGGTCACTGTCAGCAAAACTCTGCACTGTACTCCTGCTATATAATACTGCTGCTCCCCAGTCCCCACAATTAAGCAGTGTGAGCACTCAGCACAGATATATTATGCAGCACACTGAGCACAGATATGGTATGGAGCGTTTTTTTCAGGCAGAGAACGGATAAAACTGGTGGTCACTTATCAGCAAAACTCTGCACTGTACTCCTCCTAACAGCTGCTCCCCAGTCCTCCCCACAATTAAGCAATAAACCAATCAACTTCAACAATAAACGGAGAGGACGCCAGCCACGTCCTCTCCCTATCATCTCCAATGCACGAGTGAAAATGGCGGCGACGCGCGGCTGCTTATATAGAATCCGAATCTCGCGAGAATCCGACAGCGGGATGATGACGTTCGGGCGCGCTCGGGTTAGCCGAGCAAGGCGGGAAGGTTCGAACCTGCCTCGGACCCGTGTAAAAAGGGTGAAGTTCCGGGGGGTTCGGTTTCCGAGAAACCGAACCCGCTCATCTCTAGTATTTTTGGAACCAGGACTGGCCAAAGAGCCCGGTGCTGGTTGTATAAATACTGGGGACCCCTACGCAATTTTTCCCCTGTATTTTAACAACCAGGACCAGCTCAAAGAGCCCGAGGCTGATTATGCTTAGGAGGGGGGACCCCACGCAATTTTTATTTTTAACACTTTTAGACACTTTTACACAGAGAAGCATGCATGGATCTCATTGATCCGTGCATGACTATATAAACACGCCAGCCAGAAGCTGGTCTATTTGAAAGTTCAATTTTCGTACAAATTCTATGCTTTCCCGGCAGTGTTTGGCTATTGTCGGCAGTGACTGAGAATACGAATTCTTAGTAGAGATGAGCGCCTGAAATTTTTCGGGTTTTGTGTTTTGGTTTTGGGTTCGGTTCCGCGGCCGTGTTTTGGGTTCGAACGCGTTTTGGCAAAACCTCACCGAATTTTTTTTGTCGGATTCGGGTGTGTTTTGGATTCGGGTGTTTTTTTCAAAAAACACTAAAAAACAGCTTAAATCATAGAATTTGGGGGTCATTTTGATCCCAAAGTATATTAACCTCAAAAACCATAATTTCCACTCATTTTCAGTCTATTCTGAATACCTCACACCTCACAATATTATTTTTAGTCCTAAAATTTGCACCGAGGTCGCTGTGTGAGTAAGATAAGCGACCCTAGTGGCCGACACAAACACCGGGCCCATCTAGGAGTGGCACTGCAGTGTCACGCAGGATGTCCCTTCCAAAAAACCCTCCCCAAACAGCACATGACGCAAAGAAAAAAAGAGGCGCAATGAGGTAGCTGTGTGAGTAAGATTAGCGACCCTAGTGGCCGACACAAACACCGGGCCCATCTAGGAGTGGCACTGCAGTGTCACGCAGGATGTCCCTTCCAAAAAACCCTCCCCAAACAGCACATGACGCAAAGAAAAAAAGAGGCGCAATGAGGTAGCTGACTGTGTGAGTAAGATTAGCGACCCTAGTGGCCGACACAAACACCGGGCCCATCTAGGAGTGGCACTGCAGTGTCACGCAGGATGTCCCTTCCAAAAAACCCTCCCCAATCAGCACATGATGCAAAGAAAAAGAAAAGAAAAAAGAGGTGCAAGATGGAATTGTCCTTGGGCCCTCCCACCCACCCTTATGTTGTATAAACAAAACAGGACATGCACACTTTAACCAACCCATCATTTCAGTGACAGGGTCTGCCACACGACTGTGACTGATATGACGGGTTGGTTTGGACCCCCCCCAAAAAAGAAGCAATTAATCTCTCCTTGCACAAACTGGCTCTACAGAGGCAAGATGTCCACCTCATCTTCACCCTCCGATATATCACCGTGTACATCCCCCTCCTCACAGATTATCAATTCGTCCCCACTGGAATCCACCATCTCAGCTCCCTGTGTACTTTGTGGAGGCAATTGCTGCTGGTCAATGTCTCCGCGGAGGAATTGATTATAATTCATTTTAATGAACATCATCTTCTCCACATTTTCTGGATGTAACCTCGTACGCCGATTGCTGACAAGGTGAGCGGCGGCACTAAACACTCTTTCGGAGTACACACTTGTGGGAGGGCAACTTAGGTAGAATAAAGCCAGTTTGTGCAAGGGCCTCCAAATTGCCTCTTTTTCCTGCCAGTATAAGTACGGACTGTGTGACGTGCCTACTTGGATGCGGTCACTCATATAATCCTCCACCATTCTATCAATGTTGAGAGAATCATATGCAGTGACAGTAGACGACATGTCCGTAATCGTTGTCAGGTCCTTCAGTCCGGACCAGATGTCAGCATCAGCAGTCGCTCCAGACTGCCCTGCATCACCACCAGCGGGTGGGCTCGGAATTCTGAGCCTTTTCCTCGCACCCCCAGTTGCGGGAGAATGTGAAGGAGGAGATGTTGACAGGTCGCGTTCCGCTTGACTTGACAATTTTGTCACCAGCAGGTCTTTCAACCCCAGCAGACCTGTGTCTGCCGGAAAGAGAGATCCAAGGTAGGCTTTAAATCTAGGATCGAGCACGGTGGCCAAAATGTAGTGCTCTGATTTCAACAGATTGACCACCCGTGAATCCTTGTTAAGCGAATTAAGGGCTGCATCCACAAGTCCCACATGCCTAGCGGAATCGCTCCCTTTTAGCTCCTTCTTCAATGCCTCCAGCTTCTTCTGCAAAAGCCTGATGAGGGGAATGACCTGACTCAGGCTGGCAGTGTCTGAACTGACTTCACGTGTGGCAAGTTCAAAGGGCATCAGAACCTTGCACAACGTTGAAATCATTCTCCACTGCACTTGAGACAGGTGCATTCCACCTACTATATCGTGCTCAATTGTATAGGCTTGAATGGCCTTTTGCTGCTCCTCCAACCTCTGAAGCATATAGAGGGTTGAATTCCACCTCGTTACCACTTCTTGCTTCAGATGATGGCAGGGCAGGTTCAGTAGTTTTTGGTGGTGCTCCAGTCTTCTGTACGTGGTGCCTGTACGCCGAAAGTGTCCCGCAATTTTTCTGGCCACCGACAGCATCTCTTGCACGCCCCTGTCGTTTTTTAAAAAATTCTGCACCACCAAATTCAAGGTATGTGCAAAACATGGGACGTGCTGGAATTTGCCCATATTTAATGCACACACAATATTGCTGGCGTTGTCCGATGCCACAAATCCACAGGAGAGTCCAATTGGGGTAAGCCATTCCGCGATGATCTTCCTCAGTTGCCGTAAGAGGTTTTCAGCTGTGTGCGTATTCTGGAAAGCGGTGATACAAAGCGTAGCCTGCCTAGGAAAGAGTTGGCGTTTGCGAGATGCTGCTACTGGTGCCGCCGCTGCTGTTCTTGCGGCGGGAGTCCATACATCTACCCAGTGGGCTGTCACAGTCATATAGTCCTGACCCTGCCCTGCTCCACTTGTCCACATGTCCGTGGTTAAGTGGACATTGGGTACAACTGCATTTTTTAGGACACTGGTGAGTCTTTTTCTGACGTCCGTGTACATTCTCGGTATCGCCTGCCTAGAGAAGTGGAACCTAGATGGTATTTGGTAACGGGGGCACACTGCCTCAATAAATTGTCTAGTTCCCTGTGAACTAACGTCGGATACCGGACGCACGTCTAACACCAACATAGTTGTCAAGGACTCAGTTATCCGCTTTGCAGTAGGATGACTGCTGTGATATTTAATCTTCCTCGCAAAGGACTGTTGAACAGTCAATTGCTTACTGGAAGTAGTACAAGTGGGCTTACGACTTCCCCTCTGGGATGACCATCGACTCCCAGCGGCAACAACAGCAGCGCCAGCAGCAGTAGGCGTTACACGCAAGGATGCATCGGAGGAATCCCAGGCAGGAGAGGACTCGTCAGAATTGCCAGTGACATGGCCTGCAGGACTATTGGCATTCCTGGGGAAGGAGGAAATTGACACTGAGGGAGTTGGTGGGGTGGTTTGCGTGAGCTTGGTTACAAGAGGAAGGGATTTACTGGTCAGTGGACTGCTTCCGCTGTCACCCAAAGTTTTTGAACTTGTCACTGACTTATTATGAATGCGCTGCAGGTGACGTATAAGGGAGGATGTTCCGAGGTGGTTAACGTCCTTACCCCTACTTATTACAGCTTGACAAAGGGAACACACGGCTTGACACCTGTTGTCCGCATTTCTGGTGAAATACCTCCACACCGAAGAGCTGATTTTTTTGGTATTTTCACCTGGCATGTCAACGGCCATATTCCTCCCACGGACAACAGGTGTCTCCCCGGGTGCCTGACTTAAACAAACCACCTCACCATCAGAATCCTCCTGGTCAATTTCCTCCCCAGCGCCAGCAACACCCATATCCTCCTCATCCTGGTGTACTTCAACACTGACATCTTCAATCTGACTATCAGGAACTGGACTGCGGGTGCTCCTTCCAGCACTTGCAGGGGGCGTGCAAATGGTGGAAGGCGCATGCTCTTCACGTCCAGTGTTGGGAAGGTCAGGCATCGCAACCGACACAATTGGACTCTCCTTGGGGATTTGGGATTTCGAAGAATGCACAGTTCTTTGCTGTGCTGCTTTTGCCAGCTTGAGTCTTTTCATTTTTCTAGCGAGAGGCTGAGTGCTTCCATCCTCATGTGAAGCTGAACCACTAGCCATGAACATAGGCCAGGGCCTCAGCCGTTCCTTGCCACTCCGTGTGGTAAATGGCATATTGGCAAGTTTACGCTTCTCCTCCGACAATTTTATTTTAGGTTTTGGAGTCCTTTTTTTACTGATATTTGGTGTTTTGGATTTGACATGCTCTGTACTATGACATTGGGCATCGGCCTTGGCAGACGACGTTGCTGGCATTTCATCGTCTTGGCCATGACTAGTGGCAGCAGCTTCAGCACGAGGTGGAAGTGGATCTTGATCTTTCCCTAATTTTGGAACCTCAACATTTTTGTTCTCCATATTTTAATAGGCACAACTAAAAGGCACCTCAGGTAAACAATGGAGATGGATGGATTGGATACTAGTATACAATTATGGACGGGCTGCCGAGTGCCGACACAGAGGTAGCCACAGCCGTGAACTACCGCACTGTACTGTGTCTGCTGCTAATATAGACTGGTTGATAAAGAGATAGTATACTCGTAACTAGTATGTATGTATAAAGAAAGAAAAAAAACCACGGTTAGGTGGTATATACAATTATGGACGGGCTGCCGAGTGCCGACACAGAGGTAGCCACAGCCGTGAACTACCGCACTGTACTGTGTCTGCTGCTAATATATAGACTGGTTGATAAAGAGATAGTATACTCGTAACTAGTATGTATGTATAAAGAAAGAAAAAAAAACCACGGTTAGGTGGTATATACAATTATGGACGGGCTGCCGAGTGCCGACACAGAGGTAGCCACAGCCGTGAACTACCGCACTGTACTGTGTCTGCTGCTAATATAGACTGGTTGATAAAGAGATAGTATACTCGTAACTAGTATGTATGTATAAAGAAAGAAAAAAAAACCACGGTTAGGTGGTATATACAATTATGGACGGGCTGCCGAGTGCCGACACAGAGGTAGCCACAGCCGTGAACTACCGCACTGTACTGTGTCTGCTGCTAATATATAGACTGGTTGATAAAGAGATAGTATACTCGTAACTAGTATGTATGTATAAAGAAAGAAAAAAAAACCACGGTTAGGTGGTATATACAATTATGGACGGGCTGCCGAGTGCCGACACAGAGGTAGCCACAGCCGTGAACTACCGCACTGTACTGTGTCTGCTGCTAATATAGACTGGTTGATAAAGAGATAGTATACTCGTAACTAGTATGTATGTATAAAGAAAGAAAAAAAAACCACGGTTAGGTGGTATATACAATTATGGACGGGCTGCCGAGTGCCGACACAGAGGTAGCCACAGCCGTGAACTACCGCACTGTACTGTGTCTGCTGCTAATATATAGACTGGTTGATAAAGAGATAGTATACTCGTAACTAGTATGTATGTATAAAGAAAGAAAAAAAAACCACGGTTAGGTGGTATATACAATTATGGACGGGCTGCCGAGTGCCGACACAGAGGTAGCCACAGCCGTGAACTACCGCACTGTACTGTGTCTGCTGCTAATATAGACTGGTTGATAAAGAGATAGTATACTCGTAACTAGTATGTATGTATAAAGAAAGAAAAAAAAACCACGGTTAGGTGGTATATACAATTATGGACGGGCTGCCGAGTGCCGACACAGAGGTAGCCACAGCCGTGAACTACCGCACTGTACTGTGTCTGCTGCTAATATAGACTGGTTGATAAAGAGATAGTATACTACTAATATTATATATACTGGTGGTCAGGTCACTGGTCACTAGTCACACTGGCAGTGGCACTCCTGCAGCAAAAGTGTGCACTGTTTAATTTTAATATAATATTATGTACTCCTGGCTCCTGCTATAACCTATAACTGGCACTGCAGTAGTGCTCCCCAGTCTCCCCCACAATTATAAGCTGTGTGAGCTGAGCAGTCAGACAGATATATAATATATATAGATGATGCAGCACACTGGCCTGAGCCTGAGCAGTGCACACAGATATGGTATGTGACTGACTGAGTCACTGTGTGTATCGCTTTTTTCAGGCAGAGAACGGATATATTAAATAAACTGCACTGTGTGTCTGGTGGTCACTCACTATATAATATATTATGTACTCCTGGCTCCTGCTATAACCTATAACTGGCACTGCAGTAGTGCTCCCCAGTCTCCCCCACAATTATAAGCTGTGTGAGCTGAGCAGTCAGACAGATATATATATAATATTATATATAGATATTATGATAATAGATGATGCAGCACACTGGCCTGAGCCTGAGCAGTGCACACAGATATGGTATGTGACTGAGTCACTGTGTGCTGTGTATCGCTTTTTTCAGGCAGAGAACGGATTATAAATAAAACTGGTGGTCACTATCAGCAAAACTCTGCACTGTACTGAGTACTCCTAATGCTCCCCAAAATTAGTAAATCAAGTGTCTCTCTAATCTATTCTAAACGGAGAGGACGCCAGCCACGTCCTCTCCCTATCAATCTCAATGCACGTGTGAAAAATGGCGGCGACGCGCGGCTCCTTATATAGAATCCGAGTCTCGCGATAGAATCCGAGCCTCGCGAGAATCCGACAGCGTCATGATGACGTTCGGGCGCGCTCGGGTTAACCGAGCAAGGCGGGAAGATCCGAGTCGCTCGGACCCGTGAAAAAAAACATGAAGTTCTGGCGGGTTCGGATTCAGAGAAACCGAACCCGCTCATCTCTAATTCTTAGCAAATTCTCATGTTGTATAAAATAACAGCTGTGTTTGACCGATGGTCTATTGATTCGTATTTGTGTGGTCAGCAGTGTATATCAAAACGACTAGCCCCAACACTGCCGAGATTTGAGTTTAGTAAATTCCCGAGGTGCCACTTACAAAAAAAAAAGCAAACTAGAATGGATTCGGGAGCTTAGTAAATTTCCACCTTAGACTCTGAAATTCGCTTAGAGGAAGAAGCCCACCTGGAGCCTGCACACGGGCCCCCATCTCTGTTGAAACTCCCCTGGGTAGATGTATTATACTAGCACATCTCGTGCCGGTATAGCACTTCCTGCTCCATCTCTTTACCAAGGTGTAGCAGAAAGCAGTAGCGACGAGATGTGTTACCATCTCGGGTGCCGCAGTGGGGCAGTGAAAACTCACCCCTCCGACGATCGCTACCAGACCCCCCCACAGCACATCAGCCCAGTGCTGTTGTGCTGTGTCTCATCTCCTGGCCGGCTCACTGGGCATGCGGGGGATCTCACTAGTATTGCAAGGCCCGTGCGGCCCGGAGCCGACAGTTGCCGCAGCCAGGTACAGCTCTGTTCCTGCTGTGGTGAATGGAAATTGATAGCTGCAGGTGTCGGAACGGTCATACATAGATAGCAGCACCCCCCTGTCATTGAGCACACACCGCCAGTGTCATACACGGGGGAGAAGCTATGTCAGCGCTAGAGATGAGCGGGTTCGGTTCCTCGGGATCCGAACCCCCCCGAACTTCACCTATTTTACACGGGTCCGAGGCATCCTCGGATCTTCCCGCCTTGCTCGGTTAACCAGAACGCGCCCGAACGTCATCATCCCGCTGTCGGATTCTCGCGAGATTCGTATTCTATATAAGGAGCCGCGCGTCTCCTCCATTTTCACTCGTGTATTGGAGATTGAACGGAGAGGACGTGGCAGCGTTCTCTCCCTGAAAAGCTCCATAATCTGTGCTCAGTGTGCTGCAAATATCTTTGCTCAGTGTGCTGCAAATAATCTGTGCTCAGTGTGCTGAAAATATCTACGTTCTCTGCCTGAAAACGCTCCATATCTGTGCTCAGTGTGCTGCAAATATCTGATCAGTGTGCTGCATTGTGGGGACTGGGGACCACCAGTATATAATAATTATAGTAGTACAGTACAGTAGGCCATTGCTGTATCTTGCAGCTCTGTGTCACTGCAAGTATCCATTCCATATCTGTGCGGCATTTTTGTTAGCAGTATATATAGTATTACAGTGCAGCATTTTGGTGACTAACAGTATATAGTTGTACAGTAGGCCATTGCTGTATCTTGCAGCTCTGTGTCACTGCAAGTATCCATTCCATATCTGTGCGGCATTTTTGTGAGCAGTATATATAGTATTACAGTGCAGCATTTTGGTGACTAACAGTATATAGGGGGTAATTCCAAGTTGATCGCAGCAGGAATTTTGTTAGCAGTTGGGCAAAACCATGTGCACTGCAGGGGAGACAGATATAACATGTGCAGAAAGAGTTAGATTTGGGTGGGTTATTTTATTTCTGTGCAGGGTAAATACTGGCTGCTTTATTTGTACACTGCAAATTAGATTGCAGATTGAACACACCAGACCCAAATCTAACTCTCTCTGCACATGTCAAATCTGCCTCCCCTGCAGTGCACATGGTTTTGCCCAACTGCTAACAAAATTCCTGCTGCGATCAACTTGGAATTACCCCCATAGTTGTACAGTAGGCCATTGCTGCATCTTGCAGCTCTGTGTCACTGCAAGTATCCATTCCATATATGTGCAGCATTTTTGTGAGCAGTATATATAGTATTACAGTGCAGCATTTTGGTGACTAACAGTATATAGTTGTACAGTAGGCCATTGCTGTATCTTGCAGCTCTGTGTCACTGCAAGTATCCATTCCATATCTGTGCGGCATTTTTGTGAGCAGTATATATAGTATTACAGTGCAGCATTTTGGTGACCAACAGTATATAAGCACATGAGGGAAGAGGGCCCTGCTTGTGAGAGCTTGCAATCTAAAGGGGAGGGGTAGACAGACATGGGTGACACAGATGGGGTACATAGAGAACGTGGAACAGAGGGTTAGGAATCAGGATGAGATTTGGCTGGGTTTGGTGAAGAAGTGGACCCCCAGAAGGCACAAGTCAATACTTAACATTGCAACATTTTACTGGGCTATGCAGGAGAAAATTAAAAATAGGGGAAAAAAAAAAAAAAAAGAATCGATAACTTCTACCGCTTGCAAAAAGGTCAATGGAAGCTGAAATAATGGACAACTACCTCATGGAAGCCAGATACAGTATACCAAACAGTACTTAGAGATGTGCACTTGAAATTTTTCGGGTTTTGTGTTTTGGTTTTGGGTTCGGTTCCGCGGCTGTGTTTTGGGTTCGAGCGCGTTTTGGCAAAACCTCACCGAATTTTTTTTGTCGGATTCGGGTGTGTTTTGGATTCGGGTGTTTTTTTCAAAAAACACTAAAAAACAGCTTAAATCATAGAATTTGGGGGTCATTTTGATCCCAAAGTATTATTAACCTCAAAAACCATAATTTCCACTCATTTTCAGTCTATTCTGAACACCTCACACCTCACAATATTATTTTTAGTCCTAAAATTTGCACCAAGGTCGCTGGATGACTAAGCTAAGCGACCCTAGTGGCCGACACAAACACCTGGCCCATCTAGGAGTGGCACTGCAGTGTCACGCAGGATGGCCCTTCCAAAAAACACTCCCCAAACAGCACATGACGCAAAGAAAAAAAGAGGCGCAATGAGGTAGCTGTGTGAGTAAGCTAAGCGACCCTAGTGGCCGACACAAACACCTGGCCCATCTAGGAGTGGCACTGCAGTGTCACGCAGGATGGCCCTTCCAAAAAACACTCCCCAAACAGCACATGACGCAAAGAAAAAAAGAGGCGCAATGAGGTAGCTGTGTGAGTAAGCTAAGCGACCCTAGTGGCCGACACAAACACCTGGCCCATCTAGGAGTGGCACTGCAGTGTCACGCAGGATGGCCCTTCCAAAAAACACTCCCCAAACAGCACATGACGCAAAGAAAAAAAGAGGCGCAATGAGGTAGCTGTGTGAGTAAGATAAGCGACCCTAGTGGCCGACACAAACACCTGGCCCATCTAGGAGTGGCACTGCAGTGTCACGCAGGATGGCCCTTCCAAAACACACTCCCCAAACAGCACATGACGCAAAGAAAAAAAGAGGCGCAATGAGGTAGCTGTGTGAGTAAGATAAGCGACCCTAGTGGCCGACACAAACACCTGGCCCATCTAGGAGTGGCACTGCAGTGTCACGCAGGATGGCCCTTCCAAAATACACTCCCAAAACAGCACATGACGCAAAGAAAAAAAGAGGCGCAATGAGGTAGCTGTGTGAGTAAGATAAGCGACCCTAGTGGCCGACACAAACACCTGGCCCATCTAGGAGTGGCACTGCAGTGTCACGCAGGATGGCCCTTCCAAAAAACACTCCCCAAACAGCACATGACGCAAAGAAAAAAAGAGGCGCAATGAGGTAGCTGTGTGAGTAAGATAAGCGACCCTAGTGGCCGACACAAACACCTGGCCCATCTAGGAGTGGCACTGCAGTGTCACGCAGGATGGCCCTTCCAAAAAACACTCCCCAAACAGCACATGACGCAAAGAAAAAAAGAGGCGCAATGAGGTAGCTGTGTGAGTAAGATAAGCAACCCTAGTGGCCGACACAAACACCTGGCCCATCTAGGAGTGGCACTGCAGTGTCACGCAGGATGGCCCTTCCAAAAAACACTCCCCAAACAGCACATGATGCAAAGAAAAAAAAAGGCGCAATGAGGTAGCTGTGTGAGTAAGATAAGCGACCCTAGTGGCCGACACAAACACCTGGCCCATCTAGGAGTGGCACTGCAGTGTCACGCAGGATGGCCCTTCAATAAAATACTCCCCAAACAGCACATGACGCAAAGAAAAATGAAAGAAAAAAGAGGTGCAAGATGGAATTGTCCTTGGGCCCTCCCACCCACCCTTATGTTGTATAAACAGGACATGCACACTTTAACCAACCCATTATTTCAGTGACAGGGTCTGCCACACGACTGTGACTGAAATGACGGGTTGGTTTGGACCCCCACCAAAAAAGAAGCAATTAATCTCTCCTTGCACAAACTGGCTCTACAGAGGCAAGATGTCCACCTCATCATCATCCTCCGATATATCACCGTGTACATCCCCCTCCTCACAGATTATCAATTCGTCCCCACTGGAATCCACCATCTCAGCTCCCTGTGTACTTTGTGGAGGCAATTGCTGCTGGTCAATGTCTCCACGGAGGAATTGATTATAATTCATTTTAATGAACATCATCTTCTCCACATTTTCTGGAAGTAACCTCGTACGCCGATTGCTGACAAGGTGAGCGGCGGCACTAAACACTCTTTCGGAGTACACACTTGTGGGAGGGCAACTTAGGTAGAATAAAGCCAGTTTGTGCAAGGGCCTCCAAATTGCCTCTTTTTCCTGCCAGTATAAGTACGGACTGTCTGACGTGCCTACTTGGATGCGGTCACTCATATAATCCTCCACCATTCTTTCAATGGGGAGAGAACCATATGCAGTGCCAGTAGATGACATGTCCGTATCCGTAATCGTTGGCAGGTCCTTCAGTCCGGACCAGATGTCAGCATCAGCAGTCGCTCCAGACTGCCCTGCATCACCGCCAGCGGGTGGGTTCGGAATTCTGAGCCTTTTCCTCGCACCCCCAGTTGCGGGAGAATGTGAAGGAGGAGATGTTGACAGGTCGCGTTCCGCTTGACTTGACAATTTTCTCACCAGCAGGTCTTTGAACCCCAGCAGACTTGTGTCTGCCGGAAAGAGAGATCCAAGGTAGGTTTTAAATCTAGGATCGAGCACGGTGGCCAAAATGTAGTGCTCTGATTTCAACAGATTGACCACCCGTGAATCCTTGTTAAGCGAATTAAGGGCTCCATCCACAAGTCCCACATGCCTAGCGGAATCGCTCTGTGTTAGCTCCTCCTTCAATGTCTCCAGCTTCTTCTGCAAAAGCCTGATGAGGGGAATGACCTGACTCAGGCTGGCAGTGTCTGAACTGACTTCACGAGTGGCAAGTTCAAAGGGCAGCAGAACCTTGCACAACGTTGAAATCATTCTCCACTGCGCTTGAGACAGGTGCATTCCACCTCCTATATCGTGCTCAATTGTATAGGCTTGAATGGCCTTTTGCTGCTCCTCCAACCTCTGAAGCATATATAGGGTTGAATTCCACCTCGTTACCACTTCTTGCTTCAGATGATGGCAGGGCAGGTTCAGGCGTTTTTGGTGGTGCTCCAGTCTTCTGTACGTGGTGCCTGTACGCCGAAAGTGTCCCACAATTCTTCTGGCCACCGACAGCATCTCTTGCACGCCCCTCTCGTTTTTTAAATAATTCTGCACCACCAAATTCAAGGTATGTGCAAAACATGGGACGTGCTGGAATTTGCCCATATTTAATGCACACACAATATTGCTGGCGTTGTCCGATGCCACAAATCCACAGGAGAGTCCAATTGGGGTAAGCCATTCCGCGATGATCTTCCTCAGTTGCCGTAAGAGGTTTTCAGCTGTGTGCGTATTCTGGAAACCGGTGATACAAAGCGTAGCCTGCCTAGGAAAGAGTTGGCGTTTGCGAGATGCTGCTACTGGTGCCGCCGCTGCTGTTCTTGCGGCGGGAGTCCATACATCTACCCAGTGGGCTGTCACAGTCATATAGTCCTGACCCTGCCCTGCTCCACTTGTCCACATGTCCGTGGTTAAGTGGACATTGGGTACAACTGCATTTTTTAGGACACTGGTGAGTCTTTTTCTGACGTCCGTGTACATTCTCGGTATCGCCTGCCTAGAGAAGTGGAACCTAGATGGTATTTGGTAACGGGGGCACACTACCTCAAGAAATTGTCTAGTTCCCTGTGAACTAACGGCGGATACCGGACGCACGTCTAACACCAACATAGTTGTCAAGGCCTCAGTTATCCGCTTTGCAACAGGATGACTGCTGTGATATTTCATCTTCCTCGCAAAGGACTGTTGGACAGTCAATTGCTTACTGGAAGTAGTACAAGTGGTCTTCCGACTTCCCCTCTGGGATGACCATCGACTCCCAGCAGCAACAACAGCAGCGCCAGCAGCAGTAGGCGTTACACGCAAGGATGCATCGGAGGAATCCCAGGCAGGAGAGGACTCGTCAGAATTGCCAGTGACATGGCCTGCAGGACTATTGGCATTCCTGGGGAAGGAGGAAATTGACACTGAGGGAGTTGGTGGGGTGGTTTGCGTGAGCTTGGTTACAAGAGGAAGGGATTTACTGGTCAGTGGACTGCTTCCGCTGTCGCCCAAAGTTTTTGAACTTGTCACTGACTTATTATGAATGCGCTGCAGGTGACGTATAAGGGAGGATGTTCCGAGGTGGTTAACGTCCTTACCCCTACTTATTACAGCTTGACAAAGGCAACACACGGCTTGACAAATGTTGTCCGCATTTCTGTTGAAATACTTCCACACCGAAGAGCTGATTTTTTTGGTATTTTCACCAGGCATGTCAATGGCCATATTCCTCCCACGGACAACAGGTGTCTCCCCGGGTGCCTGACTTAAACAAACCACCTCACCATCAGAATCCTCCTTGTCAATTTCCTCCCCAGCGCCAGCAACACCCATATCCTCCTCATCCTGGTGTACTTCAACACTGACATCTTCAATCTGACTATCAGGAACTGGACTGCGGGTGCTCCTTCCAGCACTTGCAGGGGGCGTGCAAATGGTGGAAGGCGCATGCTCTTCACGTCCAGTGTTGGGAAGGTCAGGCATCGCAACCGACACAATTGGACTCTCCTTGTGGATTTGGGATTTCGAAGAACGCACAGTTCTTTGCAGTGCTTTTGCCAGCTTGAGTCTTTTCATTTTTCTAGCGAGAGGCTGAGTGCTTCCATCCTCATGTGAAGCTGAACCACTAGCCATGAACATAGGCCAGGGCCTCAGCCGTTCCTTGCCACTCCGTGTGGTAAATGGCATATTGGCAAGTTTACGCTTCTCCTCCGACAATTTTATTTTAGATTTTTGAGTCCTTTTTTTACTGATATTTGGTGTTTTGGATTTTACATGCTCTGTACTATGACATTGGGCATCGGCCTTGGCAGACGACGTTGCTGGCATTTCATCGTCTCGGCCATGACTAGTGGCAGCAGCTTCAGCACGAGGTGGAAGTCGATCTTGATCTTTCCCTATTTTTGGAACCTCAACATTTTTGTTCTCCATATTTTAATAGGCACAACTAAAAGGCACCTCAGGTAAACAATGGAGATGGATGGATACTAGTATACTTATGGATGACGAGCGACTGCCGACACAGAGGTAGCTACAGCCGTGGACTACCGTACTGTGTCTGCTGCTAATATAGACTGGATAATAATGAGATAAAATTAAAATATATATATATATCACACTAGTACTGCAGCCGGACAGGTATATATTATGTAATGACGGACCTGCTGGACACTGTCTGTCAGCACTGCAGACTCCTAAAGTAAGCTACTAGTATCAAGAAGATAGAAAAAAAAAAACCACGGGTAGGTGGTATACAATTATGGATGGACAAGCGACTGCCGACACAGAGGTAGCTACAGCCGTGGACTACCGTACTGTGTCTGCTGCTAATATAGACTGGATGATAATGAGATAAAATTAAAAAATATATATATATCACACTAGTACTGCAGCCGGACAGGTATATATTATGTAATGACGGACCTGCTGGACACTGTCTGTCAGCACTGCAGACTCCTAAAGTAAGCTACTAGTATCAAGAAGATAGAAAAAAAAAAAACCACGGGTAGGTGGTATACAATTATGGATGGACGAGCGACTGCCGACACAGAGGTAGCTACAGCCGTGGACTACCGTACTGTGTCTGCTGCTAATATAGACTGGATGATAATGAGATAAAATTAAAATATATATATATATATCACACTAGTACTGCAGCCGGACAGGTATATATTATGTAATGACGGACCTGCTGGACACTGTCTGTCAGCACTGCAGACTCCTAAAGTAAGCTACTAGTATCAAGAAGATAGAAAAAAAAAAACCACGGGTAGGTGGTATACAATTATGGATGGACGAGCGACTGCCGACACAGAGGTAGCTACAGCCGTGGTCTACCGTACTGTGTCTGCTGCTAATATAGACTGGATGATAATGAGATCAAATTAAAATATATATATATATCACACTAGTACTGCAGCCGGACAGGTATATATTATGTAATGACGGACCTGCTGGACACTGTCTGTCAGCACTGCAGACTCCTAAAGTAAGCTACTAGTATCAAGAAGATAGAAAAAAAAAAACCACGGGTAGGTGGTATACAATTATGGATGGACCAGCGACTGCCGACACAGAGGTAGCTACAGCCGTGGACTACCGTACTGTGTCTGCTGCTAATATAGACTGGATGATAATGAGATAAAATTAAAATATATATATATATCACACTAGTACTGCAGCCGGACAGGTATATATTATGTAATGACGGACCTGCTGGACACTGTCTGTCAGCACTGCAGACTCCTAAAGTAAGCTACTAGTATCAAGAAGATAGAGAAAAAAAACCACGGGTAGGTGGTATACAATTATGGATGGACGAGCGACTGCCGACACAGAGGTAGCTACAGCCGTGGACTACCGTACTGTGTCTGCTGCTAATATAGACTGGATGATAATGAGATAAAATTAAAATATATATATATCACACTAGTACTGCAGCCGGACAGGTATATATTATGTAATGACGGACCTGCTGGACACTGTCTGCAGAATGCGTTTATAAAAACACCACACGACGAGTGTTTAACTTTTTCAGGCAGACAATCACAATATACTGGTGGTCAGCAGACAATCACAATACTGGTGGTCAGTGGTCACTGGTCAGTCACACTGGCAGTGGCACTCTGGCAGCAAAAGTGTGCACTGTACTTAAAATATGTACTCCTGCTATAACTGCTCCCCAGTCTCCCCCACAATTAAGCTGTGTGAGCAGTGAGCACTCAGCACAGTCAGATAATGATATACAGTATTACATATGATGCAGCACACTGGGCTGAGCACAGATATGGTATGTGACTGTGTCACACTGTGTATCGTTTTTTATCAGGCAGAGAACGGATTAATTAAACTGGTGGTCACTGGTCACACTATCAGCAGCAAGTAGTACTCCTCCTAATAATATGCTCCCCAAAATTTGTGTCTCTCTCTAGTACTCTAGTCTAAACGGAGAGGACGCCAGCCACGTCCTCTCCCTATCAATCTCAATGCACGTGTGAAAATGGCGGCGACGCTCGGCTCCTTATATAGAATCCGAGTCTCGCGATAGAATCCGAGCCTCGCGAGAATCCGACAGCGGGATGATGACGTTCGGGCGCGCTCGGGTTAACCGAGCAAGGCGGGAAGATCTGAGTCGCTCGGCCCCGTGTAAAAAAACCTGAAGTTCGGGCGGGTTCGGATTCCGAGAAACCGAACCCGCTCATCTCTAACAGTACTTAGCAGAGTTAGGAACGAGTGCTTATGAAATACAGTAACATTTTGTCATAATATTTCAGAAACTGCATGGCTGGTCTCTTGCACTCTTTTGCTCTAATACACCACCTGCTTTAGGATTTATATTCAAAAACATTGTCTCCATAATCCCAAAAACGTCAGTCTTCTTGGAAAGTGGTTTGTTCCTTTGTAAGGGAAAGAGAACAAACGTTCTCAAACAACGGTTTCTCAATTTCTTTTTCCTCTGGGAAGGGATTGTGTAATCAGAAAGCAGCGACTTTCTACAAATGTTTACGAATAATTCCAGTGATTTTGTCATTTTCTTCCAGTGATTTGGACCAATAATACCATTGATTAGAACGAATAATTCCAGTTATTTTGTCATTTTCTTCCAGTGATTTGGACCAATAATACCATTGATTAGAACAAATAATTCCAGTGATTTTTTCATTTTCTTCCAGTGATTTGGACCAATAATACCATTGATTAGAACGAATAATTCCAGTGATTTTGTCATTTTCTTCCAGTGATTTGGACCAATAATACCATTGATTAGAACGAATAATTCCAGTGATTTTGTCATTTTCTTCCAGTGATTTGGACCAATAATACCATTGATTAGAACGAATAATTCCAGTGATTTTGTCATTTTCTTCCAGTGATTTGGACCAATAATACCATTGATTAGAACATATAATTCCAGTGATTTTGTCATTTTCTTCCAGTGATTTGGACCAATAATACCATTGATTAGAACGAATAATTCCTGTGATATTGAGGTGTTTGTGTCGCTTAGCTTAGCCGTCCAGCGACCACAGTGCACCTCTTTTTCTCTTTTCTTTGCATCATGTGCTGTTTGGGATCAATTTTTTTAAGTGCCATCCTGTCTGACACTGCAGTGCCACTCCTAGATGTGCCAGGTGTTTGTGCCGCCCTCTTGGGTCACTTTGCTTAGTCATCCAGCGACCTTGGTGCAAATTTTAGGACTAAAAATAGTATTTTGAGGTGTGAGGTGTTCAGAATAGACAGGAAATGAGTGGAAATTGTGGTTATTGAGGTTAATAATACTATAGGATCAAAATTACCCCCAAATTCTATGATTTAAGCTGTTTTTGAGGGGTTTTTGAAAAAAAACACCCAAATCCAAAACACACCCGAATCCGACAAAAATTTTCAGGGAGGTTTTGCCAAAACACGGCCGCAGAACCGAATCCAAAACCAAAACACAAAACCCGAAAAATGTCCGGTGCACATCTCTAGACAGCGCACATAACGTGTGCTGATACTGCGTCTCACCCATGCAGACAAATCATACATCTACCCATGGGTCTTTATGGGTCTTTATGATGCAATTCAGTGTGGATCGCACCATCATTGTGCAGGCCCCCCATGTACTGTATATTAGTTGAAATCTATGGAGACTTAGGGATAAATTTACTAAGATGGGAGTTCTATTTAAGATGGGATGTTGCTCATAGCAACCAATCAGATTCCAGTTATTATCTTCTAGAAGGTGCTAGATAAATGAGAAGTAGAATCTGATTGGTTGCTATGGGCAAAATCCCATCTTAAATAGAACTCCCATCTTAAATGGCAATCTTAGTAAATTTACCCCTTACGATTTCACTAAAAAGAATATTGTCTTGACCAAAAAGCTGCAATTTTATCCTATTGGAAAAAACATGTAATTCCAAGTATGCAAAACATTTGCAGCCATAGATTCAAACATCATTTACTGTATAAAGCATTTCTGTTAATGTTTCTATATTTGATAAAATTATTATTACAATAAATGGATTTATCAAGCTCGCACAGTATAGGCCATTCTGTATAATGCCTGCCGATAACACCTTGACTCAGTCGGCGGCCATGTAAACTGCATTACCCAGAATTCTGTTCTTCATAGTCCACTTTATTTTCAATCTTTCTTTAGGAAGTAGCTTGAAGCTCACTCTAAGGGCTAAATTTACTAAAGCTTCTAAAACAGAGAATTGTTTGGTGTTGCCCATAGTAAAAAGGCAATCGAGAAATGATTAACTGCATCTGATAGGTTGCTTTATTAAATTTACCCCTAAGGCTCCCCATTTTTTCAGTGACGTAAACCAACTTGTACTTTATAAATTGTTGGTTAGGATCTATCCAATGCAATTAATTAAATAAATAAATAAATAAATAAATACATACATACTATTATGGATTGCAGACTACAAGATCAGAATGTGCAGTATAAAAGTCCACGATACTATACTCTTAAATGACAAAGTCAAGGTGTGCATGCATATTGGCACATATCACTCTGATCTGATAAGGTTCTACACATCACTACCAAAAATTAGAGATGAGCGGGTTCGGTTTCTTTGAATCCGAACCCGCACGAACTTCACTTTTTTTTTCACGGGTCCGAGCGACTCGGATCTTCCCGCCTTGCTCGGTTAACCCGAGCGCGCCCGAACGTCATCATGACGCTGTCGGATTCTCGCGAGGCTCGGATTCTATCGCGAGACTCGGATTCTATATAAGGAGCCGCGCGTCGCCGCCATTTTCACACGTGCATTGAGATTGATAGGGAGAGGACGTGGCTGGCGTCCTCTCCATTTAGATTAGATTTAGAAGAGAGAGAGAGAGAGAGATTGCTGTGATACTGTAGATTAGAAGAGAGTGCAGAGTGCAGACAGAGTTTAGTGACTGACGACCACAGTGACCAGTGACCACCAGAGACAGTGCAGTTGTTTGTTTTATTTAATATATCCGTTCTCTGCCTGAAAAAAACGATACACAGTCACACAGTGACTCAGTCTGTGTGCACTGCTCAGCCCAGTGTGCTGCACATCAATGTATTGTATATAAAGCTTATAATTGTGGGGGAGACTGGGGAGCACTGCAGGTTGTTATAGCAGGAGCCAGGAGTACATGATAAATAATATTATATTAAAATTAAACAGTGCACACTTTTGCTGCAGGAGTGCCACTGCCAGTGTGACTAGTGGTGACCAGTGCCTGACCACCAGTATATTAGTAGTATTGTATACTATCTCTTTATCAACCAGTCTATATTAGCAGCAGACACAGTACAGTGCGGTAGTTCACGGCTGTGGCTACCTCTGTGTCGGCACTCGGCAGGCAGTCCGTCCATCCATAATTGTATTATAATATATACCACCTAACCGTGGTTTTTTTTTCGTTCTTTATACCGTCGTCATACTAGTTGTTACGAGTATACTACTATCTCTTTATCAACCAGTGTACAGTGCGGTAGTTCACGGCTGTGGCTACCTCTGTGTCGGAACTCGGCAGGCAGTCCGTCCATCCATAATTGTATTATAATATATACCACCTAACCGTGGTTTTTTTTTCGTTCTTTATACCGTCGTCATACTAGTTGTTAGTAGTATACTACTATCTCTTTATCAACCAGTGTACAGTGCGGTAGTTCACGGCTGTGGCTACCTCTGTGTCGGCACTCGGCAGGCAGTCCGTCCAACCATAATTGTATTATATACCACCTAACCGTGGTTTTTTTTTCATTCTTTATACCGTCGTCATACTAGTTGTTACGAGTATACTACTATCTCTTTATCAACCAGTGTACAGTGCGGTAGTTCACGGCTGTGGCTACCTCTGTGTCGGCACTCGGCAGGCAGTCCGTCCAACCATAATTGTATTATATACCACCTAACCGTGGTTTTTTTTTCATTCTTTATACCGTCGTCATACTAGTTGTTACGAGTATACTACTATCTCTTTATCAACCAGTGTACAGTGCGGTAGTTCACGGCTGTGGCTACCTCTGTGTCGGCACTCGGCAGCCCGTCCATAATTGTATATACCAGTGACCTAACCGTGGTTTTTTTTTCTTTCTTTATACATACATACTAGTTACGAGTATACTATCTCTTTATCAACCAGTCTATATATTAGCAGCAGACACAGTACAGTGCGGTAGTTCACGGCTGTGGCTACCTCTGTGTCGGCACTCGGCAGCCCGTCCATAATTGTATATACCACCTAACCGTGGTTTTTTTTTCTTTCTTTATACATACATACTAGTTACGAGTATACTATCTCTTTATCAACCAGTCTATATATTAGCAGCAGACACAGTACAGTGCGGTAGTTCACGGCTGTGGCTACCTCTGTGTCGGCACTCCGCAGCCCGTCCATAATTGTATATACCAGTGACCTAACCGTGGTTTTTTTTTCTTTCTTTATACATACATACTAGTTACGAGTATACTATCTCTTTATCAACCAGTCTATATATTAGCAGCAGACACAGTACAGTGCGGTAGTTCACGGCTGTGGCTACCTCTGTGTCGGCACTCGGCAGCCCGTCCATAATTGTATATACCAGTGACCTAACCGTGGTTTTTTTTTCTTTCTTTATACATACATACTAGTTACGAGTATACTATCTCTTTATCAACCAGTCTATATATTAGCAGCAGACACAGTACAGTGCGGTAGTTCACGGCTGTGGCTACCTCTGTGTCGGCACTCGGCAGCCCGTCCATAATTGTATATACCAGTGACCTAACCGTGGTTTTTTTTTCTTTCTTTATACATACATACTAGTTACGAGTATACTATCTCTTTATCAACCAGTCTATATATTAGCAGCAGACACAGTACAGTGCGGTAGTTCACGGCTGTGGCTACCTCTGTGTCGGCACTCGGCAGCCCGTCCATAATTGTATATACCACCTAACCGTGGTTTTTTTTTCTTTCTTTATACATACATACTAGTTACGAGTATACTATCTCTTTATCAACCAGTCTATATATTAGCAGCAGACACAGTACAGTGCGGTAGTTCACGGCTGTGGCTACCTCTGTGTCGGCACTCGGCAGCCCGTCCATAATTGTATATACCAGTGACCTAACCGTGGTTTTTTTTCCTTTCTTTATACATACATACTAGTTACGAGTATACTATCTCTTTATCAACCAGTCTATATATTAGCAGCAGACACAGTACAGTGCGGTAGTTCACGGCTGTGGCTACCTCTGTGTCGGCACTCGGCAGCCCGTCCATAATTGTATATACCACCTAACCGTGGTTTTTTTTTCTTTCTTTATACATACATACTAGTTACGAGTATACTATCTCTTTATCAACCAGTCTATATATTAGCAGCAGACACAGTACAGTGCGGTAGTTCACGGCTGTGGCTACCTCTGTGTCGGCACTCGGCAGCCCGTCCATAATTGTATATACCAGTGACCTAACCGTGGTTTTTTTTTCTTTCTTTATACATACATACTAGTTACGAGTATACTATCTCTTTATCAACCAGTCTATATATTAGCAGCAGACACAGTACAGTGCGGTAGTTCACGGCTGTGGCTACCTCTGTGTCGGCACTCGGCAGCCCGTCCATAATTGTATATACCAGTGACCTAACCGTGGTTTTTTTTTCTTTCTTTATACATACATACTAGTTACGAGTATACTATCTCTTTATCAACCAGTCTATATATTAGCAGCAGACACAGTACAGTGCGGTAGTTCACGGCTGTGGCTACCTCTGTGTCGGCACTCGGCAGCCCGTCCATAATTGTATATACCACCTAACCGTGGTTTTTTTTTCTTTCTTTATACATACATACTAGTTACGAGTATACTATCTCTTTATCAACCAGTCTATATATTAGCAGCAGACACAGTACAGTGCGGTAGTTCACGGCTGTGGCTACCTCTGTGTCGGCACTCGGCAGCCCGTCCATAATTGTATATACCAGTGACCTAACCGTGGTTTTTTTTTCTTTCTTTATACATACATACTAGTTACGAGTATACTATCTCTTTATCAACCAGTCTATATATTAGCAGCAGACACAGTACAGTGCGGTAGTTCACGGCTGTGGCTACCTCTGTGTCGGCACTCGGCAGCCCGTCCATAATTGTATACTAGTATCCAATCCATCCATCTGCATTGTTTACCTGAGGTGCCTTTTAGTTGTGCCTATTAAAATATGGAGAACAAAAATGTTGAGGTTCCAAAATTAGGGAAAGATCAAGATCCACTTCCACCTCGTGCTGAAGCTGCTGCCACTAGTCATGGCCGAGACGATGAAATGCCAGCAACGTCGTCTGCCAAGGCCGATGCCCAATGGCATAGTACAGAGCATGTCAAAACCAAAACACCAAATATCAGTAAAAAAAGGACTCCAAAACCTAAAATAAAATTGTCGGAGGAGAAGCGTAAACTTGCCAATATGCCATTTACCACACGGAGTGGCAAGGAACGGCTGAGGCCCTGGCCTATGTTCATGGCTAGTGGTTCAGCTTCACATGAGGATGGAAGCACTCAGCCTCTCGCTAGAAAACTGAAAAGACTCAAGCTGGCAAAAGCACCGCAAAGAACTGTGCGTTCTTTGAAATCCCAAATCCACAAGGAGAGTCCAATTGTGTCGGTTGCGATGCCTGACCTTCCCAACACTGGACGTGAAGAGCATGCGCCTTCCACCATTTGCACGCCCCCTGCAAGTGCTGGAAGGAGCACCCGCAGTCCAGTTCCTGATAGTCAGATTGAAGATGTCAGTGTTGAAGTACACCAGGATGAGGAGGATATGGGTGTTGCTGGCGCTGGGGAGGAAATTGACCAGGAGGATTCTGATGGTGAGGTGGTTTGTTTAAGTCAGGCACCCGGGGAGACACCTGTTGTCCGTGGGAGGAATATGGCCGTTGACATGCCAGGTGAAAATACCAAAAAAATCAGCTCTTCGGTGTGGAGGTATTTCACCAGAAATGCGGACAACAGGTGTCAAGCCGTGTGTTCCCTTTGTCAAGCTGTAATAAGTAGGGGTAAGGACGTTAACCACCTCGGAACATCCTCCCTTATACGTCACCTGCAGCGCATTCATAATAAGTCAGTGACAAGTTCAAAAACTTTGGGTGACAGCGGAAGCAGTCCACTGACCAGTAAATCCCTTCCTCTTGTAACCAAGCTCACGCAAACCACCCCACCAACTCCCTCAGTGTCAATTTCCTCCTTCCCCAGGAATGCCAATAGTCCTGCAGGCCATGTCACTGGCAAGTCTGACGAGTCCTCTCCTGCCTGGGATTCCTCCGATGCATCCTTGCGTGTAACGCCTACTGCTGCTGGCGCTGCTGTTGTTGCCGCTGGGAGTCGATGGTCATCCCAGAGGGGAAGTCGTAAGCCCACTTGTACTACTTCCAGTAAGCAATTGACTGTTCAACAGTCCTTTGCGAGGAAGATGAAATATCACAGCAGTCATCCTACTGCAAAGCGGATAACTGAGTCCTTGACAACTATGTTGGTGTTAGACGTGCGTCCGGTATCCGCCGTTAGTTCACAGGGAACTAGACAATTTATTGAGGCAGTGTGCCCCCGTTACCAAATACCATCTAGGTTCCACTTCTCTAGGCAGGCGATACCGAGAATGTACACGGACGTCAGAAAAAGACTCACCAGTCTCCTAAAAAATGCAGTTGTACCCAATGTCCACTTAACCACGGACATGTGGACAAGTGGAGCAGGGCAGGGTCAGGACTATATGACTGTGACAGCCCACTGGGTAGATGTATGGACTCCCGCCGCAAGAACAGCAGCGGCGGCACCAGTAGCAGCATCTCGCAAACGCCAACTCTTTCCTAGGCAGGCTACGCTTTGTATCACCGCTTTCCAGAATACGCACACAGCTGAAAACCTCTTACGGCAACTGAGGAAGATCATCGCGGAATGGCTTACCCCAATTGGACTCTCCTGTGGATTTGTGGCATCGGACAACGCCAGCAATATTGTGTGTGCATTAAATATGGGCAAATTCCAGCACGTCCCATGTTTTGCACATACCTTGAATTTGGTGGTGCAGAATTTTTTTAAAAACGACAGGGGCGTGCAAGAGATGCTGTCGGTGGCCAGAAAAATTGCGGGACACTTTCGGCGTACAGGCACCACGTACAGAAGACTGGAGCACCACCAAAAACTACTGAACCTGCCCTGCCATCATCTGAAGCAAGAAGTGGTAACGAGGTGGAATTCAACCCTCTATATGCTTCAGAGGTTGGAGGAGCAGCAAAAGGCCATTCAAGCCTATACAATTGAGCACGATATAGGAGATGGAATGCACCTGTCTCAAGTGCAGTGGAGAATGATTTCAACGTTGTGCAAGGTTCTGATGCCCTTTGAACTTGCCACACGTGAAGTCAGTTCAGACACTGCCAGCCTGAGTCAGGTCATTCCCCTCATCAGGCTTTTGCAGAAGAAGCTGGAGGCATTGAAGAAGGAGCTAAAAGGGAGCGATTCCGCTAGGCATGTGGGACTTGTGGATGCAGCCCTTAATTCGCTTAACAAGGATTCACGGGTGGTCAATCTGTTGAAATCAGAGCACTACATTTTGGCCACCGTGCTCGATCCTAGATTTAAAGCCTACCTTGGATCTCTCTTTCCGGCAGACACAGGTCTGCTGGGGTTGAAAGACCTGCTGGTGACAAAATTGTCAAGTCAAGCGGAACGCGACCTGTCAACATCTCCTCCTTCACATTCTCCCGCAACTGGGGGTGCGAGGAAAAGGCTCAGAATTCCGAGCCCACCCGCTGGCGGTGATGCAGGGCAGTCTGGAGCGACTGCTGATGCTGACATCTGGTCCGGACTGAAGGACCTGACAACGATTACGGACATGTCGTCTACTGTCACTGCATATGATTCTCTCAACATTGATAGAATGGTGGAGGATTATATGAGTGACCGCATCCAAGTAGGCACGTCACACAGTCCGTACTTATACTGGCAGGAAAAAGAGGCAATTTGGAGGCCCTTGCACAAACTGGCTTTATTCTACCTAAGTTGCCCTCCCACAAGTGTGTACTCCGAAAGAGTGTTTAGTGCCGCCGCTCACCTTGTCAGCAATCGGCGTACGAGGTTACATCCAGAAAATGTGGAGAAGATGATGTTCATTAAAATGAATTATAATCAATTCCTCCGCGGAGACATTGACCAGCAGCAATTGCCTCCACAAAGTACACAGGGAGCTGAGATGGTGGATTCCAGTGGGGACGAATTGATAATCTGTGAGGAGGGGGATGTACACGGTGATATATCGGAGGGTGAAGATGAGGTGGACATCTTGCCTCTGTAGAGCCAGTTTGTGCAAGGAGAGATTAATTGCTTCTTTTTTGGGGGGGGTCCAAACCAACCCGTCATATCAGTCACAGTCGTGTGGCAGACCCTGTCACTGAAATGATGGGTTGGTTAAAGTGTGCATGTCCTGTTTTGTTTATACAACATAAGGGTGGGTGGGAGGGCCCAAGGATAATTCCATCTTGCACCTCTTTTTTCTTTTCTTTTTCTTTGCATCATGTGCTGATTGGGGAGGGTTTTTTGGAAGGGACATCCTGCGTGACACTGCAGTGCCACTCCTAAATGGGCCCGGTGTTTGTGTCGGCCACTAGGGTCGCTAATCTTACTCACACAGTCAGCTACCTCATTGCGCCTCTTTTTTTCTTTGCGTCATGTGCTGTTTGGGGAGGGTTTTTTGGAAGGGACATCCTGCGTGACACTGCAGTGCCACTCCTAGATGGGCCCGGTGTTTGTGTCGGCCACTAGGGTCGCTAATCTTACTCACACAGCTACCTCATTGCGCCTCTTTTTTTCTTTGCGTCATGTGCTGTTTGGGGAGGGTTTTTTGGAAGGGACATCCTGCGTGACACTGCAGTGCCACTCCTAGATGGGCCCGGTGTTTGTGTCGGCCACTAGGGTCGCTAATCTTACTCACACAGCTACCTCATTGCGCCTCTTTTTTTCTTTGCGTCATGTGCTGTTTGGGGAGGGTTTTTTGGAAGGGACATCCTGCGTGACACTGCAGTGCCACTCCTAGATGGGCCCGGTGTTTGTGTCGGCCACTAGGGTCGCTAATCTTACTCACACAGTCAGCTACCTCATTGCGCCTCTTTTTTTCTTTGCGTCATGTGCTGTTTGGGGAGGGTTTTTTGGAAGGGCCATCCTGCGTGACACTGCAGTGCCACTCCTAGATGGGCCCGGTGTTTGTGTCGGCCACTAGGGTCGCTAATCTTACTCACACAGTCAGCTACCTCATTGCGCCTCTTTTTTTCTTTGCGTCATGTGCTGTTTGGGGAGGGTTTTTTGGAAGGGCCATCCTGCGTGACACTGCAGTGCCACTCCTAGATGGGCCCGGTGTTTGTGTCGGCCACTAGGGTCGCTAATCTTACTCACACAGCTACCTCATTGCGCCTCTTTTTTTCTTTGCGTCATGTGCTGTTTGGGGAGGGTTTTTTGGAAGGGACATCCTGCGTGACACTGCAGTGCCACTCCTAGATGGGCCCGGTGTTTGTGTCGGCCACTAGGGTCGCTTATCTTACTCACACAGCGACCTCGGTGCAAATTTTAGGACTAAAAATAATATTGTGAGGTGTGAGGTATTCAGAATAGACTGAAAATGAGTGTAAATTATGGTTTTTGAGGTTAATAATACTTTGGGATCAAAATGACCCCCAAATTCTATGATTTAAGCTGTTTTTTAGTGTTTTTGGAAAAAAACACCCGAATCCAAAACACACCCGAATCCGACAAAAATAATTCGGTGAGGTTTCGCCAAAACGCGTTCGAACCCAAAACACGGCCGCGGAACCGAACCCAAAACCAAAACACAAAACCCGAAAAATTTCAGGCGCTCATCTCTACCAAAAATAGTACAAGACTTTTATTTTTGTACAAGTGAACGTGCTTTGGAGTGAGAGATATTCATATTCAGGGAAGTGGAAACATCAAACTGGCTAAAATGACAATGTTGTTTTTCCTGTTGTGCTAAATACAGCTCACGCTGAATGTTTCATGCTTCCTCTTTCAGGGGAATAAACATTTCCTAGGCATGAGGGGCAGAGTCATTTTCCCAGCTTCCATGAACTCTAGGCGCACGGCTCAACTCATAATGAAGGCATCTTTCTACATGTGCTTACACTCGGCATCTACCACCAGCCCATCGTATGTATGTTGCACATTGCAAAAGTCACATCATGTTTAAACTAGAGATGAGCGGGTTCGGTTTCTCTGAATCCGAACCCGCCCGAACTTCATGGTTTTTTTCACGGGTCCGAGCAGACTCGGATCCTCCCGCCTTGCTCGGTTAACCCGAGCGCGCCCGAACGTCATCATGACGCTGTCGGATTCTCGCGAGACTCGGATTCTATATAAGGAGCCGCGCGTCGCCGCCATTTTCACACGTGCATTGAGATTGATAGGGAGAGGACGTGGCTGGCGTCCTCTCCATTTAGATTATAAGAGAGAGAGATTTACTGGAGCTTAGGACTAGGAGGAGTACTGTAGAAGTGTAGAGAGTGCAGAGAGTTTACTAGTGAGTGACCACCAGACAGTGCAGTTTATTTAATATATCCGTTCTCTGCCTGAAAAAAGCGATACACACAGTGACTCAGTCACATACCATATCTGTGTGCACTGCTCAGGCTCAGCCCAGTGTGCTGCATCATCTATATATATTATATATCTGTCTGACTGCTCAGCTCACACAGCTTATAATTGTGGGGGAGACTGGGGAGCACTGCAGTGCCAGTTATAGGTTATAGCAGGAGCCAGGAGTACATAATATTATATAGTGAGTGACCACCAGACAGTGCAGTTTATTTAATATATCCGTTCTCTGCCTGAAAAAAGCGATACACACAGTGACTCAGTCACATACCATATCTGTGTGCACTGCTCAGGCTCAGCCCAGTGTGCTGCATCATCTATATATATTATATATCTGTCTGACTGCTCAGCTCACACAGCTTATAATTGTGGGGGAGACTGGGGAGCACTGCAGTGCCAGTTATAGGTTATAGCAGGAGCCAGGAGCCATAATATTATATTAAAATTAAACAGTGCACACTTTTGCTGCAGGAGTGCCACTGCCAGTGTGACTGACCAGTGACCTGACCACACTGACCACCAGTATAGTTAGTAGTATACTTATATTGTGATTGCCTGAAAAAGTTAAACACTCGTCGTGTGACTTCACTTGTGTGTTGTTGTTTTTTTTATTCTATAAAAATAAAACTCATTCTGCTGACAGACAGTGTCCAGCAGGTCCGTCATTATATAATATATAATATATACCTGTCCGGCTGCAGTAGTGATATATATATATTTTTTATATCATTTATCATCCAGTCGCAGCAGACACAGTATGGTAGTTCACGGCTGTGGCTACCTCTGTGTCTGCACTCGGCAGGCAGTCCGTCCATAATTGTATACCACCTAACCGTGGTTTTTTTTTCTTCTTTATACATACATACTACTACGACATCTCTTTATCAACCAGTCTATATTAGCAGCAGACACAGTACAGTACGGTAGTTCACGGCTGTGGCTACCTCTGTGTCTGCACTCGGCAGGCAGTCCGTCCATAATTGTATACCACCTAACCGTGGTTTTTTTTTCTTTCTTCTTTATACATACATAGTTACATAGACATCTCTTTATCAACCAGTCTATATTAGCAGCAGACACAGTACAGTACGGTAGTTCACGGCTGTGGCTACCTCTGTGTCTGCACTCGGCAGGCAGTCCGTCCATAATTGTATACCACCTAACCGTGGTTTTTTTTTCTTTCTTCTTTATACATACATAGTTACATAGACATCTCTTTATCAACCAGTCTATATTAGCAGCAGACACAGTACAGTACGGTAGTTCACGGCTGTGGCTACCTCTGTGTCTGCACTCGGCAGGCAGTCCATCCATAATTGTATACCACCTAACCGTGGTTTTTTTTTCTTTCTTCTTTATACATACATAGTTACATAGACATCTCTTTATCAACCAGTCTATATTAGCAGCAGACACAGTACAGTACGGTAGTTCACGGCTGTGGCTACCTCTGTGTCTGCACTCGGCAGGCAGTCCGTCCATAATTGTATACCACCTAACCGTGGTTTTTTTTTCTTTCTTCTTTATACATACATAGTTACATAGACATCTCTTTATCAACCAGTCTATATTAGCAGCAGACACAGTACAGTACGGTAGTTCACGGCTGTGGCTACCTCTGTGTCTGCACTCGGCAGGCAGTCCGTCCATAATTGTATACCACCTAACCGTGTTTTTTTTTTCTTTCTTCTTTATACATACATACTACTACGACATCTCTTTATCAACCAGTCTATATTATTAGCAGCAGACACAGTACAGTACGGTAGTTCACGGCTGTGGCTACCTCTGTGTCTGCACTCGGCAGGCAGTCCATAATTGTATACTAGTATCCATCTCCATTGTTTACCTGAGGTGCCTTTTAGTTGTGCCTATTAAAATATGGAGAACAAAAATGTTGAGGTTCCAAAATTAGGGAAAGATCAAGATCCACTTCCACCTCGTGCTGAAGCTGCTGCCACTAGTCATGGCCGAGACGATGAAATGCCAGCAACGTCGTCTGCCAAGGCCGATGCCCAATGTCATAGTACAGAGCATGTCAAATCCAAAACACCAAATATCAGAAAAAAAAGGACTCCAAAACCTAAAATAAAATTGTCGGAGGAGAAGCGTAAACTTGCCAATATGCCATTTACGACACGGAGTGGCAAGGAACGGCTGAGGCCCTGGCCTATGTTCATGGCTAGTGGTTCAGCTTCACATGAGGATGGAAGCACTCAGCCTCTCGCTAGAAAAATGAAAAGACTCAAGCTGGCAAAAGCAGCACAGCAAAGAACTGTGCATTCTTCGAAATCCCAAATCCACAAGGAGAGTCCAATTGTGTCGGTTGCGATGCCTGACCTTCCCAACACTGGACGTGAAGAGCATGCGCCTTCCACCATTTGCACGCCCCCTGCAAGTGCTGGAAGGAGCACCCGCAGTCTAGTTCCTGATAGTCAGATTGAAGATGTCAGTGTTGAAGTACACCAGGATGAGGAGGATATGGGTGTTGCTGGCGCTGGGGAGGAAATTGACCAGGAGGATTCTGATGGTGAGGTGGTTTGTTTAAGTCAGGCACCCGGGGAGACACCTGTTGTCCGTGGGAGGAATATGGCCGTTGACATGCCAGGTGAAAATACCAAAAAAATCAGCTCTTCGGTGTGGAGGTATTTCAACAGAAATGCGGACAACAGGTGTCAAGCCGTGTGTTCCCTTTGTCAAGCTGTAATAAGTAGGGGTAAGGACGTTAACCACCTCGGAACATCCTCCCTTATACGTCACCTGCAGCGCATTCATAATAAGTCAGTGACAAGTTCAAAAACTTTGGGTGACAGCGGAAGCAGTCCACTGACCAGTAAATCCCTTCCTCTTGTAACCAAGCTCACGCAAACCACCCCACCAACTCCCTCAGTGTCAATTTCCTCCTTCCCCAGGAATGCCAATAGTCCTGCAGGCCATGTCACTGGCAATTCTGACGATTCCTCTCCTGCCTGGGATTCCTCCGATGCATCCTTGCGTGTAACGCCTACTGCTGCTGGCGCTGCTGTTGTTGCTGCTGGGAGTCGATGGTCATCCCAGAGGGGAAGTCGTAAGCCCACTTGTACTACTTCCAGTAAGCAATTGACTGTTCAACAGTCCTTTGCGAGGAAGATGAAATATCACAGCAGTCATCCTGCTGCAAAGCGGATAACTGAGGCCTTGACAACTATGTTGGTGTTAGACGTGCGTCCGGTATCCGCCGTTAGTTCACAGGGAACTAGACAATTTATTGAGGCAGTGTGCCCCCGTTACCAAATACCATCTAGGTTCCACTTCTCTAGGCAGGCGATACCGAGAATGTACACGGACGTCAGAAAAAGACTCACCAGTGTCCTAAAAAATGCAGTTGTACCCAATGTCCACTTAACCACGGACATGTGGACAAGTGGAGCAGGGCAGGGTCAGGACTATATGACTGTGACAGCCCACTGGGTAGATGTATGGACTCCCGCCGCAAGAACAGCAGCGGCGGCACCAGTAGCAGCATCTCGCAAACGCCAACTCTTTCCTAGGCAGGCTACGCTTTGTATCACCGCTTTCCAGAATACGCACACAGCTGAAAACCTCTTACGGCAACTGAGGAAGATCATCGCGGAATGGCTTACCCCAATTGGACTCTCCTGTGGATTTGTGGCATCGGACAACGCCAGCAATATTGTGTGTGCATTAAATATGGGCAAATTCCAGCACGTCCCATGTTTTGCACATACCTTGAATTTGGTGGTGCAGAATTTTTTAAAAAACGACAGGGGCGTGCAAGAGATGCTGTCGGTGGCCAGAAGAATTGCGGGACACTTTCGGCGTACAGGCACCACGTACAGAAGACTGGAGCACCACCAAAAACTACTGAACCTGCCCTGCCATCATCTGAAGCAAGAAGTGGTAACGAGGTGGAATTCAACCCTCTATATGCTTCAGAGGTTGGAGGAGCAGCAAAAGGCCATTCAAGCCTATACAATTGAGCACGATATAGTAGGTGGAATGCACCTGTCTCAAGCGCAGTGGAGAATGATTTCAACGTTGTGCAAGGTTCTGATGCCCTTTGAACTTGCCACACGTGAAGTCAGTTCAGACACTGCCAGCCTGAGTCAGGTCATTCCCCTCATCAGGCTTTTGCAGAAGAAGCTGGAGACATTGAAGGAGGAGCTAACACGGAGCGATTCCGCTAGGCATGTGGGACTTGTGGATGGAGCCCTTAATTCGCTTAACAAGGATTTACGGGTGGTCAATCTGTTGAAATCAGAGCACTACATTTTGGCCACCGTGCTCGATCCTAGATTTAAAGCCTACCTTGGATCTCTCTTTCCGGCAGACACAAGTCTGCTGGGGTTGAAAGACCTGCTGGTGACAAAATTGTCAAGTCAAGCGGAACGCGACCTGTCAACATCTCCTCCTTCACATTCTCCCGCAACTGGGGGTGCGAGGAAAAGGCTCAGAATTCCGAGCCCACCCGCTGGCGGTGATGCAGGGCAGTCTGGAGCGACTGCTGATGCTGACATCTGGTCCGGACTGAAGGACCTGACAACGATTACGGACATGTCGTCTACTGTCACTGCATATGATTCTCTCAACATTGATAGAATGGTGGAGGATTATATGAGTGACCGCATCCAAGTAGGCACGTCACACAGTCCGTACTTATACTGGCAGGAAAAAGAGGCAATTTGGAGGCCCTTGCACAAACTGGCTTTATTCTACCTAAGTTGCCCTCCCACAAGTGTGTACTCCGAAAGAGTGTTTAGTGCCGCCGCTCACCTTGTCAGCAATCGGCGTACGAGGTTACATCCAGAAAATGTGGAGAAGATGATGTTCATTAAAATGAATTATAATCAATTCCTCCGCGGAGACATTGACCAGCAGCAATTGCCTCCACAAAGTACACAGGGAGCTGAGATGGTGGATTCCAGTGGGGACGAATTGATAATCTGTGAGGAGGGGGATGTACACGGTGATATATCGGAGGGTGATGATGAGGTGGACATCTTGCCTCTGTAGAGCCAGTTTGTGCAAGGAGAGATTAATTGCTTCTTTTTTGGGGGGGGTCCAAACCAACCCGTCATATCAGTCACAGTCGTGTGGCAGACCCTGTCACTGAAATGATGAGTTGGTTAAAGTGTGCATGTCCTGTTTTGTTTATACAACATAAGGGTGGGTGGGAGGGCCCAAGGACAATTCCATCTTGCACCTCTTTTTTCTTTTCTTTTTCTTTGCATCATGTGCTGATTGGGGAGGGTTTTTTGGAAGGGACATCCTGCGTGACACTGCAGTGCCACTCCTAAATGGGCCCGGTGTTTGTGTCGGCCACTAGGGTCGCTAATCTTACTCACACAGTCAGCTACCTCATTGCGCCTCTTTTTTTCTTTGCGTCATGCGCTGTTTGGGGAGGGTTTTTTGGAAGGGACATCCTGCGTGACACTGCAGTGCCACTCCTAGATGGGCCCGGTGTTTGTGTCGGCCACTAGGGTCGCTAATCTTACTCACACAGCTACCTCATTGCGCCTCTTTTTTTCTTTGCGTCATGTGCTGTTTGGGGAGGGTTTTTTGGAAGGGACATCCTGCGTGACACTGCAGTGCCACTCCTAGATGGGCCCGGTGTTTGTGTCGGCCACTAGGGTCGCTAATCTTACTCACACAGCTACCTCATTGCGCCTCTTTTTTTCTTTGCGTCATGTGCTGTTTGGGGAGGGTTTTTTGGAAGGGCCATCCTGCGTGACACTGCAGTGCCACTCCTAGATGGGCCCGGTGTTTGTGTCGGCCACTAGGGTCGCTAATCTTACTCACACAGCTACCTCATTGCGCCTCTTTTTTTCTTTGCGTCATGTGCTGTTTGGGGAGGTTTTTTTTGGAAGGGACATCCTGCGTGACACTGCAGTGCCACTCCTAGATGGGCCCGGTGTTTGTGTCGGCCACTAGGGTCGCTTATCTTACTCACACAGCGATCTCGGTGCAAATTTTAGGACTAAAAATAATATTGTGAGGTGTGAGGTATTCAGAATAGACTGAAAATGAGTGTAAATTATGGTTTTTGAGGTTAATAATACTTTGGGATCAAAATGACCCCCAAATTCTATGATTTAAGCTGTTTTTTAGTGTTTTTTGAAAAAAACACCCGAATCCAAAACACACCCGAATCCGACAAAAAAAATTCGGTGAGGTTTTGCCAAAACGCGTTCGAACCCAAAACACGGCCGCGGAACCGAACCCAAAACCAAAACACAAAACCCGAAAAATTTCAGGCGCTCATCTCTAGTTTAAACACGTTCGCTATCTCCCATTCACATTGGGATTTGCAGCAACTGCCCATTGTAAGCACAGATTGGCTGAATAGAGATAAATGTAGGATCAGATCAGTGTTTGGCTGCACTGAGAAAGCAAGTAGTTTAATTAGAGGAGTCCGGTCCGGATTTGTGGAAAGGCCTCAGGCAATGGTGGCTTTGGGATTTTTATACTGTTGTCAAGGTCTGATGCAGGTGTAGGGGCCTGGCTCCAAGTGCTCCCTTTCAGTACCTGATCAAACATAAGGCTGATTAGGCTGCAGTCTAGGGCTCAAGGTCTTGGGGAGTATCATACAGTTAGCAGCCGGGGAATAAAATTAAGACTTACTCTATCCATGTTGGCATCAGCCAAACATCTTAATTAAAAAAGTGTGTTAGTTATCGAGCCGTCCTGAGGCGTTGCTGAGGGGATAGTGACTACCAGTTAGCTGTGCCTATGTGACCATGTAAATGACTGCTAAAGCCATTGTACTACAGCACCATCTGGCTGCCTGCATGTGATTATTTATAGAGTCTTCCTTGCATTCCACAGAAGCCAAAGTCTCCTCTATACTCCACACACATCATTAGATTATTAGATGCTAAGATCAAACATGTCAGTTATATAACCTTTATTAAATGCTTGTGTGCAGTAGGAATGAGGACTTCCTGAGCATGCAGACGCACTGTGCTCAGTGATTATCAGCATTACAGGGGGTGTACAAGTATATTGGCCTAGGGTGTCTGGAGCCCTTAGTCAGGCCCTGGTCACTTTAATTCTAAACGTTTCAGAAGCTCCATGAAAGGAGCTCATATTGGCCCAGATTTATCAAGCCTTGGAGAGTGATAACTAGCACGGTGCTAAAGTACCAACCAATCAGCTCCTAACTGTCATTTTTTAAACACATCCTGTAACATGGAAGTTAGGAGGTGATTGGCTGGTACTTTATCACCGTGCTGTTGCTCACTCTCCAAGGCTTGATAAATGGGGGCCTAAATTGTGTCATGGTTATCAGGATCCCACTGGGAACTGAATCAGTTCATCTTTGCTGGAACTAGAACCTAACACCCAGTTACATAGTATGGAGCATCATATGAAGCTCGGTGCCACTACTGTTGACACTATCGGCTTGATGCATCATCGCTTGGAGTGATAAAATGGAAGGAGAAAACATACCAGCCAATTAGCTCCTAACTACTATGTCACAGGCCCTGTTTTAAAAATGGCAGTTAGGAGATGGTTGGCTGGTAGATTATCACTTTCCATTTTATCACTCTCCAAGCAATGACACATCTAGCCCTGAGATATCTCTATTACTGTATCATACTTTTTGGGCCAAAAATGTTTTTATTTACCTGCACATTTTAGTTTTTACTCAACAAGTGCTTTAATCATTATCCCAGTAATGGTTACCTATTTGTTTTTGTTATTGATCTCCTGACATCCTGAATTACACAATTGTTTCCTGATTATTATTTTTTTGCAAGGTTAAATTAATAATTCATTCGGATTACAATATCTGACCTACAGTATTAAAGAGTTTGTTTGGCTGACCAGCTTTCCTGTGGTTCGGTACAAAATAATGTTGTTTGTTTTTTTAACTTTTCATCCAGGGAAAGTTTATATTGCCTTAAATGACTTCGACGCTCAGTGCCAAAACCGCAGATAGCAGACATAAGGGTAGGTGCACTCAAGAGTGAAGACATCACCGTGACTAATGAGTGTGAGGCTTAAACACTTAGGAAAGCAAAAATACAGAAAATAAGTGCATGCGTTAACAATTTATTTCCTTACAGTTGTCTGTAACTTTAATGTATTGTATACAATGGCGTTCTCACAGTGGTTTGTATCATATACCAGGCCTACAAAATGAAACGTGTAAATTCTTTCATGAAGAGAAGGAAGCCATAAAGATAAATGTTGCAGGATGATAAAGTATATATATTTAGGTAAATTATACCCCCAACATCAGGAGATGTTTATTCCCCTTGTAGTGCCGAGGCTTATATTAGAATGGACATGGTTAAAAATTTGTATTATTCTGATTGATGTATCGATGTACCAGTGTTATATACCAGTTAAATGTCTTTGCATATCAAATGGTAAAAAGTTAATTGATCTGCTGGTATTTCACTGTAGCCACAGAACTTCAGAAACAAACTGTTAATAGCCATAGGATCCTGTATGGTACCGTAATTAGAGGTTGAAGTTTGTATATAAACACTGCAGGGGTCCACCCTGCAACCTAGTAGAGACATACTGTATACCCAGGTGTGAAGTTCTTCCTGACCAGAACTACAGTTTGATTACCCAAGAACCAGATCTATGGCGAGAAGGGTGGGACCTGCTCTTCCTGAGACAAAATTGTAAACCCTAGCCCAGAGCGTTAAAGCAAGCCATTAAAGATGAAAGTTTCAGCCCTGCTAGGATGAGCTGAGACTCACTACACTTTGGCTGTGGGAGGGTTAAACTGCCCCAAGGAAGGGGGCTGAGAGGGGGCCTGCAGTGGGTTTTAAATACGAGAAACTCTGGCTGGAAATTGTCATCATCGTGAGGTGGCATCCAGTGAGAGATTGGAGCCTATAATGTCCAGGATATGCAGAGACCTCACTCATCCAGCGTTCGACTCTACGGGTGATCTTAGTGTTGGCCCTTTTTCGGTCCTAATTTTTATTTCTTTAAATTGTTATTACTGATGTGACTATTTAAACTATTATATTCTTGTAACCTTTCTTTTTTTTTGTAACAATAAACTTTGAAGTTTTGACTTGGATTAAAAATCTTAATCTTAGTTCTGTATTTGTGTTTTCACACCCAAAGCTTGAGAGGCTAATGTCACCTAATTTTTTACGTATTAATAATTGTAGCTCACCCTAGGTGTGGTCCCTCAAAGTCACTTCACCTGATAGGCGCAACGACCGGTACTTCTGCTGGTGGCAGTTACCACATTGATTTACCACACACGCTGAGGTAATCAGTAAGGTGTCACGGGCAGCGTTCTCAGATTGGCGTATATATTGAATTGCTGCACCGTAATTGTGACACCCCTATTTCAGAAACTGCTAGTGTCCTTTGTACATACTGACCAGGTTTTTCATCCTTTGTAAATACTAACCAGGCTTTTCATTTTCAGCAAAATATCTCATTGAAGTCCATTCTTTAGATATACCACAGCCACAGGCGTCACTTACCTAAACTGGTGTGGCTTTGTGATAAGGGGTATGGCTTCATGGTAAGGGGCATGGCTAAGCACCCCGGACCCCTATTCATCACTTCGGGGGTCTGAAGGACTCAAGTTGCCCCCGGAGACTGGTGCATCTGCAGTGCTGGCTTCTGCACTGTGACAGAAGCCAGGTTGCAGCACATAATGTTACAGTGCAACACCCAGCTCCTGTCACTGTGCAGGAGGCAGCACTTTGGTGTCACCCCTCGGTGGGTGACACCCGGGTGCGGGCCGCATCCCCTTTGTGATGACACTGACCACAGCTATTTTTACTTATGAGTAATATTTTAGGGGAAGATTTATCAAAGCTTGGAGAGAGATAAAGTGCAGGGAGATAAAGTGTCAACCAATCAGTGCCTGCGCTTTTACAAGTTGAGTTTCAAATGACGACAGTTAGGAGATGATTAGTTGGTACTTTATCTTTCCACTTGATCTCTTTCCAAGATTTCATAAATCTGCCCCTTAATGTCTTTAACTCTTTGTTGACCATTTTTAATGTCACCTGTTAACACCAGGTGTTTCCATTAATTTTTATGGAGGAAACTGCTATTTTTAAATAAGTAATAACCGAAATTTAGGTTGCTGGAAAAAGTTTCAAGGTTATATGGAAAATAATTTTCATTCTGAGACTGTTTTTATTTATTAGTTAATGCAGAGGCTCTCAAACACGGTCCTCAAGGCACCTCAACAGTCCAGGTTTTAAGTTTATACATGCTTGCCCACCAGTGACTTAATTAGCACCCTTAACAATTTGATTTAACCACCATCTGTGCTGAGCCATGGATATACCTAAAACCTGGACTGTTGGAGTGCCTTGAGGACCGTGTTTGAGAACCTCTGAGTTAATGGATTTTGGTAATGTGTTCCTTCTGAATATAATAAAATCTGAAAGTCATTTTTGTTTCTTTAGTTTAGACCATGATTTTACTGATTTTATTTTATTTTGTTTTCTATTAAAAACGGGCACTAGTCCTTTATCAGTTTGCCACCTACACATAAGGCTGACAGTTATTGGGCAGGATTTAGCAAAGACTATTTTGTGGTCAAATGCAGTTTTCAGAGGTTTGGCCACTTACCGCATATGCACCAAGCTCCAGAGTGAAATACATTCCAGAGCTTGGATGAGGTGGGCAACGCCATATTTATATGGCTTCACTCTATAGAAGTATGTATATGTGTATATGTGCTCCTATTTGCGTTTGTCCCTGATAGGGATCCAGTCGGGTCCCTCCCAGCAACATGCCGATTAAAAGAGTTTTTGTTGTGGCAAATTTAAAAAAGTCATTTGGTGAGGTAACAGTATGTATAACATTTGAATAAAAGTATACACTTTTTCAATCATTAATAACTACATTGATGACGTTTTGGATGTCAGTACCACTGACATACGATGTATCTGGATCAGCTACTCCCCTAGTGCAGAAAAAAATAAAAGCTGAATAAATAAATTTCTGTTTCTGAGATTGCATTAGCTGTTTGAGATTAACCAATATCATGGGAAAAATAAGAATTTACTTACCGATAATTCTATTTCTCGTAGTCCGTAGTGGATGCTGGGAACTCCGTAAGGACCATGGGGATTAGCGGCTCCGCAGGAGACTGGGCACAAAAGTAAAGCTTTAGGACTACCTGGTGTGCACTGGCTCCTCCCCCCATGACCCTCCTCCAAGCCTCAGTTAGGATACTGTGCCCGGACGAGCGTACACAATAAGGAAGGATTTTGAATCCCGGGTAAGACTCATACCAGCCACACCAATCACACCGTACAACCTGTGATCTGAACCCAGTTAACAGCATGATAACAGAGGAGCCTCTGAAAAGATGGCTCACAACAATAATAACCCGATTTTTGTAACAATAACTATGTACAAGTATTGCAGACAATCCGCACTTGGGATGGGCGCCCAGCATCCACTACGGACTACGAGAAATAGAATTATCGGTAAGTAAATTCTTATTTTCTCTGACGTCCTAGTGGATGCTGGGAACTCCGTAAGGACCATGGGGATTATACCAAAGCTCCCAAACGGGCGGGAAAGTGCGGATGACTCTGCAGCACCGAATGAGAGAACTCCAGGTCCTCCTCAGCCAGGGTATCAAATTTGTAAAATTTAGCAAACGTGTTTGCCCCTGACCAAGTAGCTGCTCGGCAAAGTTGTAACGCCGAGACCCCTCGGGCAGCCGCCCAAGATGAGCCCACCTTCCTTGTGGAATGGGCTTTTACAGATTTTTGCTGTGGCAGGCCTGCCACAGAATGTGCAAGCTGAATTGTACTACAAATCCAACGAGCAATAGTCTGCTTAGAAGCAGGAGCACCCAGCTTGTTGGGTGCATACAGGATAACAGCGAGTCAGATTTCCTGACTCCAGCCGTCCTGGAAACATATATTTCTCTGACGTCCTAGTGGATGCTGGGACTCCGTCAGGACCATGGGGATTAGCGGCTCCGCAGGGGACAGGGCACAAAAATAAAAGCTTTAGGACTAGGTGGTGTGCACTGGCTCCTCCCCCTATGACCCTCCTCCAAGCCTCAGTTAGGTTTTTGTGCCCGTCCGAGCAGGGTGCAATCTAGGTGGCTCTCCTAAAGAGCTGCTTAGAAAAAGTTATTAGGTTTTTTATTTTCAGTGAGTCCTGCTGGCAACAGGCTCACTGCAACGAGGGACTTAGGGGAGAAGAAGTGAACTCACCTGCGTGCAGGATGGATTGGCTTCTTAGGCTACTGGACACCATTAGCTCCAGAGGGATCGAACACAGGCCCAGCCATGGAGTCCGGTCCCGGAGCCGCGCCGCCGACCCCCTTGCAGATGCCGAAAAGTGAAGAGGTCCAGAAACCGGCGGCAGAAGACTTTTCAGTCTTCATGAGGTAGCGCACAGCACTGCAGCTGTGCGCCATTGTTGTCAGCACACTTCACACCAGCGGTCACTGAGGGTGCAGGGCGCTGGGGGGGGGGCGCCCTGGGCAGCAATGATAATACCTTGTTCTGGCTAAAAATACATCACATATAGCCCCTGGGGCTATATGGATGTATTTAACCCCTGCCAGGTCTCACAAACACCGGGAGAAGAGCCCGCCGAAATAGGGGGCGGGGCCTATCTCCTCAGCACACAGCGCCATTTTCCTGCACAGCTCCGCTGCGAGGAAGGCTCCCAGGACTCTCCCCTGCACTGCACTACAGAAACAGGGTAAAAAAACAGAGAGGGGGGGCACTTTTTTGGCGATATTGATATATTAAGCTGCTATAAAGGAAACAACACTTCTGTAGGGTTGTTCCTATATATTTATAGCGCTTGGGTGTGTGCTGGCAAACTCTCCCTCTGTCTCCCCAAAGGGCTAGTGGGGTCCTGTCTTCGATAAGAGCATTCCCTGTGTGTCTGCTGTGTGTCGGTACGTGTGTGTCGACATGTATGAGGACGATGTTGGTGTGGAGGCGGAGCAATTGCCGGTAATGGGAATGTCACCCCCTAGGGAGTCGACACCGGAATGGATGGCTTTGTTTATGGAATTACGTGAAAATGTCAGCACGTTACAAAAATCAGTTGACGACATGAGACGGCCGGCAAACCAGTTAGTACCTGTCCAGGCGTCTCAGACACCGTCAGGGGCTGTAAAACGCCCTTTACCTCAGTCGGTCGACACAGACCCAGACACGGACACCGAATCTAGTGTCGACGGTGAAGAAACAAATGTATTTTCCAGTAGGGCCACACGTTATATGATCACGGCAATGAAGGAGGCTTTGCATATCTCTGATACTGCAAGTACCACAAAAAGGGGTATTATGTGGGGTCTGAAAAAACTACCTGTAGTTTTTCCTGAATCAGAGGAATTGAATGAAGTGTGTGATGAAGCGTGGGTTAACCCCGATAGAAAACTGCTAATTTCAAAGAAGTTATTGGCATTATATCCTTTCCCGCCAGAGGTTAGGGCGCGCTGGGAAACACCCCCTAGGGTGGATAAGGCACTCACACGCTTATCAAAATAAGTGGCGTTACCGTCTCCTGAAACGGCCGCCCTCAAGGATCCAGCTGATAGGAGGCTGGAAACTACCCTGAAAAGTATATACACTCATACTGGTGTTATACTGCGACCAGCCATCGCCTCAGCATGGATGTGCAGTGCTGGGGTGATTTGGTCGGATTCCCTGACTGAAAATATTGATACCCTGGATAGGGACAGTATTTTATTGACTATAGAGCAATTAAAGGATGCTTTTCTTTATATGCGAGATGCTCAGAGGGATATTTGCACTCTGGCATCGAGAGTAAGTGCGATGTCCATATCTGCCAGAAGAAGTTTATGGACGCGACAGTGGTCAGGTGATGCGGATTCCAAACGGCATATGGAAGTATTGCCGTATAAAGGGGAGGAATTATTTGGGGTCGGTCTATCGGATTTGGTGGCCACGGCAACAGCCGGGAAATCCACCTTTTTACCTCAGGTCCCCTCCCAACAGAAAAAGACACCGTCTTTTCAGCCGCAGTCCTTTCGTTCCTATAAGAACAAGCGGGCAAAAGGACAGTCATATCTGCCCCGAGGCAAAGGAAAGGGTAAGAGAGTGCACCAAGCAGCTCCCTCCCAGGAGCAGAAGCCCTCCCCGGCTTCTGCAAAGCCCTCAGCATGACGTTGGGGCTTTACAAGCGGACTCAGGGGCGGTGGGGGTCGACTCAAGAATTTCAGCGCACAGTGGGCTCACTCACAGGTGGACCCCTGGATCCTGCAGGTAGTATCTCAGGGTTACAGGTTGGAATTCGAGAAGTCTCCCCCTCGCCGGTTCCTAAAGTCTGCTCTGCCAACGTCTCCCTCAGACAGGGCGACGGTATTGGAAGCCATTCACAAGCTGTATTCTCAGCAGGTGATAGTCAAGGTACCCCTCCTACAACAGGGAAAGGGGTATTATTCCACACTATTTGTGGTACCGAAGCCGGACGGCTCGGTAAGACCTATTCTAAATCTGAAATCTTTGAACCTGTACATACAAAAATTCAAGTTCAAGATGGAGTCACTCAGAGCAGTGATAGCGAATCTGGAAGAAGGGGACTTTATGGTGTCCCTGGACATCAAGGATGCTTACCTGCATGTCCCAATTTGCCCTTCACATCAAGGGTACCTCAGGTTCGTGGTGCAAAACTGTCATTATCAGTTTCAGACGCTGCCGTTTGGATTGTCCACGGCACCTCGGGTCTTTACCAAGGTAATGGCCGAAATGATGTTTCTTCTGCGAAGAAAAGGCGTATTAATTATCCCTTACTTGGACGATCTCCTGATAAGGGCAAGGTCCAGAGAACAGCTGGAGGACGTAGTAGCACTAACCCAAGTAGTGCTGCAACAGCACGGGTGGATTCTGAATTTTCCAAAATCTCAATTGACCCCGACGACACGTCTGCTGTTCCTGGGAATGATTCTGGAGACGGTTCAGAAAAAGGTGTTTCTTCCGGAGGAGAAAGCCAGGGAGTTATCCGAACTTGTCAGGAACCTCCTAAAACCAGGAAAAGTGTCTGTGCATCAATGCACAAGAGTCCTGGGAAAAATGGTGGCTTCTTACGAAGCGATTCCATTCGGCAGATTCCACGCACGAACTTTTCAGTGGGATCTGCTGGACAAATGGTCCGGATCGCATCTGCAGATGCATCAGCGGATAACTTTGTCTCCACGGACAAGGGTGTCTCTTCTGTGGTGGTTGCAGAGTGCTCATCTGTTAGAGGGCCGCAGATTCGGCATACAGGACTGGGTCCTGGTGACCACGGATGCCAGTCTGAGAGGCTGGGGAGCGGTCACACAGGGAAGAAACTTCCAGGGAGTGTGGTCAAGCCTGGAGATGTCTCTTCACATAAATATACTGGAGCTAAGAGCGATTTACAATGCTCTAAGCCTGGCAAAACCCCTGCTTCAGGGTCAGCCGGTGTTGATCCAGTCGGACAACATCACGGCAGTCGCCCACGTAAACAGACAGGGCGGCACAAGAAGCAGGAGAGCAATGGCAGAAGCTGCAAGGATTCTTCGCTGGGCGGAAGATCATGTGATAGCACTGTCAGCAGTGTTCATTCCGGGAGTGGACAACTGGGAAGCGGACTTCCTCAGCAGACACGATCTACACCCGGGAGAGTGGGGACTTCATCCAGAAGTCTTCCACATGATTGTGAACCGTTGGGAAAAACCAAAGGTGGATATGATGGCGTCCCGCCTCAACAAAAAACTGGACAGGTATTGCGCCAGGTCAAGAGACCCTCAGGCAATAGCTGTGGACGCTCTGGTAACACCGTGGGTGTTCCAGTCAGTGTATGTGTTTCCTCCTCTGCCTCTCATACCAAAAGTACTGAGAATTATAAGGCAAAGGGGAGTAAGAACGATACTCGTGGCTCCGGATTGGCCAAGAAGAACTTGGTACCCGGAACTTCAGGAGATGCTCACGGAAGATCCGTGGCCTCTACCTCTAAGACGGGACCTGCTTCAGCAGGGACCGTGTCTATTCCAAGACTTACCGCGGCTGCGTTTGACGGCATGGCGGTTGAACGCCGAATTCTAAGGGAAAAAGGCATTCCGGAAGAGGTCATCCCTACCCTGGTAAAAGCCAGGAAGGAGGTGACTGCACAACATTATCACCGCATTTGGAGAAAATATGTTGCGTGGTGTGAGGCCAGGAAGGCCCCGACGGAGGAATTTCAACTGGGTCGATTCCTACATTTCCTGCAAACAGGATTGTCTATGGGCCTCAAATTAGGGTCCATTAAGGTTCAAATTTCGGCCCTGTCGATTTTCTTCCAGAAAGAATTGGCTTCAGTTCCTGAAGTCCAGACTTTTGTAAAAGGAGTACTACATATACAGCCCCCGGTTGTGCCCCCAGTGGCTCCGTGGGATCTTAATGTAGTTTTGGATTTTCTCAAATCCCATTGGTTTGAGCCACTCAAATCGGTGGATTTGAAATATCTTACATGGAAAGTAACCATGCTACTGGCCCTGGCTTCAGCCAGGAGAGTGTCAGAATTGGCGGCTTTATCGTATAAAAGCCCATATCTGATTTTCCATTCGGACAGGGAGAACTGCGGACGCGTCCTCAGTTTCTGCCTAAGGTGGTTTCAGCGTTTCACCTGAACCAGCCTATTGTGGTACCTGCGGCTACTAGCGATTTGGAGGATTCCAAGTTGCTGGACGTTGTCAGGGCATTGAAAATATATATTTCAAGGACGGCTGGAGTCAGAAAATCTGACTCGCTGTTTATACTGTATGCACCCAACAAGCTGGGTGCTCCTGCTTCTAAGCAGACGATTGCTCGTTGGATTTGTAGCACAATTCAACTTGCACATTCTGTGGCAGGCCTGCCACAGCCTAAATCTATCAAGGCCCATTCCACAAGGAGGGTGGGCTCATCTTGGGCGGCTGCCCGAGGGGTCTCGGCATTACAACTCTGCCGAGCAGCTACGTGGTCGGGGGAGAACACGTTTGTAAAATTCTACAAATTTGATACCCTGGCTAAAGAGGACCTGGAGTTCTCTCATTCGGTGCTGCAGAGTCATCCGCACTCTCCCGCCCGTTTGGGAGCTTTGGTATAATCCCCATGGTCCTGACGGAGTCCCAGCATCCACTAGGACGTCAGAGAAAATAAGATTTTACTTACCGATAAATCTATTTCTCGTAGTCCGTAGTGGATGCTGGGCGCCCATCCCAAGTGCGGATTGTCTGCAATACTTGTACATAGTTATTGTTACAAAAAAATCGGGTTGTTATTGTTGTGAGCCGTCTGTTCAGAGGCTCCTACGTTTGTCATACTGTTAACTGGGTTCAGATCACAGGTTGTACGGTGTGGCTGGTATGAGTCTTACCCGGGATTCAAAATCCTTCCTTATTGTGTACGCTCGTCCGGGCACAGTATCCTAACTGAGGCTTGGAGGAGGGTCATAGGGGGAGGAGCCAGTGCACACCACCTAGTCCTAAAGCTTTTATTTTTGTGCCCTGTCTCCTGCGGAGCCGCTAATCCCCATGGTCCTGACGGAGTCCCAGCATCCACTACGGACTACGAGAAATAGATTTATCGGTAAGTAAAATCTTATTTTTCAAGGCCCTGACTACGTCCAACAACTTGGAGTCCTCCAAGTCACTAGTAGCCGTAGGTACCACAATAGGTTGGTTCAGATGAAACACTGAAACCACCTTAGGGAGAAAATGAGGACGAGTCCTCAATTCCGCCCTGTCTGAATGGAAGATCAGATAAGGGCTTTTACAGGATAAAGCCCGCCAATTCTGACACGTGCCTGGCCGAGGCCAGGGCCAACAACATGACCACTTTCCATGTGAGATATTTTAACTCCACAGAATCAAGTGGTTCAAACCAATGTGACTTTAGGAACCCCAAAACTACATTGAGATCCCAAAGTGCCACTGGAGGCACAAAAGGAGGCTGTATATGCAGTACCCCTTTTACAGACGTCTGAACTTCAGGTAGTGAAGCTAGTTCTTTCTGGAAGAAAATTGACAGGGCCGAAATTTGAACCTTAATGGACCCCAATTTTAGGCCCATAGACACTCCTGTTTACAGGAAATGCAGGAATCGACCTAGTTGAAATTCCTCCATAGGGGCCTTACTGGCCTCGCACCACGCAATATATTTTCGCCAAATGCGGTGATAATGCTTTGCGGTTACATCCTTCCTGGCTTGACCAGGGTAGGGATGACTTCATCCGGAATGCCTTTTTCCTTCAGGATCCGGCGTTCAACCGCCCTGCCGTCAAACGCAGCCGCGGTAAGTCTTGGAATAGACAGGGTCCTTGCTGGAGCAGGTCCCTTCTTAGAGGTAGAGGCCACGGTCTCCGTGAGCATCTCTTGAAGTTCCGGGTACCAAGTCCTTCTTGGCCAATCCGGAGCCACGAGTATAGTTCTTACTCCCCTCCGTCTTATAATTCTCAGTACTTTTGGTATGAGAGGAAGAGGAGGGAACACATACACTGACTGGTACACCCACGGTGTTACCAGAGCGTCCACAGCTATTGCCTGAGGGTCCCATGACCTGGCGCAATACCTGTCCAATTTTTTGTGTAGGCGGGACGCCATCATGTCCACCTTTGGTTTTTCCCAATGGTTTACAATCATGTGGAAGACTTCTGGGTGAAGTCCCCACTCTCCCGGGTGGAGGTCGTGCCTGCTGAGGAAGTCTGCTTCCCAGTTGTCCACTCCCGGAATGAACACTGCTGACAGTGCTATCACATGATTTTCCGCCCAGCGAAAAATCCTTGCAGCTTCTGCCATTGCCCTCCTGCTTCTTGTGCCGCCCTGTCTGTTTACGTGGGCGACTGCCGTGATAATGTCCGACTGGATCAGCACTGGCTGACCTTGAAGCAGAGGTCTTGCTTGGCTTAGGGCATTGTAAATGGCCCTTAGCTCCAAAAAATTTATGTGAAGTGATGTCTCCAGGCTTGACCACAAGCCCTGGAAATTTTTTTCCCTGTGTGACTGCTCCCCAGCCTCTCAGGCTGGCCTCCGTGGTCACCAGGACCCAGTCCTGAATGCCGAATCTGTGGCCCTCTAGAAGATGAGCACTCTGCAACCACCACAGGAGAGACACCCTTGTCTTTGGTGACAGGGTTATCCGCTGATGCATCTGAAGATGCGATCCGGACCATTTGTCCAGCAGGTCCCACTGGAAGTTCTTGCGTGGAATCTGCCGAATGGAATTTCTTCGTAGGAAGCCACCATTTTTCCCAGGACCCTTGTGCACTGCTGCACTGACACTTGGCCTGGTTTTAGGAGGTTTCTGACTAGTTCGGATAACTCCCTGGCTTTCTCCTCCGGGAGAAAACACCTTTTTCCGGACTGTGTCCAGGATCATCCCTAGGAATAGAAGGCGTGTCGTCGGGATCAGTTGCGATTTTGGAATATTGAGAATCCAACCGTGCTGCCGCATCACTATCTGAGATAGTGCTACCCCGACTTCCAACTGTTTCCTGGATCTTGCCCTTATCAGGAGATCGTCCAAGTAAGGGATAACTAAAACTCCCTTCTTTCGAAGGAGTATCATTATTTCGGCCATTACCTTGGTAAAGACCCGGGGTGCCGTGGACAATCCAATCGGCAGCGTCTGAAACTGATAGTGACAGTTCTGTACCACAAACCTGAGGTACCCTTGGAGAAGGGTAAATTGGGACATGTAGGTAAGCATCTTTGATGTCCAGAGAGACCATATAGTCCCCTTCTTCCAGGTTTGCAATCACTGCTCTGAGTGACTCCATCTTGAATTTGAACCTTTGTATGTAAGTGTTCAAGGATTTTAGATTTAAAAATGGTCTCACCGAGCCGTCCGGCTTCGGTACCACAAATAGTGTGGAATAGTACCCCTTTCCCTGTTGCAGGAGGGGTACCTTGATTATCACCTGCTGGGAATACAGCCTGTGAATGGCTTGCAATACTGTCTCCCTGTCTGAGGGAGACGTCGGTAAAGCAGACTTTATGAAACGGCGAGGGGGAGACGTCTCGAATTTCTTGAGACGGGCCCCCACCGTGCCTGAGACCGCTTGTAAAGCCCCAGCGTCATGCTGAGGACTTTGCGGAGGCGGGAGAGGGCTTTTGTTCCTGGGAATTGGCTGTTTGTGTTAGACCTACCCCAAATAACTCCTCCCTTTTATAAGGCGATACTTCCATATGCCTTTTGGAATCATCATCACCAGACCACTGTCTTGTCCATAACCCTCTTCTGGCAGAAATGGACAGCGCACTTACTCTTGATGCCAGTCGGCAAATATTCCTCTGTGCATCACGCATATATAGAAATGCATCTTTTAAATGCTCTATAGTTAGTAATATACTGTCCCTATCTAGGGTATCAATATTGTCAGTCAGGGAATCCGACCAAGCCACCCCAGCACTGCACATCCAGGCTGAGGCGATTGCTGGTCGCAGTATCACACCCGTGTGAGTGTATATACATTTTAGGATATTTTACTGCTTTCTGTCAGCAGGTTCCTTAAGGGCGGCCGTATCCGGGGACGGTAGTGCCACCTGTTTAGACAAGCGTGTGAGCGCTTTATTCACCCTAAGGGGTGTTTCCCAATGTGCCCTATCCTCTGGCGGGAAGGGGTATGATGCTAATAACTTTTTAGGAATTAACAGTTTTTATCGGGGGAAACCCACGCATCATCACACACTTCATTTAATTCCTCAGATGCAGGAAAAACTACAGGCAGTTTTTTCTCACCCAACCTAATACCCTTTTTAGTGGTACTGGTATTATCAGAAATGTGTAAAAACATTTTCCATAGCCTCAATCATGTAACGTGTGGCCCTACTGGAAGTCACATTCGTCTCTTAATCGTCGACACTGGAGTCAGTATCCGTGTCGGCGTCTGTATCTGCCATCTGCGGTAACGGGCGTTTTAGAGCCCCAGATGGCTTTTTTTTTTTAATATTAAATTTTTATTGAGTTTTCAAACAGATTACATGTACAAATACAATTAAATCGGTGGGTAAAAAGAAAAAACAGGAGGAGGGGGGGGGGTATACATACAAAACATAACTAATAAAGACATGTGGGGTTGGGAAGGTACGTATCAGGGATATCATGGTACAACAATGGAATGTTAGTATAGTGAATGGTAGGGGGATTGCATCACTTAGTAAGACAATGTCAAGTGTGTATTGGGGAGCAAAGCACAGCAAGGTCTGGAGTGTCTGCTAGAGCTCTGTTCTGGCCTAGATTTTCCTTATAAAGGGACCATTTAAACCATTTTTTACTAATGGAGGACCTTCTTGGAGCCCAGTTGCCCTCTGCTATCTCAAACACATAATGTTGATGGACACTTTTTTCTATCAATGAAATATTGGGGATAACCGCAGACTTCCATTTGGAAGCAATGGCGGCTTTAGTAGCTATAAGGATATGTCCTAAAATATATCTGTCACTGCTGGACATCTCCTTCCCGTAATAGTGAAAGAGTGCTAAGAGGGGGTCGGGCACAAGGGCTATTCCCAATATATGGGAAATGAAGAGGAACACTTCACTCCACAGAGTCCGGATCACCGGGCATAACCAAAAAACGTGCAAAATATCGCCCACCATCCCACAGTTTCTCCAGCAACTAGCGGAGACATCAGGCCAGATTTTGTGTAAACGGTCCGGTGTTAAATATACTCTGTGGACCAGTTTATAATACATTTCACTATGGTTTACACATTTAGAGATTCTAAAACAAGATTTAAAGATATATTTCCAGGTATCCTCCGTAAATACTGCTGGGAGGTCTCTTTCCCATTTGGTCTGTGCAGGGAACACCCCATGGTGAAATTCGGCTACAATATGTTGGTACCATCTAGAAATGCCTCCTCTATTGCCTCTAGGCTTGAGGAGTGACATCAGTATTTTAGGGGGCTCAGTATATGGGGCCCTACTTGGAGAGCAACTCTGAAGCCAATGTCGCAATTGTAAATATTTATGAAAGTCTTGTTTGGGTACCTGAAATTGATCTTGAAGTAAGGAGAAGGGGACTAAGGCTCCATCTCGGAGGACGTCTTTCAAAGTGTTAAGACCCAGGGTTCGCCAGTGGTGTAAATGCAAATCTGGGATCAATAGGGCTATAGCATTGAGGGATAACTCGGGGGAGGGAAGAGCCCCAGGGGGGAGAGACTTTGATACTTCCTTCCATGCCAGTAAAGTTGCGTGAACTGCTGGGCACTCAGCAACTCTGGCTGGGATTGATTTGAAGGGCAACCATAACAGGTCTGATAGCGTGTAGGGGAATACTGCTTCCTGTTCCAGGGAAACCCACGGTTTAACATTGCCCTGCGTGAACCAATCCCTAACTTGGGTGAGTAGACAAGCGATATGGTATCTTTCCAGGTCTGGATATGCTACTCCCCCGGCATCTTTTGGCGCTGTCAACGTGGATTTAGCTACTTTCGGCTTTAAGCCCCCCCATATATATTTAATCAATAGGCGATTAAATTTATTACAGACTTCTTTGGGGAAGACCCTCGGGATAGTACGAAAGAGGTACATCAGTTTTGGCAAAAGGACCATCTTTGCCGCCGCTACCCGTCCGACCCAGGAGACCTCCTGCATCATCCAATCTTTAATTAACAATTCAAATGCACGATAAAGCGGGTCATAGTTGCACCCCATTAAGTCCCGCCCTCTGGATAGGTGGACCCCCAGATATTTAAGTGATCTAAGTTGCCACGCATATTTATAATCATTCTTTAGACGACTCAGAGTGCTGTCAGAAATGTTTAAGGGGAGGGCCTCAGTCTTAGTAGTGTTCAGTTTGTAATAGGAGACCGCTGCATAGGAGTTTAAAAGAGAGTGTAAATGGGGTAGGGACGTTTCGGGTTCCCTAAGACATATCAGTATATCATCTGCAAAAAGACTTATTTTATGTGGCGTCCCTCCCACCTCTGGACCAACAATGGAATCTGCCACCCTGATTCGTTCTGCCAGCGGTTCCACAGCTAATATAAAGATAAGGGGTGATAATGGGCATCCCTGCCGGGTCCCATTTGTAATATTAAATATAGAGGAGCTGCACCCATTGGTGAAAACCGAAGCCGAAGGGGAGGAGTATAAGGCATAGATAGAATCTAGTATCCTGCCCGCAAATCCAAAATGGCCTAGGGTAACCCTCAAATAATCCCAATGGAGCCTATCGAATGCTTTTTCTGCATCCAAAGATAGAAGCAAAAGAGGCTCACTCCTGGCCTGGCAGCGGTCAATCAGGTTAATAACCCTACGAGTGTTATCTGACGCTTGCCTGCCCAGAACAAAACCAACCTGATCCGGATTAATTAAATCAGGCAGGAGAGGAGCGATCCTATTCGCGACCATTTTAGCGAACATTTTGAGGTCGGAGTTCAGCAATGCTATTGGGCGGTAGTTCTGAACCACCGTAGGGGATTTTCCCGGCTTAGGGATGGTGACTATTCGAGCCTCTAACATCTCTTTCGGAAAACAAGTGGAGTTAGAGGCTTCATTATAGACTGACTTTAAGAGCGGGGCAAGGGTAGATTTGAATGTTTTGTAGAAACTGGAGGGATATCCATCCGGGCCAGGGGCTTTATTTACTGGACAGGAGTCTATGACTGCTTCGACTTCGTCTAGTGACCAGGGATTATTAAGGGATTCGCGAGTTTGTAAATCTATGTTAGGGAGCGATAGCCCTTCCAAGAATCCGGTAATGTCTGCCGGGGTGGGTTGAGGGGTACTAGGGTCATCTCTTAGGTTGTACAGCCGTGAGTAATAATCAGCAAACGCATTTGCTATCTCAACCGGATCGGTTACTTTAACTCCAGAAGATGTATGGATCGCATGTATACGTTCCTTGGCTCTACGCCCCCTTAATTTACGCGCCAGTAACCGACCCGCCCTATTTCCCAGCCTATAATATTTTTGATTTAACCGCTGCAGGTTGCGGTGGACCTCGGTTAGGGCAAAGGAGTTTACTTTGTCGCGGGCACTGAGAAGTTGTTTATAAAGGGCTTTATTATCGGGGCTAATTTTATGTGCAGCTTCCAGCCGGGCGGCCTCTTTTTCGGCCGAGGCTTGTCTCTTCCTATAATCCCGTTTAAGTCTAGCCGCACTTTGAATTGCAGAACCTCTAATCACGGCTTTCAGAGAGCACCAATGGGTGAAGACGGATGTGTCCCCGGGGGAGTTAGTGGACAGATATAAATCCAGAGAGTGCTGGATGGCCTGAATAGCCTCAGGGTGGGTCAGCAGATGTTGGCCCATTCGCCAGGGGGCATGGGGGACTACCCTTTTACTGGTATCCCAAACAAGCATAAGCGGTGAGTGATCCGACCAGGACATGGGTAATATGTCTATCTTGCTAATAGCCGCTAAAGTCCATTTATCAGCTAGTGCTAAGTCTATTCGTGAATATGAACTATGTACGTGAGAATAGAAAGTATAGTCCCGTTCTGTCGGATGTTTAGCCCTCCAAACGTCATACAGTGCATACTCAGCTAGTAGTTGACCAAATTTGCCTGTGGGTTCCTGGGGTGGATTGCTACGGAGGGTCCGGGTCGGGCGGGAGCGGTCAACAGTAGGGTCCAGTACCATATTAAAGTCACCTAAAATCAAAAGGGCTCCTCTAGTATGTTCCCTAAGAGTTCTACAGAATGTTCTAAGAAACGGAATTTGTTTGGCATTAGGAGCATAGCACGAGACCAAAGTGGTTTCCACATTTTCTAATTTGCCCACTATGATTAAATATCTCCCGTCAGGGTCCTCATATTTATTGGACAGAACAAACGAGCAATGTTGTGCTATAAGAAGGGCCACGCCAGCTTTCTTGGCGGGTCCGTTAGCCATATAACATTGGGGATAGCATGAATTAGTGAAGGATGGGGGGTTTAGACTCTGAAAGTGGGTTTCTTGTACTGCTACCACCTGTGCCTTGAGTTTATGGAAAAAGTTCAGGGCTACTCTTCGTTTATGAGGAGAATTTAGCCCTTTGGCATTAATCGAGACTATATTAACCATAATCCATCACTACCGGGACTGATACTTCCCTAAAGTAATTTCCGTGTTTAAACCGATATACCTGAAAGGGGGAGGGGGACATGTCTGGGAACAGGGATGAAGACAGAAAAAAAATTAGAAAAACAAAACTGAATCGATCTCTCATGAGATCATAACCAGTCGCCATAATAAGGCGGCTGTGTGGTCTAGAGGGGGGGTTAGTGGCATAGCACCTACCCATTGCCAAACATTAATACTGTAATCATATGCTGAACACATGAACATCTCGATTCTATTAGAGCATGTAGGTTCCTATGTTAGTAAATAGAACATACAGAACTTAAAATGTGTAACAAAAAACAATCCAACCTGAGATCATGGCATAGAAGCCAACAATGAAATCAATGGCATCTTTAAAGACTCTCCAACGGCTCGCCCCCCTTATCAATTACCTGTGTTATATCAACAGATTAATTTTGGTAGGGGACCGCCCTTCTCAGGGAAGCTCCAAATACCTTGCTTATAAGAAAGGGAAAAGAACAAATTAGGCAGCCAGTAGAATACAGTATACAAATCTAAGAATACTTCTGAAACACGGACTGAACTCCCTCTTCCTTCAAAGTCTCTCCCGGGTCGTAACGTTTCCCCTGAAAGGGGTATAGGTACAGCTAGCAATACAGTCATCATAGCTAAAGAGCCATCAGGAAGGTGTGGAAAGGTAGCATATTTGGGAGCTTTCCTGACTCGTGTAGGTCTCCTCACTTTACCGAAGACCAGTCCTGCTGAAGTCGACGGGGTGAGGAGTCCACAGAGGGTTCCGTAATGTTCCAGGATTTGAGCAGCTTTACTCCTTCATCAGCGGTGGAAATAGAGACCGTGGAGCCATCTCGGTGAATCAGCAGCTTGGTGGGGAAACCCCAACGATAAGGAATATCCGCCTTTCTGAGAGCTGTCGTGACAGAGTTAAAGGAACGCCGTTTATATAGGGTGGCTGCGGATAAATCACCAAACAGTTGAAGGCCTTTAAGGGTTGAAGATGTGTCTGACGTTGGTCTGGATGCCTTTAGCAAGGCCTCCTTCACGTGGAAGTAGTGCATTTTCATAAGGACATCTCTAGGCGCGTCCCCTGGTGCTGCTCTAGCCTTTGGCAGTCGGTGTATCCGGTCAATGATGAGGTCTGTCGAGGGGGACTGGGGCAATAAAGCTTTAAATAGGGCCACGGCATAGTCGTGTAAACTGCTATGTGACACAGACTCGGGGACTCCACGTAGTTTAAGATTGCTTCGACGCGATCTGTCCTCCAAATCTGTGACTTTGTCCCGCAAAAGCTTGACCTCTGCTTCCAAAGCGTCATGGGCGTCTAGTAGGTTGTTGTGGGATCCCACGACCTCCTCCATTTTGGTTTCCAGATGGTCAGTGCGGCCACCTAGGTCATCTATGGATTGTTGACATGCCGATAATGTGGTGCGAAATTCCGCTGCCACATCTTCCTTGAAGCGAGACAGAAGTAATTTCATCGTGCCCACAGTTAAAGCGTCACAATCTTTGACATTGTCCAGGCTTGTGGCAGCTTTGGGAGTTGAAGGTGGCACCTCCTGGGAGGGGGGAGTTTGCGGGATCTTATCTGTCGTGGAGGGACCGGTGGTTTTAGAGCCCGACATCCTTGTAGAAGATTTGAAAAAAGAAAGCTGCTGTGCGGGCTTTGATGTCTTATTGCGTCTAGCCGGCATACTAATGCCTGGGAGAAAAGGGTCGACGGTTCCGATCACTTAAATAGAAAAATTGTATAATATGGAGATTGTATAATTCAGGGGCTCCGCTGTCTCCAAGATCATCGAGATGTCACGTAGATATTGGCATGGGTAGAGGAAGCTGCTTGTTTTACATTAGCATGAGCAAGGCCGGCATGAGCAAGGCCGGCAAGGCTAAGCGACTAGACATCCTCTTCTATGTGTAGACCCGTGCTCCGAGTAGCCCGAGTACCCCCAGGGAAAGGCCGCAGATTATGTAGGGGCAAGATCATGCACAGGGGCCTCTATGGGGATCTATTATTCTATAACGAGGAAGTACTTTTGATGAGGTCGAGTGCAAATCTCTAGGTGCTGTCCAGCCACCAGGGATGGGTTCAAACGGCTATATGAGGCGACCCCAGAGCAAAAGGGTTAGGTTTGGATGATTATTATCAAACGCTTCGGTCTGCGCCTCTCACCCGTTCCCTCCTACGAGCCACCCACAGCCGCGGGCGGACTCGCAGAGGGCCGGGGCTCACCGGGTTGCCTACCGGCTACGGGTTGTCGGTATCACAGATCTTGACCGCAAGGGGGGGGCGCTTCCTTCGCTCCAGGAGGCTCCTACTTCTCGGGTTGGCACCCGCTATCTCCGGTTCCCAATCGAACAAGGGTGGTACTCCTTTTGTTTGTTTTTGTTTTTTTTTGTTGTTTTTTTGTTTTTATTGTTTCAATGGCTGAACACTGTCAGCCCAGCAAACAGGGTGGGGCCTCACTGCCTATAGGTGACACCGTCGGCCACCTCCTGGGGCTCCCAGGCTCTCTCTCTGGGCTTCTGCCGCTCTGTTTCCCCTCTCCTCCGCATCCAAGATGGCCGCCGTTCGCGCCTCAATGCGAACCCTCCTGCAGCCGTGCGGGCTCCCGCTCCACCCAACCAGCCGGCTGGGGCCCCGGGGCTGTGTGCAGTGTTGTCCCCGCGGGTCTCAGTGTTGCGGCAGGTCGGTCAAGCTCACCCGACACCGTGAGTCAGATCCCGTCAGGCAGGGGGAGAGCCCCCCAGATGGCTTTTGAGACACCTGGACAGGCACAGGCTGAGTCGCCGGCTGTCTCATGTCATCAATCTTTTGTAAAGAGCTGACACTGTCACATAATTCCTTCCATAAGCTCATCCACTCAGGTGTCGACTCCCTAGGGGGTGACATCTCTGTTACAGGCAATTGCTCCGCCTCCACCTCATTTTCCTCCTCATACATGTCGACACAACGTACCGACACACAGCACACACACAGGGAATGCTCTGATAGAGGACATGACCCCACTAGCCCTTTGGGGAGACAGAGGGAGAGTATGCCAGCACACACCAGAGCGCTATATATATATACAGGGATAACCTTTTATAAGTGTTTTTCCCCTTATAGCTGCTGTATTGTTATACTGCGCCTAATTAGTGCCCCCCTCTCTTTTTTAACCCCTTTCTGTAGTGTAGTAACTACAGGGGAGAGCCAGGGAGCTTCCCTCCAACGGAGCTGTGAGAGAAAATGGCGCCAGTGTGCTGAGGAGATAGGCTCCGCCCCCTTCTCGGCGGCCTTTTCTCCCGTTTTTCTGTGGAATCTGGCAGGGGTTAAAATTCATCCATATAGCCCTGGGGGCTATATGTGATGTATTTTCGCCAGCCAAGGTGTTTTTATTGCTGCTCAGGGCGCCCCCCCCCTAGCGCCCTGCACCCTCAGTGACCGGAGTGTGAAGTGTGCTGAGGAGCAATGGCGCACAGCTGCAGTGCTGTGCGCTACCTTGGTGAAGACAGGATGTCTTCTGCCGCCGATTTTTCCGGACCTCTTCTTGCTTCTGGCTCTGTAAGGGGGCCGGCGGCGCGGCTCTGGGACCGAGCTCCGAGGCTGGGCCTGTGTTCGGTCCCTCTGGAGCTAATGGTGTCCAGTAGCCTAAGAAGCCCAATCCACTCTGCACGCAGGTGAGTTCGCTTCTTCTCCCCTTAGTCCCTCGATGCAGTGAGCCTGTTGCCAGCAGGTCTCACTGAAAATAAAAAACCTAAAACTAAACTTTCACTAAGAAGCTCAGGAGAGCCCCTAGTGTGCACCCTTCTCGGCCGGGCACAAAAATCTAACTGATGCTTGGAGGAGGGTCATGGGGGGAGGAGCCAGTGCACACCAGGTAGTCCTAAAGCTTTACTTTTGTGCCCAGTCTCCTGCGGAGCCGCTAATCCCCATGGTCCTTACGGAGTTCCCAGCATCCACTAGGACGTCAGAGAAACATCAATTATCAGAATACTAATTATAAGTCTTTTTTCCTTTCATTATATAGAGAGAATTACAAGAGTATAACAAAAGTGGAGCATAAGTATCACTAGTGAAGGCTTCAGTATGCTATTACATGGAGATAGCGATCTGTCAAGGGGATGCAGTCGCAGTGACGATGTCAACATCCATAATGTTGACACAAGAAGGTTGACATTTTATGACATGTTTAAAATGTCTAAATTGCTAACTTCGACACTGTCAATATTGTCAGAATGTCAACAAGGATAAGGGTTACCGTTAGGTTTAGGGTTAGGGCAAGGATTACCAATAGGGTTAGGGCGAGGGTAGTGTTACCATTAGGGTTAGGGTTGTCATTAAGGGTAACGTTAGGATTAAGGTGAGGGATAGAATCACAGTAAAAACACATTGTTGATATTTCAACAGTGGGCCTCATTCAGGTTTGTTAGCAAACCAAAACAGCAATTGGGCAAGACCATGTTGCACTGCAGGTGAGGCAAATGTAACGTACAGTAATGTAAATACTAGCTGCTTTATTTAAACATTGCAATTTCGATTTCATTTTGAACACATCCCACCCAAATCTTACTCACTCTGCACATGTTACATCTGCCCCACCTGCAGTGCAAATTGGTGTTGCCCAATTGTTATCTGAATTAGTTTGCTAACAAACCTGAACAACCCCCAATGTAAACATTACATCAGTGTTGACACGTTCAATGTTGTCATCATAATGATCATGTTGACATTTTCATGTCAACTTCTTGACCAGAGACATAAAATACTGAACCCATGCAATATTGTAATATTACTGGCTAAATACCCATGCTTCGCTACGGAATTTCAAGTATAATCACAAAGAGATGAAAAGCGTTGTTATTTAAGCAAATTTAATCCTGCTTTTAAAATAAGCTCACTTGTGGTAGGATGTTGTTGAGAAGTGGTAGCATCAAAGTGCCCCTCCATGAAACCGCCCGAGAACACACCAAAACAATAAACAGATTTTATTGTGGTGGGAATCTGTAGTCTCTATGTCTTATTTTCTGGACAACGGGATATACTGTACCTAAAGTTAACTGGTTAGTTTATCACCGAAAATCAGCAAATAGACTTACAGCAGGACATGCTCCATCCGCCGCTGCCAATCTTTGCCCGGCTGCACCTCTGGGCTGGCCTTCCCCAGATGGATGATGTCAAAAGGCTGGTGCTAAGATTAATCCGCCTCCTTCTCTGCCCCGTCCAGCTTCTCATGCTGCCCTGCTCAGTGCTGTAAATGCTGGGACTACAGTCCAAGCTCCGCCCGCTGTAAGTTAAATATATAAGGTTTGCAGGGATAGGCTGACTCTATCCAAAGGGCCCTAGGTCTCCTTACTTAGCTTCTCGCTCTCCTTAGGGCTCCTCATTTGAGGTAAAAAGGCATATATTTTTGCACAACACTTAAGGTCACTGGGAGAGCTGTCGGTACCCTTTACACAGCAGATAAGCAGTTGCTGACTATCGAGCTTTCCTTTAATGCATTTAAAAGTCAACATATCTATCTCTCCATTCTTTCTGTTGCTCTCTGAGAGGTTCGGCAATGTTTAGTTCAAGTGACAGGTTAACCTCTGATATTTGAGACACTGTGGGTCATTCCGAGTTGATCGCTAGCTGCATTTGTTCGCAGCGCAGCGATCAGGATAAAAAATGGCAATTCTGCGCATGCGTATGCAGCGCAATGCGCACGCGCGACGTACAGGCACAACGAACAATGCAGTTTTGCACAGGGTCTAGTGATGCATTTCAGTCGCACTGGTTGCCGCAGAGTGATTTACATGAAGTGGGAGTTTCTGGGTGGCAACTGACCGTTTTCAGGGAGTGTTTGGAAAAACACAGGTGTGCCAGGGAAAACGTAGGCGTGGCTGGGCGAATACTGGGCGGGTGTGTGAAGTCAAATCCGGAACTGAATAGTCTGAAGTGATGGCAAGCGCTGAGTAGGTTTTGAGATACTCTGAAACTACACAAAAAATGTTTGCAGGCGCTCTGCGATACAACCGTTCGCACTTCTGCTAAGCTAAAATACACTCCCAGTGGGTGGCGGCATAGCGTTTGCACGGCTATCAACTCGGAATGACCCCCACTATCCTCTCCTGAGCGAGGTCCTCCATGGTCATATAATGGTCCATCTTCTGGAACCATCGGGAGATAGAAGGGTAGGCCGAGGATCTCCAATAGCATGGTATAGTGGCTCTTGCAGCATTCATCAAATGGCGAAGTAGAGAATTTTTATAAACTGAGAGAGGCATGCCTATTAAGTTAAACAACCATACCAGGCGTGTCAGGTATAGGAAGTCCAGTTATCTTGTTCATCACTTTACAGACTATCTGCCAGAAATCTATTAAGACCAGACAGGTCCACCATATATGGAGAGGAGTACTTATCGCCTGGTTACAACGCCAGCAAGTGTCTGGTAAGTTTTAATGTATCTTGTGAATATGCACCGGACATCAATACCACCTAGCTAATAGTTTATATTGAGTAGCTAGTACTTGGAGCGAAGAGGAGCTAGAAAAGTAAACTAAAAACCAGAGACCATTGATCTTCCCCTAGTTCTCTACCTAGCTCCCTCTGCTAGGCCGACACACTTGAAGGTAACTGAGAGTGAGCACAGTCAAAGCACATTTGGTATAGATGGGAGATCAAATGTCTTGGTGCTGTTTCAGTCATGCAAATCAATTCAAATTTGGTAAGGGTCCAATGAGGACTACCTGCTACAAGGGAGGACATATAACGGCAAGCCTGTAGAAAGAACCAGAAGGAACAAGAACGAAGATGATATTCTTTTTTGAAGATCCATGAAGGTACACAGCCCACTCTCAGAGACCAGATTTAATATATGTCTAATACCCACAGAAGACCAATAGGTCAGTCTAGGGGTTGAAAAGCCCGGAGGAAAATCAGGGTTATCCGACAAAGGCGTAGGTAACGAAGCACCTGGACAAAATAAAGGAAACTGTCTGAACTTTTTCCAACACTGGAGCGTAGGTCCCATTGTGTGATATTTTAAGCGAGGACACTTAATTATCCATGGGAGAATGTGTGATGGTAGAGTATTCACAAATAGCGGCCATTGTTTTAATATAGGTATCTGGACATCTCAACAATCCTAGTTAAATGCACTGAGTAATAATATGTAAGAAAGGGAGGTAACTGAAGGCCACCCCTAAAGTGACTGAATCAAGGTCTCTTGTGGGATATGCGTTCTGCAAGACCCCCATACCAAACGCCCTACTAGGCCCTGAAGAAGGACATAGTAATAGCAATAGGCATGGTTTGCAACAAGTATAAAACTTGTATGTTGTTAGGATATGGTGCGCTCCTCCTTCTGTGTATCAATCTATGGGTGCATCCCCTAGTGTTACACTATAAACCTGCTTTACTGTTTAAGTCATCTTAAGTGTGTAGACTGATGTCACTGCACCAGATAGCCCAGACCACTCTGCCAACATAAGTAAGATATTTATTTTTATTATATTGAGCCAGGACAATTTAAAAAATAACCATTTCTGAAAATCTCTTTTAAATTGTGCGAGTAAGGGAGGAAAATTGAGCCAGAATAGATTTGTAGTAAGAGGAGATAGGATGATCCCCAGATATTTAAGTTAGGAGGGATACCAATTAAGAGTAAAGGAGTTTTTGAGATTAGATACCACAGAAACAGGAGTCGAAATGTTCATGGGCACAGATTTAGATTACAGAAATATGCGCTTCAAGGGACTGAGGAGAGAACACCGTCTCTGCAGAGATTATATTGCAGGATCACAAACAGAGGGGTATTAACTGGGGTCAGAAAGCCTTATAATAGCTCATTGGGAAGCCATCCGGGCCCGGGCTTTTCCCAATCGGTATTGAGGACAAGGACAAATCTAATTCATCAGTGGTAAATGGCATTTCAAGAAAGGTTAAGCCATCATCTGCAAGTCGCGGGAAGTCGAATGAAGAGAGATATTCCATCACTGCTTCTGTGAATGTGGGCAAGCCATCTGGGGACTGACAGTTTTTCAGGTTATAAAGATTCATATAGTAATTTTGAAATGCAGCTGCAATCTGGGAAAAAGAATGCACTGCATTCCCACCGGAGTCCCTTATCGAGTGTACATATGACTGCAATCGCTGGGCTCTCACTGCTCTAGTCAACATAGGCCCTCATTCCGAGTTGTTCGTTCGTTGCCGATTTTCGCTATATTGCGATTAGTCGCTTACTGCGAATGCGCAAGGTTCGCAGAGCGCATGCGGTTAGTTATTTTACACAAAAGTTAGGTATTTTACTCACGGCATAACGAGGATTTTTCATCGTTCAGGGTGATCGTACTGTGATTGACAAGAAGTGGGTGTTTCTGGGCGGAAACTGGCCGTTTTCTGGGCGTGTGCGAAAAATTGCTGGCGTTTCTGGGAAAAACGCAGGAGTGTCTGAAGAAACGGGGGAGTGTCTGGGCGAACACTGGGTGTGTTTGTGACGTCAAACTGATCGCAATGGCTGAGTAAGTCTGGAGCTACTCAGAAACTGCTAAGAAATTTCTATTCGCAATTCTGCTAATCTTTCGTTCGCAATTCTGCTATGCTAAAATACACTCCCAGAGGGCGGCGGCTTAGCGTGTGCAATGCTGCTAAAAGCAGCTAGCGAGGGAACAACTCAGAATGAGGGCCATAGAACCATGTTTATCACCCCAATGATAATATTTATGTCGGCACTTCCGCATATCAAATTTAGTCCTATCCTGAAGAAGCCTGTGAAGAGTCAGTCTAGTCTCAGTGAGCTCACGCAACACTGCTCCATATAAAGAAGATGTATGGGATGTCTCTAGTAAATGTATATGGGTTAGTAGTTGTTTACACTGAGCCTCCTTCTCTCTATTTGGGAGCCTTACCGAATACATTTTCCACTAGCGCACATTTATGGGCCTCCAAGACCGCCACTACAGGAGTATCTGGAATATCATTGAGAGAGATATTTTGGGCCAGATGCATCATCGCTTGGAAAGTGATAAAATGGAGAGTGAAAAGTACCAGCCAATTAGCTCCTAACTGTCATTTTTCAAACACAGCCTGTGACATGGCAGCTAGGAGCTGATTGGCTGGTACTTTTTCACTCTCCATTTTATCACTTTCCAAGCGGTGATGCATCTAGCATATAGGGCCTAATTCAGACCTGATCGGTGCAGTTCGTTTTTGCACAGCAGCCAATCAGGCCTGAACTGCGCATGCGCCGACGCCGCAGAGGCAGTCACTGGGCGGGAGGGGGCAGGCCGGCTGTGTTTGGCCGCCATTTAGGGAGTGCGGTCTGGGCAATGCAGGCGTGCCCAGACAGTGTGGGGGGCCACGTGACGTCACACATAGACGCTGCGACCCTCACAGCAACGGGTAGCTCCCAGGGGCTGCGCTGGTAGGGAGCTACTCTTCAAGTACAAAAGCATCGCTGCTGTGCGATGCTTTTGTACTTGTACGGGGGGGTCGGGCCTGACATGCAGGGTGGACTAGCCCTGTGCTGAGCGTTCCTCCCGCATGTCAGGGAAGCTGATCAGATGTACTAAATTTAGGGCTGAATTAGGCCCTTAGTCTGTAATGGCCTGAAAAAGAGTTCATCTTTTATGCAAGGGTCATGGAGCAGAAGCTCGTTGAATCTCCATGTCCACGGCCTGGGAGGCGCATCAGGAGGCATGGTCAGACCAAGTGATTTTGCCAATGTGAATCTTAGAGAAGACTTGTAAATTTTTATGATCAACAAGAAAGTAATCAATACAAGAGTACACTGAATGGGGTGGGAAGAAAAAATGAGTTTTATGGTAAGAACTTACCTTTGTTAAAACTCTTTCTGCGAGGTACACTGGGCTCCACAAGGAATGGACAATGGGCTGTAGAGTAGGATCTTGATCCGAGGCACCAACAGGCTTAAATCTTTGACTGTTCCCAGAATGCATAGCGCCGCCTCCTATATCACCCCGCCTCCCTGCACAGGATCTCAGTTTTTAGTTAACCAGTCCAATGCAGTAGCAGGAAAAGAGACGACAACGGTTAGTAGCCACAACACCACATTCTCACGACAGGAGACGTGTCAGCAGCTAATGCCATACCAACCCAAAGAAGCTAAGTGCGTCAGGGTGGGCGCCTTCTGGAGCCCAGTGTACCTTGCAGAAATTCAAAGGGACCAGTATCGTTCCCTCTGCCCGCCTGCGCATCCACGAATGCTGCTTGAGGATCCCTTGTCCTTGCTCCGAAGACCGTAACCTTGTGATTGTGTCGAGACACCATCAGATCTACGTCTGGAAGGCCCCACCTTTCCACTAGGAGTTGAAACACTTCTGGATGGGGGCCCCACTCGCCGGCATGCACGTCCTGACGACTGAGAAAGTCCGCTTCCCAATTCAGGACTCCCAGAATGAATATTGCCTATATGGCCGGTAGATGGCGTTCTGCCCACTGTAGAATCCGTAAGACTTCC